>NC_048300.1:194467779-194763314 GCF_013100865.1 Trachemys scripta elegans
GGAGGTTTTTAAGGCCCGGCTTGACAAAGCCCTGGCTGGGATGATTTAGCTGGGAATTGGTCCTGCTTTGAGCAGGGGGTTGGACTAGATGACCTCTTGAGGTCCCTTCCAACTCTGATATTCTATGATTCTATGATTCTATGGCTGGTAGAGACAGCAAACCAAGGGGGCCATCCTGCCCGTTCCATAGGATCCCGTGTAGGATCGCTTCCTACAGTACGTTTTTCGCTGCCTTGCGTAGTCTGGCTTTAAATATCTGAAATGATGGGGCCTGTCTTGGGAGACTGCAGCAGATGGATCTCACCACACTGGAGTTTTTCCTGATATTCAGCTTTAATGTGTGTTTTGTAGCTTCAGTCTAGCACAGTAAAGTGGGTAGCCTAGGTGCCGACTGCGTGGGTGTTTCGGGGCTCCAGCACCCACAGAAAAAGCCACAGCTGTGCAGTGGCACCCCGATGAGCTGTTCTGGGATGCCGCTGATCAGCTGTTTGGGGAGGCACCACCGATCAGCTGTTCGGCGGCTGGGGGGGACACTTTGGGGAGGGCAGTGAGTGGCAGGTGGGCAGGGGCCTCCGGGAAGGGTTGGAGCCTCGGGCGGGAAGAGGCAGAGTGAGGGTGGGGCCTCAAGGGAGGGGACAGGGCAGGAAGAGGCAGAGTGAAGGTGGGACGTCCAGGGAAGGGTTGGAGCCTGGGGCGGGAAGAGGCAGGGCGAGGGCGGGGCCTCAAGAGAGGGGGCAGGGCAGGAAGAGGCGGAGCGAGGGCGGGACCTCCAGGGAAGGGTTGGAGCCTGGGGCGGGAAGAGGCGGGGCGAGGGCGGGACCTCCAGGGAAGGGGAGGAGTGGGGGTGGAGCACACCTGGGGGAAAATAAAAGTCAGTACCTATGGTGGATAGGGGATTAGACTGATTCAGGATTGCTGCATTCTGTGCCTGCTGCGTGACCTTGGCAAGTGACTTCATCTCTCTGTGCACCGTTGTTTCCCTTTCCACCTTGTGCCTGTTCAGACAGCCAGCTCTTTCGGGAAAAGCGACTGGCTCTCACTGTGTGTCTTATACAACACCTAGCACGATGAGGCCCTGACCTCGTCGGGACATTCTGAGTGCTAATGCAATACAACCCCAAAAAACTATGTGCATTGTGCCCATCCCCCTGGTATCTGATGGTTATGATAAAATATTTATATTACCGTAGTACAGAAAGGCCTCCATCAGGATGACTGCCTGTTGTGCTCTGAGCTGTACAAACACAAAGAAAGGTGGACTCTCCTCCAGGGAGCTCATAGTCGAAAATACGAACACAGCGGGGGGGTTGGGGACAGGGATCAGAACCTGCAGGAGACTGATGAGGTGACGACTGGCACCGTTCGTTAGTTACATGGTTTGTTGAGTGCCTAGTTATACCCCCTTTGTGCAGGAGTGGCGGAAGCGCCCTAAAAGTGGGGGGGCCACTGGCGCCCGAACTGTGACCTCAACCCCTATGCCACCCGTTCTTCCTGAGGCCCCACCCCTGCACTGACCCTTCCCTGAGGCCCCACCCCCACACCCCTCCTTCCCTTGAGGCCCTGCCCCCCACTCGCTCCTCTCCACCCCCTCAACTCCCAACGTTCACCCTTAGGGCTATGCCGTCCCACTTTTAAAAGTGATGGGGCCATTGCTAGGGTGACCATATTTACCTATACTGAATACGAGACAGTATAAAGAAATAGTGCATAGTTGGATTATTTTATTTACCTTCTTATCTGGAAGGCTTTAGGGTTCACACGGGGAGGGGTGACAAACACACCCCTACACCCCACACACACACACACGGGGAGAGGTGACACACACACAGTCCACAACACCTCTCTCACACGGGGTGGGGGGTGACCGACAGACCCGACCCTCCTTGCCCGATGTTCTCCACCCTCCATGCCTGGCTGGGCCCCCGGGACGGACCTGCCTACCCTGGTACCTGGCATTGCATCTTCCTGAGGCAACACGTGGGTGCGGGGATGTAGGGTCACATACACACACACACTATTTCTGTCAGGGTTCACACCAGAACGTGGCCAGAAGCAGCCTTTTGCGACAGGAACTGGCTGGGGAGGGATGACCTGGCCCATGTCTTTGCAGCGCTCATCTCTCCTTCCCCACGCCCCTGGTGTGGCTGGAAGCAGCTTGTCCCTTCCTGCCCGCACAGTGTTGAAAGGCAGCTAACATCTAGGGTTGCCATGGGTTGCCAACTGTCTAATCACACAAACCCAAAGACCCTTCCCCCGCCCCCTGCCCCTCCCCTCCCTGCCCCCTTCTCCGAGACCCCACCCCGCTTACTCCATCCCCTCTCCGTCCATCGCTCGCTGTCCCCCACCCTCACTCCCTTTCAACGGGCTCGGGTAGGGGGTTGGGATGAGGGAACGGGTGTGGGCTCTGGGCTGGGGCAGAGGGATTTGGAGTGTGGGAGGGGGCTCTGGGCTGATCCTGGGGCAGGGGGGTGGGGATGCAGGATGCACGCTCTGAGAGGGAGTTTGGGTCCTGGAAGAGGCTCAGGGCTGGGGCACAGGGTTGGGATGTGGGAGGAGGTGAGGGGTGCAGGCTCTGGGAGGGAGTTTGGGTCCTGGAGGGGGCTCAGGGCTGGGGCACGGGGTTGGGATGCAGAAGAGGGTGAGGGGTGCAGGCTCTGGTAGGGAGTTTGGGTGCAGCAGGGGGCTCTGGGCTGGGGCATGGGGTGGGGGTGCAGGAGGGAGTGAGAGGTGCAGGCTCTGGCTGGGAGGTACTTACCTCGGGTGGCTCCCAGTCAGTGGCACAGTAGGGCTAAAGCACGCTCCCTGCCTGCCTTGGCCTGGTGCCACTTCCAGAAGCATCTTACACATCCCTGCGGTCCTGGGGGGGAGGCAGTGGGCTCCATGTGCTGCCCGCGCCTGCTAGCGCCGCCCCTGCAGCTCTCATTGGCCGAAGTTCCCCAGGGGCTGCAGGGATGTGCCAGCTGCTTCTGGGAGTGGCACGGGGACAGACTTTCAGCACCTAAAATCTCCTGGTTTGGCTTCAGTCACCTCCAGGAGATAGGGTGTGATTCTGGGAGACTTCCAGTGAAACCAGGAGGGTTGGCAACCCTACTAACACCTGCAGGCTGCTGCTGACCACTGACATAACCCAGTCGCCTCTGGCTACAGTGTGGGCAGGATAGGGTTAAGCCCTAAGCCTGCATTGTGTGCCAGGGACAGACTCCAGGGAACCTGAACTCCCTCCCAGAGCCCGCACCCCCCTCCCACACCCCAACTCCCTGCCCCAGACCTGTGAAAGTGAATGAGGGTGGGGGAGAGCAAGTGACAGAGGGAGGGGGGCCGGAGCAGGGAGTGTAGCCTCAGAGAAGGGGCAGGGGAGGGGCATGGCCTTGGGGAAGGAGCAGGGGGCGGGGCAAGGGTGTTTGGGTTTGTGCGATTAGACAGCTGGCAACCCGTGGCTAGCGTGCAGGGATCCAGCCAGCAGCAGGACCCGCCACTACCGAGGGGGCGGGGAGACAGAAAATATGGGACAATTAGCCTGTTTTAAAGAAAAAGTCGGGACACCTACAGGAGGGCTTAAATACGGGACTGTCCCTTTAAAAACGGGACATCTAGTCACCCTAGCCATTGCCCCATGGCCCCCCGTGGTCCAGCGCTCCTGCCTTTGTGCCATCCTCAAGGGCTCCTCCCAGTCCTTGGTGTACACACCTTTCACATAGCTATAGTCAGTGATCACGTCTCCTACATCCCCTCGCTATTGTTCAGCCAACCTATGGAGCCAGCGATTTCATTCCTAAATTCATCCCAATCGGAGACCTAGCAGCTGAGCAGGCGTTGTGTGAATCACAGGCATAATTCATTAACTCACGAGAAACTCTATCGCTGTCCTTGAATGCCCTGCTTGATAGAAACCAGCGGAGCTAGGGAATGGAAGACGCGGCCAAGAGGCTTGAACTGGTTGAAATTCTTCCGGCCGTGCAGCCAACAACCCCGTAAAGGGATTGCTAAAAATGCATGAGCTCCGTGCCGGATGCTAAAATCGCAGTTGGTTGTTTTTAGCACTCTCCACACTGGGTGATGGCCCTTAGCGTTCGGCGAATAGCTTTGTCGGATCATTTTAAACTGCTGCTTTTGTTATTGCCTTTGTTCGACATGCTGCGCACACGCACAGACTAGGTAGAACGCTACCGCAGAAGAAAAGAGAATGGACAGGCCTGCAGGCTAGTGCGTGGGTCAGAGCATCTGGACTCCTGAGTTCTATTCCTAGCTCTGCCACCGACTCACTGCCTGACCTTGAGCATGTCCCTTCGATTCTCTGTGGCTCAGCTTCCCGACCTGTGAAATAGAGGTGATTGTTTATTAATAAACATTTCTGCCTTGGTAGCCCCCAAAGGCTCTCATCCAGATGGAGACTCTATTGCGCTGGGTGCTGTACAATCCTAGATAAAGGGATGATCCCCAATCCGGAGGATTTCCAACGTCCTCTCGTCAGCGACATTAAGATTCAATTACGGTTTGCAAATCATGTTGAGATCCTTGGCGCTCGCTCCACAGGTTCAAATGATTCCCTGTACGAAAGCTCCCCTGACAGGCGTTGGAGCTGGATGGGAAGCAGTGCTCTGTGTCGGAGACACATTAGTTGCCAAGGTAACTGCACAGTGTTTGGGGAGGGAGGGGGGAATGAAAGGATGTGTAGAATGCAGGTGAATTCCGGGGGAGTCTATTCTTCTCTTGTGATTGTTAATTGTAGTTCTACATGTAAACCCCCTGTGGAGACACCCCTTTGGCTGCCTCTTCCTGCTGGCTCAATGGCTCCAGCAGATTTCGTGCGTCTCTTCTTTTCGCCGGGTTCAGGCCACGGTGTAGGTATCTCTGTGCATGGCTCCTTTTCCTTCTCAGATGAATCTGTTCCTCCGTGCACCAATGGGACATGTAGACACGAAGCAGGCTGTTGGGGCAGGGGAACAGGGCAGCTGTAGAGGAAAGAGAGAAAACGTTCCCTTTCCTACCAGGTTCTGTGCTGTTTACCTGTGGCTTCTGCCATGCAGTTTGGCAAGTCCCGTCACACTGGGCTTTGTTACTGGTGCCTTGAAGGTGTAACTGGGGCCTACGCCTCAAGGTCTCCCCTGCTCCTTAAATAACCTACCAGCAGAGATGGCCCTGAACTATAATCCCAGTTCTGAGCAGCCCTAGGCTCCAGACAGGGATTTGAACTTGGGGCCTGACGCCTACATATAGCAGCAAGGGGCCCGTGTTTCCTGGACTGGCTTTGGGTCTAGCCAGGGATTCAGGAGACCAGCATGCTGGGGTGCGCAGACTGTTAGGCTGTTAGAGCGCAACGAGCGTTCACGTTACAGACACAAAGGTCAAAGGCCTATCCCTGCCGAACCTGCTGGCTGACAGACTAAGGGGCGTCCAGACTACAGCTGGGAGAATGCACCAATAGTCAGACACAGGCTAGCTCTGTTCACGCTAGCGCACTAAAAATAGCAACCTCGCCACAGCGGCCCAGGCAGCCACCCACGTGCGTAACCGGAGGTTAGGTGATCAGCCTGAGCTGCCACGGACACGCTTCTATTTTTAGCCCACTAGCTCAAGCAGAGCGAGTGCATGTCGGTTTACCCGTGCTGGGAAGCACTCTGCCAGCTGAGGGATAGACATACCCTTAATGGGCCAAAGTCTTCCTTCGCCTACACTAGTTAGAAGCAATGGGGTTGCAGAGAGGTAAAAGAAGGCTGAATCTTGTCTGTGAGAGGGATAACTGTCCAGTGGCTAGAGCATTAGGCTGGGCTGTGGGAGACCTGGCTTCAGTTCCTGCTCCACCACAAGTCTCCTGTGTCACCTTGGGCAAGTTGCGTAGGGTTGGTCTACACTCGAAAGTTAGGTCAACCTGACGATGTCATTCAGGGGTGTGAAAAGTTCCAAGCAGTGTAGACAAGGCTAGGTCAACAGAAGACAACATCACAATACTGTCTACACTCCAGTGGTGCAGTCATGCCACGGTAGCCTTTCTAGTGTAGACGTACTCTATCTATACTATGGACACCACCACATGTGATAGAAGAGATTTTTTCATGGCTATAGATAATCCGTCCTGCCGAGAGGCGGTAGCTAGCGCGACAGAATTCTTCCTTCAGCCTAGTGGTATCTACACCAGGGCTTAGGTCGGCTTCACTGTATCTCTAGGGATGTGAATTACTCACACCCCTGAGCAACGTAGCCAGGTTGACCTAAGATTTACTTGTAGACCCGGCCTGAGTCTCTGGGTGTCTCAGCTTGTCTATGGATGGGGATAATTGCACTACCTACCTCCCGGGAGCATTGGGAGGAGAAACACATTAAAGACTGTGGGGTGCTCGGCTGCTGTGGTGGAGGGGGCCACGTACCCAAGGCAGGACACTGCATCGGATACAGCGTCAAACAGTTCAGAGACAGTGGAGGAAGCATTGTAAGACGGATCAACTAAACTGGTGGGTTCCGAACAGGGATTTGAATGAGGGATGTGATGAGGTTCTTATCAAATTACTCGGAGGGGGGTTGGCTCTGCAAATGGTGATGTAATATCAGTATGGGCGGGGCTATACAAATGAGATGATATCATGTTGGTATGAGGTGGCTGTGCAAATGATAATGCTAGCATGGGAGTGGCTGAGCAAGTACCTGTGTTAAGACTCTGAGCCTGGCCAGGGTGAACTCGATTTTTTTCCCCAGGGGTCCAGGCAGTCTCAGGCTGAGTTGCGTTCTTGTGCAGCTCATAAAAGCCAGCTCCTGCCTGCATTACAGTCACTTACCGCGTGAGAATGGGAAGTGGTGCAAGAGGCGGCATGAATCTGAGAGTGGACAGAGAGGAGGGTGTAGCAAGAAGGGAGAGCAGAGATGTACCACGAAGGAGCGGAGTTGTGCAGCGATTGGGTGGTGAAGCTTAGGGCTTGACCTTGATGTGAAAGGAAGGAGGGAGGGAAGAAGGGTTGGGAGTGGTGGGTGATCTCAACTGCAGCATTTCAGGTGGACTGTTCCAGTATAGATGAGGGGGGAGGGTATATCTAAGAATTTGTTAGCTCAGTGAGGATGCTCCAATTAATGCCCTGGGGACCTTTCCCTCCAGGTTTTGGAACCTTTCCCTGACCGGGTTTTGGAACTATAACCAAAGAGCCCCCCAGCCCCTGGAAAACCGACCCCAGGTTGTACACTGAGCCCAGTGGTTCCTGGGGATCCCCATGCAATGCAGACATGACTGATCAATCTTTCAGTGATGTTCCTTGATGTGGCACCTCAGGGCTTTGATTTCTGAAGTACCCATTCACCGGGGACATCTCAGCAAATGGAGAGGGGGGCTGGATCCTGAACAAGGGACCCTCAGGGTCCAGCAAGGAATGGCTGAGCGGAGCACGCTGCCCGTCCTCCCTGAGCTGGAGTGTCGACTCGAGCGTCTTTTGACTGTGATAGGAGGGGAAGAGCGAGAGGCTGAGAAAAGAGAGGGGATGGCTCTTTATCCTCCTCTTTCTGAAGCTGCAAACCGCAGCGGCGAAAAGATAGTGTGATAAATGACGAGGGACTGAACCAAGGAGCTTCCTGCCGAGGTGCAACTGCTGCATTCGACCCTCCTGCCTGCCTGCGCTTATGAAGACACCCACACGTGCTCTCGAATGCACACACGCACCTCCCCAGCGCCAGCGCCAGGCGTGTGATCCACAGCACGCTCAGCCTGATGCGATCCTCCCCAGCCAACGATTTCAAGGCCTGCTGAGGCTGAGGCAGTCGCGCGTGCAGGCCCCGAGCTCTGCACCGAATCCCTGGGTGGCTCTAAATCGTGTGCCGGCTCAGTGAGAGGGCGTCCCTGTCATCATCGGGCCTGTCATGCTTCCGAAAGCTGCATGTTCCCTTTTGTAACCCTTCCCCCTCTCGGCAGGCAGGGGAGGGCTGCTGCCTTGTGCATTCAGAGAGTGCTGCTGATTGGAAACTTGAACAGAAAAGAGGCTGATCTGGAGTGGTGCTGGACACAGGCAGTTTGCGTAGACTCGGTGGGAGCTGCTGGTGCTCGGCCAGAGATCAGCATGGCAAGTCACCATGGCTAATATGGGGAGGAGATGTTTAGAAGATCAACCTCAGGGCAGGAGAGATGTTAAGCAAAACTCCCTGGGAAATCAGGGACCACCAGGCAGTCTCAGGTTTCTTAATCCCTGACCCTGCACTGAGAGCCACGCAGAGCCCTACTGACTTCAACGGGGCCTGTGTAGGGGAAGGGGACTACCACCGCCCATAGCTCACTGCAGGATCAGGGCCTGTGGTGGTAACGTTCAGGATCCAAGAGAGATCCTTGAATGGCATTCGTCAATGCAGAAATTTGACTAGTATCAGCCATGTCATAGTTTGTGAATCACATGGCACCATTCCTGCTTTCTGCCAGTGGGTTTGTTAGTCGTCCCAATGAGGCTGTGAGCCATGAGGAGAAAAGAAGGATGCTCTCTGAGGTTAAAATACTGGAGCGGGACTCAGAAGAGCTGGCCTCAATTCCTGACTCTGCCCTAGACACCTTGCGTGGCCCCGGGGCCAGCTGTTTCTTCTCCCTATGCCTCTATTCCTCAAATATAAAGGAGATAATAATACTTCCTTTGTATGTTTAGATCAGAAGCTCTTTGGGCTAGGAACTGCTCCATACAATGTGTATCTACAGTGCTTCACTGGGGGTTGTGCCATTGATTTCAATGGAGACTGGGGTTGGACCCGAAGTTAGCAAGTCTCACCGGGGAGCAGGGCCTTCTTGGATTCAAAGGACTCTCCCAAACCCTCAAATGATCTCTCATTTTAAAGATGGCCATTTATTCGCCCAGACCCCTCACTAGTTTAGACTTTGCAGACAGAGTATCTTGGATTGGGAATCAGGACTTCTAGAACGTATTCCCAACTTTGCCACTGTTTTACTCTGTGACGTTGAGTAACCACTCTGTGCTTCAGTTTCCCCACCTCCTGGAAGCTAAATTCTACAGATGGGCCCAAGCTATGAGGTTCCTGTCAGGATCCAAATTTCTGGATGTGCAGATCCTGTTCTTTGGTTTGGTCCTATTTCTGCTTAATGCATTAATGTTTGTCAAAGTGCTTTGAGATCCCCAGTGTTACAGAAAGGCAAAGTAGGATTGTTACCTGGATGAAATTGCATTTATTATGTGCATTGGTTGTACCATGATGATGAGGGGAAATGTATCATTTTGCAGTAGCTAATGATGGGAGTCAATGATGGACTAAGTTACGGGGGAGATCGATTCTGACAAAGGTTTCCAGCGACACACAGATTTATGAATGGAGGAGAAAATGGGTGGTCTGGTGAAAAAGCAGTAAGATTATTTATATTACTTTAGGGCCAAGAGACCCCATTGCGTTAGGCACTGTGTCTACATCTTGTAAGACAGTCCCTGCCCTGAGGAACTCACTGTTGAAGTATACAAGGCGGAGGAACAAAGCACTGTCATCCGCGTTTTACAGATGGGGGACTGCAGCACAGAGAGATTAAGTGATTTGCCCAAGGATATAGGGCAACACTGTGGCAGAGCAGGGTCCCTCTAGAAATTTCAGGTGAATGCCTTCGCCTTTGCTTCCTAGGACAAAGACCTGCCAAGAAAGGACCGGACAGTCTTTTCCTCATTCTGGAATCTTAGGCTCTGATCAGTTTTTTGCAGCTCAGAATCTTCCAAGCAGTGCTGATAACCTGACCAGTCCTCTGTCAATACGCTGAGGCCCAGGCACCAGCTCCCCAAGAGCCAGGAAAACGTGAGAATCCCTCATCCCTTGAGAGGGAGCCAATGAGCACCTATCTGGGATGCTCTAATTCCCCCAGTACTTCCTTCCACACACAAGGATTCAGACTGAGTGGTTGCTGTGATAGAAATATTGGTTTAGTGGTACTTGAGGGCGTTCCTATAAAACCCCCAGCGAAAGACAAAGGTTCAGGATTTATAGGAACAATTTCAATTTTCACATCATAAATCAATGTGGGCAGTGAGCAGGAGGGAAAAGGGGTATCCTGTTTGTCCAATGGTCAGACATAATTTGTTCAGTCCGCCCCACACACATACAGACAGACATTTTCCATTCTCCTTTATCCGCTGTTCCATTTTAATTGGCAGGACAAGTTCACAAGTGAGAATATTCAAAGCCGAACCCAGCAACCACCTCCATCAGCACTGGTTCGGTGTCAGTGGCTTTATTGGTATGGGCCTGTCATTGAGATGTTAAGCAAAGAATGCCTCTATGTGGGCACCACATCCTTTGGTGGTGCGCTAAGATCACCAACGATGCATGTCAATGAAATATCCAGCCAGATCATCTTACAGACCAAGCGAGAGGTAGAGCCAGGGGGCGCTTGATCCGCTACATCCCTTTGGGATTTGCCATGATGATGATACACAGAAACAGAAGGGGGGATACTCTTGGTCTCTTGGAAAACTGACCTGGACAGAGTTCTTTACACTGCAGAATCTGTACTAAGATCAGAGGAATTTGCTGGAGTCCCCAAATCAGAGGAGAAAGTACTCTTATGGGGAGGAGCTAGCTCAGAACTTTGGGGCAGAGACAAGATGAAATGTGCTGCAATCCAAATCTCTCTAGTGGAAGAGGTGTTGCCCGAGTCGTTAGTGGTTACTGATTATTATTGATTTCCAATTAATTACTAATTAAAGAGCTGGGGGTGGTAGGGCGTCAGTCCCACAATCAGGAACAACAAGAATCAAAATGATCAAGTTCCATATCTGGTTGGGAACCCCAGTGTGCAGAGCGAAAACCCTCCCATGCAGGGCAAAGCAAAACTCCAAGCTATTTTATTAGCACAATTAGTGAAGACACAAATGCTCCAAACCACAGAAAGAAATAGCAAAGTTAAACTAATATCTTGTATCATTCCTCACATATATACTCACACCCTTTCTTAGGGATCTGGCAGTAAGAGACATAGGCCCTGTACTGTCCCTGGCATGCCGAACGAGAGCGATGGTCCAGATCTCCTCTTTGCATGGTGGTCTGGCCTATTATAGGGCCTAGGGGCTGTCATGAATAGTCATGCAAATACCCAGCCTCCTTTGGCCATATCTAACGTCCTCACACTAATAATGTTGGGTTGTCCTTATCCTATAGGTTGGTACAGCGGTTCTCAAACTGTGGGTTAGGACCCCAAAGAGGGTCACGACCCCATTTTAATGGGGTCGCCAGAGCTGGTGTTAGACTTGCTAGGGCCCAGGGCCAAAGCCCGAGCCCCACAGCTCTAGGCTGTGGGGCTCAGGTTACAGATCCTCCAACTGGGACTGAAGCCCTTGGGCTTTGGCTTTGGCTCACCCACTTGGGGTACCAGGCCTTGGGCAGGCTCAGGATTTCGTCCCTCCTCCTGGGGTCATGTAGTAGTTTTTGTTGTCAGAAGGGGGTCGCAGTGCGGTGAAGTTTGAGAACCCCTGGGTTAGTATATTAATGATCTTAACCTATTATTTTATATATCAATTCGTTACCAAGGGAAGTTCATGGTTAAGCTTCTGCCAACATTACTATCCTAAAATATCCAACCCTAGTATCGGTTCAGTGTTCCTGTGGTTACAATGTTTCCAATGTCCCAAAACTCACGGTCACCGCCGGGGAACTTATCTATGCTGAAGTTCACGGGTCTCAAAGCCTTGTGCTCACTGCTTAAGCTAATGCCTTACAGGATACAGGCCTGTAGGTTCCTGGCATTAGTGCTGAATAGAAGGCTTAGGTAACTCTATGGATTACAGAAGGCAGTGGTTGGAGTCAGGACGCCTGGGTTCTTTTCCTGTCTTGACGTGTGTCCGTGGGCAAGTTGATGAACCCGGCTGTGCCCCTCTGGAACATGGATCCGAATGACAGGGCTGGTGTGAGGCCTTGTGAAACAATGTTTGTAAAATTCACTGAGGTCCTTGGAGGAATGGCTCCGAGGATTGGCCTTGCTGGGACAGACTGTGTCTTGTCCTTTCCTGAGTAGATGGAGGCAGGTGCGTGGCTCCTTTCTTGCCCACCATCCCCACCTCCTGCCTTGCATGCTCCGTCAGGGGCAGTCACTCCCACCCAGGCAGGAGGAGGTGGGGTCACGGCGGCAGGGCTATCCAAAAGCACAGTGCACTGTGGGAACCACCAGCATACCAGGGATGGTGCCTTTCCAGCTTACCCCCCCATGAGACAGAGCTGTACCTCACCATCCCAAACATGGGGCTGTGGCCAACAGGCACTATCAACTATTTGTGTTGTTGCCTCTGACCCAGGTAAACTCTGCAGGGAAGACATCTCTTGGGACACAGGCCCTGCTCTGGGCTGCCTTGCGATCGCCTCCAAACTGCACACTCAAGATTCCTCCCTGGTATTCCATGAAGTTACACCAGGGGGGATTTGGCCCATTGCTTTCCAAGAAGCTATTAATATTTGCTGTGTAGTTCCACCTGCTCCAGCAATCACTCCTCTCCCCCCCCCACACACACACACTTCAGTTCTCCCAAATGTACAATGACTCCTTTTTCTCGTCCCCTACCCTGGGACACCTTCTTTTTTATAATGACAGCCAATTTGGAAAGCCCAGCTGGGCCTCCATGCTGCAGCTGATGTCTAAATCAGCTGAGGGCAGGCTCTGCAGACTGGCTGGCTGTCGACTCAAGGAAAGATTAAGCAGCGGGGACAGCCTGTGTCAGCTTGCAAGAAAGCAACCTGGCTGGTGACAGAGTGGCCTCCATTCACCGACTCAGTTTGACTTGAGGAAACCATGCAACAGCTCTGTCACTACCCAGGCTCCTTTGATCAGATTCAGCCATTGTCCTGATTGTGGCCTGTCCTCCCGAGAGACTGGTGTCCATAGCAAGGAGTAGGGAATGAACCATTAGCAGTAGAACCTGATGCACAGGAGTTGTTTCCAGCTTCAGTAGTTTATGGGAAATCAGACCTTGAAATAGCATAATTCAGATTGAACCCTAGCAGTATCCTGTGCTTGTAGAAAAACATATTGGCTTGTGACCCAGCTAGTCCACACAGTAGGTCACGCAGCCTTTAGAAGAATGGGACCTGTAGAGCTCTCTTTACTTGTAGTGTAATAGTTAGCCACTAGATGTCTCTATGAAGTGTACAAAGTTCCAAACAGAGTGTTGACCCTGGTAAACAAAGGAAACAAAGCTAGAACTCAAGCTGTGTGGAAGCCTGTCTGTAGCTAGTAGCGGTTTCTTTCAATAATATATCCGGGAGCCCTCCACCCTGCCCTTATTTTGTGCCACAATCCTGAGTGGGGTTATGCTGGAGAGTGTCTATCGGAGGCTGATGTCAAAGAATTCTGTAGCACCATTTTTAGTGTTCAGCCTGTTTAAAGAGTAGGGACTTGCCCTGTGTCTTAAGAAAATCAAGAATAAGATTCCTTTACAACAGAGATTTAAACGATGGGATTCAGAATTGATGGGAAAATCTGGTTTGGTGTGTTAATAAGATTACTTGGCATTCTCTTGCATGATCTCTAAAAACAATTCTGTCGCTATCTGGGGCTTTGTGGTTGCCACTATACATCATAATGTGGCTACTTGGAGCTTCATAGATCTTCCTGCTCCAAAAGAAAAGGAGTCTACTACTAGAACAAAAGGAGACTTTTCCATAGCTATTAAGCTAAGGGTGAAGTCCAATAGCGAAGCGATTCTGAGTCTATCCAGTAGAGGGCAGCGGTGCTCACATACACTAGCCAGTCATTCATTATGCGCCTAGCCTCTGTTCCTCAAGGGTAGTAAGAACAATTGGAATAGATCTCAAATAGGGTAAAATATACCCTAGAAACTTCTCTCATTAGGGGTGTGCATCCCCTTATTTACACTTGTTATTAATAACAACACATAGCAACACTGAACAACTATTTTAGGACAAAAAATGAAGATCATTCCATTCAGTTGAAATTTCAGAGGGAATGTAGTGTGACTATAATTGCTCAGGCTGGAATTTCCTCAGGACACCAGGTTTAACACCCATACTCCTGCAAAACGAGTTTTGGCCATAAGGGATCAGAGTCTCACTCTTCCATCTCATCTGAGGGACAGCACGGCCCTCCGCAGCACAGCGTCCCATAGCACAATAGTCCTGGGTGCTGGTTGAGTACTGACGCAGGCCTGGTCTACACTAGAAAATTAGGTTGGTTTAACTACAGTCAAAAATTCATACCCCTGACCGGCGTTGGTAAGCTGACCTAAATCCCCGTGTAGCTGGAGGTGGATTACCTACGCTGACAGGAGAACCCCTGTAAGTAGTGTCTATACCGGGGCGGGCAAACGTTTTGGCCTGAGGGCCACATCAGTTTTCTGAAATTGTATGGAGGGCTGGTTAGGGGAGGCTGCGCCACCCCATCCAACCCCCCTCTCCTTCCTGACTGCCCCCTGGGACCCTTGCCCCCATTCAACCCCCCCTGTTCCCCACCCTCTGACCTCCCCGACCCTTATCCACACCCCCGCCCCCTGACCACCACCTCGAACTCCCCTGCCCTCTGCCTGGAGTACTGGTGGCTGGTGGCGCAGTCTAGAGCAGCAGGACAGGCAGCCGCGCCGCCCGTCTGGAGCCAGCCACACCACCGCGCAGCACACAGCACTGGGTCGGGTTGCGGCTCTGCAGCTGCGCTGCCCGGCACGCGCGCGCAGCCCCACCACCAAGAGCAGCCAGTGGAGCAGTGAGCTGGGGCAGGGCAGGGGGGCCAGGGGCTAGCCTCCTGGGCCAGGAGCTCAGGGGCCGGGCAGGAGGGTCCTGCGGGCCAGATGTGGCCCACGGGCCATAGTTTGCCCACCCCTGGGCTATACTGTAGCGTTTTAAGTGTAGACAAGCCCTCAAAAGAACATAAGCACAGATATTATCTCCTGCATCTTAGGTGTCCCCAGAGCATAAATTCAGCTGGAGCTGTCCGGAACGGAGCTCCGGTAAATATTTTCAATCCTCCTGGAGTTTTTACAGCATGTTGGGGGGGGAGACACATGGGGGTGGAGGGGGGGAAGATACATGGTGGGGGGGGGCTCTGGGAAATATTCTATATATGAATTTAAGCCCTGGGTATTCCATCGAAGTGCTGAGCAGACCCACCTTTGCGGTGAGATCTGAATGAGAACACGGCCTTTAGTTATGCACTCGTCCTGTTGTAGCTGGTCCATGGTGTAGAGCTGCTTTCATGTTTCCATTGTTCTTCCTCAGACACCTTCACCAGCGACCCTTCTGCGGTGCTTTCTGAAAAGGCCACCTACAGGACGGGACAGGGAGGGGAAAAAAATCCCCCCCACACACCCCCATTGACTCGCTAGCTCTTTGATCCTGCAGTTAACCTTCTTCTGCAAATGTGATTAAAGCCAGAGGTTATTTTAGGTGGCAGATTCTCTAGGGGCTAGATTGTAACTTAACAGCCAGCCCTGAGCAAGGGGCAGTGCCCCCAGAGCAAACCACAGGACAAATGAGACCCACAATTCCTTCCCCACCCCATTCACTGGAGTCACTCCCAGTGGCGCCTGGCCAGCTAGTCCATCATGCGAGGCTGGCCCCCCATTCAGCAGTCCCTCTCTATTCAGCAGAACACTTAAGTTCATACTTAAGTCCCATGGACTTCAATAGAGCTTAAGCACATGGCTTGCTGAACAGGGATGGACTTAAGCCAGTGTGCCATCTCCCCGTGCCTCAGTTTCCCCACCTGTAAAATGGAGGTAATGATCCTCACCGCTTGTGTAAAATGCTTTGAGATCTACGGATGAAAAGCACTATATATGAGCTAAGTATTATTATTAAGTGCTTTGCTGCATCAGGGCCATGGTGAGTGTGGATTTGTTGAAGAGACACTGTTTAACGTGCAAGAGCTGCCTTAGAGGACCTCGGACGGATGTGTGTGGATGTAAAGCATTCACTCGGTGGTGGTTTCTGGCTGGTCCATCCCACTAGAATAATGGGCACCACTCTGATCTGGATCATTGGCAAGTGCCCACTCAACTCTGCATGAAATGCATCGAGTGTGTCATGAAGGGAACCACCTGCGGTAGCAGGCCAGTGTTTGTCCTCCCATCTAGGTGACTGCATGGAGCACAGAATTGAAAAAGGAGAGTGCAGGGCCGGGCATGCTGGAGGCAGGACTGCAGCTTGGATGAGCACATAAGGTTAGCTCTAGAGAGCAGGTGGGTTTATTCAGGTTGGGCCCCACTTTTCTTTTGATTATTTACATCTTTGGTAGCCAGTTTCTCTGCTCCGCTCAAGAATGGAGAATGGGGTGGGGAGGGAAAGGTGGGATCATACTCTGGGGGGGGGGTTGCCAGGTCCCCAGCATAAACTAGAGCGGCCCCAAGGGGACATTTCAACATCAGAGACTAGCCAGAGTGCAGCAAGATCTTCCCTCCTTGGACCCACTCCTTACCCCAAGGGCTGCACCTGGACCAGCAGCCCGGTGCCGTTCTGGAGCTCTGTGCTACCAGGGAGGAACCCCCTTTACACTGGAGGGGTCTGCAAGCTACTGAGCCTGCCCCAGAGACCCAAAGAGGCTGGGGTGGGATGGAGAATGTGGCCCAACAGGCAGAGCTAAAATCCTGGATCCAAACCCCCCAAGCCTGGGATGTTTGCTGTCGTTCAAGTGGAGAGTTCCTTCCTGTTGAAAAGAAGACTCTTCTCAGCACTCTAAAATCCTCATGCTGACTTGGCTAGAATTTCTTCAGCTCTGCTTACCATGGTGCCAATTCCCATTGACTGTTGCCAGCGCCAGTGTAGGGGATGTGTAGCTACACCCCCCGGTGAAACGAAGGATGCGTCCACACTGTGGTATGTAACTACATGTAGCAAGGGGGAATCATTGGGGGAAAGACTGGGCAGTGTAGGTAGGGAGGCAATGCTTGGGCAAGTAGAAGGGGTATAGAGTACATACCTGGGTCCAAACTCACAGGCTTCAGAAGTGTCTTTACTCATAAGAACATAAGAACGGTCATACTGCATCAGACCAATTTCCCATCAAGCCCAGTATCCTGTCTTCTGACAGTGGCCAGCGTGAGATGCTTCAGAGGGAATGAACAGAACAAGGCCGTTTACTGAGTAATCCATCCCCTGTCATCCAGTCCCAGCTTTTGGTAGTCAGGGGGTTTATGGACACCCAGAGCACGGGGTTGCATCCCTGACCATCTTGGCTAATAGCCACTGATGGACCTATCCTCCAGTTTACCTTTTGAATCCAGTTTACCTTTTGGCCTTCACAGCATCCCCTAGCAATGAGTTCCACAGGTTGACTGTGCGTTGTGTGAAGAAGTACTGCCTTCTATTTGTTTGAAGCCTGCTGCCTATTAATTTCATTGGGCGACCCCTTGTTCTTGTGTTATGTAAAGGTGTAAATCACACTACTTTCGCTATAACATTCATATTATAGACCGCTATCATACCCCCCTTAATATCTGTTGTATCCCTCCATAGTATCATATCTCCCCACTCACCTAAGCAGTAGCTCACAGACTATGCTGCTGTTTATACCCATACTGGGGGCATGTGGACCATATGTACTCTACCCGCTGCTGAAAGGAATGTGCAGTGGAGATGTCCCTAAAACTAGGCACATGCTTAAGCGCCTTGATGAATCGGGGCCAAAGTCACTCAAAGGGAAATCTCCTTAGCAGGAAACAGACGTGCAAAGAGTGAAATAATAATAAATTAATTAATAAAATTGCACCTTTCACCAGGGCCCGTAATTAATTACTAGTTCTACAATGCTGTTGTGAAAGGATTAGAGCTGGCCAAACTTGCATTAAAAACAATGGGCATTTTTGAAAAAAACCCAAACCAAATAACTGGTGTCTCAGCATTCCAAATAATGTCAATATTTGGACAAAAACTTTTGATTGGAGAGAAATTTTGATCAGCTCGATAGGGGGTCAAAATCCCCAAAACTTTTCAAGGTTTGGGGTTTGTTTGGTTTTTTTTTCATTGAGAATTTAATTTTTTGATGACAAATGTCCTGGCCAGCCGAGACTGTTCCCATTGTGCACGTGGAGAAGTTGAGTCACAGAGAGGTAACATGTCTTGCTCTGGCTGACTGGACGTATTGATGGAAGAGCTGGGAATTGTGTGGCAGTGACCCAGGCTGCATCATAGGGCACTGAAATGTAGGACAATGACCATAACAGATGCTTCAGAGGAAGATGTGAGGAACCTGCCCCCAGGGAACATGTCCTCTCAGCCCCCAAGATTTAGAGGTTGGATTATGCCCTGCACCAGGAAGAATCAAAGTCTTGCTCTCCATCTAAATATCTACTTCTTTCTGAATCCTGCTAAGCCCTCTTGGGCAGTGCTTCTGGAGAAATGTTATACTTAGGAAAAGATGAAAACCAAGCGCCTGACCACTTGTGCTTTTTGAGCAGAAAAAAACCTTGTGTTTTGGGGCTTCAGGGACATCTGATTTTTGAAGGTGAAGTTTAAGGGGAAATCCTTGCAGCGTAAAGTGTGAACACTGGGTGATTATAAAGGCTTTGCTAACAAGGTCATTTGAAAGGCCTCGGTTCTGGAGTCCCACGGTCTGGATGTCTGAGAAGAGCATGAATGCTTGTGAGTGGGGTGTGTTGTCTTGCATATGAGTGGCGTGAGCATAGGTGCGGTTTGATGCGTGTTGTCTGAACAATGAGTGGATGTGTTGTTTCATCTTGCAAAAGTGGAGTGCGTGTTCGGTGTGAATATTGTGTTACAGGTGCTTGTGTTTCATGTTGCAGGTGAGTGGTGAGTGCATGTGTTGTGTTGCGTGTGAATGGTGCATGTATGCGTGTTATGGGTGAACAGTGATAGATATGTGTTGTGTGTGCGTGTGTTTCACAATGCAGGTGAGTGGTGTGTGCATGTGTTTCACGATGTGCGTGTGTTTCGTGGTGCAGGTGTGTGGTGTGATAGATGTGTGTTGTGTGCGTGTGTTTCATGGTGCAGGTGAGTGGTGTGTGCACATGTTGTGTCGCATGTGAGTTGTGTGTGCGCATGCAGGTGCATGCGTACTGTGGGTGCAGGGTACGTGCCTGTGACTGTTGTGTTCCATGCACATGGATGTGTTTGTGTGTTCACTACTGTAGGTGACAGAGTGCGGTGTATGGGATTGCAGAGAGTGCAGAGAATATAACCTTTATGGAGCCTTGTTTGAGTGCATCTGTCCCCACTCTGGTGCGGATTGAAGCTCTCCCCAGCCAGCCGTTCATTAAACCTCACAGTTCAGTGCCTGAGGAGGAAGCGGCGGAGTCGGGGGTGGAGGGTCATTTCAGGCACCGAGCTGCAATCACTCCAGAAGCAAAATCCTCTCTGCAGTATCGTACGGTTGCTGTGTGGCGTGGGTGGGAGGGAGGGGAGGTAAGCCGTGGAAAGGGGAGAACCGAGAGAGGGAGTCTGGGAAATCGGTGACGTTTTGTCCGGCCACTGCAGCAGCGTCAGAATGCAGATGAAATGAGCAAAAGGTCTTTAACATTGAGCAGCGTAGACACTACTCCCTTGGGGTCCCTCGGCTTTCCATAAAGGGCACGCCACTGCACCTTAGAGCATGTCCCTACCTGGCAGTGCGATTGGCATTCGTTCCCATCCTCCCTTTCACCATCACCCCAAGAATCCTCCCTGTAGAATTAGGGGAGAAGAGGGGCTGGGTTATTTGGGGGTGTTTTGGGTTCACACTGAATCCTCCTTATTTAATAGCAGCTCCCATCTCGCCCCCCCCCCACCCACTTGTGCCTTACCAGCCCTCCGTCGCAGTGGGACTGCAAGCATTGGTAGGCTCTGATTAAGATGGATAGATTGGTAAGAAGCATTCAGTGTGACCGGAATAGAAAACACAGCCGCTTCTTGCTGGCTTGAGGGCACGGAGCCAAAAACTAGCCATGTTTGGGAGATGATTGCTTTACAACTAGAGCTTGTCCTTAAAATAGCAACCTCCCTCTTTCTTATCTCCCCCCTTTCCCGGGTCATTTATGCATATTTCCAGCTTCTACGCTTCGATGTCTGGTGTCCCCGCCCCAAATGGGTTTCTTTTAGAAACCGTATCCCGGTTTACTCGGCAAAGGATGGTCTTTAAGCAACACGACAGGGCCGAGACAGGTCCCCAGCATGTCCGCAGCCACCGCTCGGCTGCTGTCCGGCCTAGCTCGGCTAGCAGACCCTGAACTGCGATACTCCACAGGGTGGCAGCACTGCTGGCCGGGGTACAGCCCTCCCTGGTTATCATCTGGCCAGCGTGTCCTGCTGCTAGCGCGCCAGAGGCAGGCTAGGCAATGTTGTGTCGCTGAGCCGCCTGTTGGGGTGGATGGGAGAAGGTGCAGTGAGTAAACAGGTGGCTGGAGGAGCCTCCTCTAAGGGCACTGCTGGCGCGTGCAGAGTGCCTGGGGTGAGGGAAGGGGGCACCCAGCATTGAGCCTCGTGCCCCCTTTACAAAGCTGGAGGCCAGCAGCCCCCGGGGCAGGGCTGGGGCACAGCTCTCCATCCTGTGGGGGGCTGAGTGCCATTGGCTGTGCAAACCGGACCCCTTGTGCTCAGGGGCCATGTTCCCCCTCAGCTCTATGCTGGGGCTCAAGGAGCAAGGTGATGGCTTCTGCCCCACCCACATCGCGCCCCTCCATGTATTAAATGTTCCATCCCTGCCGCTTCCGTGAGTGTATTTCATGTTCAGAGACGCATGTTGGATTCCCCTTGGGAGCTGCAGTTAAAGGTTTCCGGGGATCAAAAGGAGCAAGCGTCCTGTCTAACACCGTAGTGCGGTCCCCACAAGAAGTCGTGTCGGTGAGTGAAGAGCTGCTGGGGCTTTATCTGAACCTGGCAGGAGTGAACAAAAGGCAGCAGATCACATGAAAGCAAAGAACAGGAGCGCGTCGGAGGCCAGATCCAGGCTGCACATAAAGGGAGAAGGGCCCCTGCTGTCTGCGCTTGCTGCGCTGAAGTCAGTCGGTGTGAGCAGGCAAGAGACAGCATCGATTCCAAGGCCAGAAGGGACCTCTGTGATCACCTAAAAAGCAACAGAGGGTCCTGTGGCACCTTTAAGACTAACAGAAGTATACTGTTATACTGACTATACTTCTGTTAGTCTTAAAGGTGCCACAGGACCCTCTGTTGCTTTTTACAGATTCAGACTAACACCGCTACCCCTCTGATACTGTGATCACCTAGTTTCAGCTCTTGTCTAGCACCAGCCAGAGATCTCTCCCCAGAATAATAATCATAGATCTGAGTGAGACATAGCAGAGGGGGTCAGGGTGGGTAGGACAGTGCTGGCATGCCAGCTCTCACAGGCTCAGTGTTGCATTGCGAGGCCAAAGGAAACAGTCCAAGAAGCAGAGCTCCATGGCACAGAAAGTACTGAGAAGAGAAAGGGGCCTTAGAGAGGAGCTGGGAAAGGAGGTGGCTTCCTGTCCAGCCCGCACCATGCTTCTCATCAGTACCAAGGACAGCAGCTTCCTGAACCCTGCCCGTCTCATGCCTCACCCAGTGCATCCCAATCACAGCTGTGTGGGGGAAACAAGATAATCACTACACTCCTGAATGAACCTGCACAAAACAATGATAAAAGACACAAGCACCACATCCCTTGTGGGTGAACACGTTTCACAAAGCGATCGTACTGGGCGCTTATATTCCTAACTCTGCTGGACACCAAAAATCATGGACTGAAGAGAGACGCTGGATTTACGGCTCATTACAACAATCTGTAACCCACTAACCCCCAGCTTTTCTTTTTCTCCTTTTGCTCCTATGACTGGCCACTTCACCTTGAATGGTCCCTTGAAATATGTGTTAGCTACTTATGATAAACAATCTGTTCCACTTTGCGTTGGGCTGTAACACACTGGGTGTCTCTCCCAGACCTGAAGAAGAGCTCTGTGTAAGTTTGAAAGCATGTCTCTCTCATCAACAGAAGTTGGTCCAATGAAAGATACGATCTCGCCCACCTTCTCCCTCTACTATCCAATGAAAGATATGATCTCACCCACCTTGTCTCTCTACTATCCAATGAAAGATATGATCTTACCCACTATAGTGGGGCCACTGCCCCACTCCCGGAGAATTTAGGTTGCAGCAGGCCAGTGGGCCTGCACAGATGGACAGCGAATAAGAGAAGGGCTTATTGGGAGCCAATCAGAGTCCAGACTGGAGGCAGCCAATCAGGGCCAGGCTCAGCCCTATAAAAAGGCTGCTCAGTGAGGGAGCAGGCAGTCTGTCCTAGGTCTTTGAGAGGGGAAGGTCTGTCTCCAGAGCTGGGAGACTAGCTCCTGGGACAGCACAGTGCTGGGCAAGCCCAGGGGAGCAGAAGGGACCTCCAGCCCTGTGTCTGCCTGGCTGCAGGCCCTGAGGGGAAGGGCCTAGCTGGTGCGAGGAGCCGAAGGGGAAATGGTCCAGGGATGTGGACAGATGGAGGGAGAGAAGCAGGGCAGGATGGCTGCCACTAGAGGGTCCCTGGTTTGGGACCCAGAGTAGTAAGAGGGCCTGGGTCCCCCCCCCATTGCCTTACACCCAGCCAATGGGAGTGACCATCTTGGGCTGCACCAACCCCCTGCCAAGAGGGGTGTGACTTTGGAGGTGCAGTTGCCCACTTTTGCTGGGTGCAGAGAGACAGTGGATTGTCTTGCCCCTGGAAGGGGGTGAGGATGGACTAAGGGCACTGCTGGAGGGCAGTGGCTCGAAAAAGATGCCGCAAGCTGGTGAGTGACACGGGCTCAGATGCCAACCGAGGGTGAGATGATGGATGGGACACCACCAGGAGGGGGTGCTCCACTAGACAGAGCAATTCCCAGAGACAACCAGCAGGAGGCACCAGGTGGTGAGTCCCAACCTGTCACACCCACCTTGTCTCTCTACTATCCAATGAAAGTGGGGCCCACTGCCCTCAAAGCAGGAGAAACATGGATGCAGCCTGTCATAAGGCTAAACTGCCTGGCTGGTTTGGAGAGTATTGTAGCTGCTCCTGGCAATCAGTCAGGGGCACGGCAGTGTAGGGTGTTATCATGATGGCTTTATAGGAGCAGTGAGGTGTGGGACCCCCTAGTTGTTGTTGTAGTGCTGGGGCCTTAATCATGGACCAGGCCCCCCACAACAGAAAGAAAAAAGATCCCCTGCCCCGGAGAGGTTGCGTGATGCCGCACTGATATTGCTGATGGATACAAATGCTGTAGCTGTGTTTGATTCCACAGCTGGCATTGGTCAGTAGGTGTGCCCTGGGCATGTCTGCCGTCTGCCACCCCAGAACACTTGCCATCCTACTGCCGCAGCTGCAGGCTGCTTCTTGGCTCTGGAACGTCTGAACACAGTAGAGACCTCTTGCAGCCAAGAGGGTTTGGTCCCCAGAAGCTTCTCTAGAACAGGAGAGGGGCCACCTAGTCAAATAGCTCCTCCTGCCCTTGGGATGGGTGGCAGAACCCCTCTTTGCCCCCTGCAGCTTCAGGAAGCACTAGCAGCAGTGGATGGGAGGGCACTTTGGAGATCTGCATCTCATTGCTAGTGGGGAATGGCTGTTGCAACAGCAGCTCACTCAATCTGCTTGCCGAGAGAAGCTGCAGCCGGACCCCAGACTGGGTGACTTCTCCTCCCTGTGCTCAGCCAGAGCTGCGGAGGGATGCATGATTTAACCCCCGTTTTGCAGTGGGTGTTTGCTGCATTCCCAAGGGATTAGCACACTGCAAAGCACTTCTCAGTGGTTTAAGCATTGGCCTGCTAAATCCAGGGTTGTGAGCTCAATCCTTGAGAGGGTCATTTAGGGAACTGGGGTAAAAATCTGTCTGGAGATTAGTCCTGCCTTGAGCAGGGGGTTGGACTAGATCTCCTGAGGTCCCTTCCAACCCTGATATTCTATGAATTAAACTTCTAGGGGAGTGGCATTTCGCTAGAGGAGAATGAAGCTCTGCTCCAAGCAAAGCTAAAGCTGATATAAAGGCAATGACAGGAAGGCTGGTTTTGTGGTTAAGCCACTGGACTGGGCCTCACAAGCCATGGGTGCAGCACCTTGTTTTAGCCACAAACTCCCTATGTGTCTTAGGCCTGCACTCATGTGGAACTCAGGCCCAGTGGAGTGGGGGCCTGACAAAACTGTACGTTTTGCAGTACTTAGCCCAGTGGCCGAGTCTTGCTTCATGACTGGGGCCCACAGGCGCTATGGTAAGAATAATAGTTAATCAAGGAAGCTGATTGTGGCTTCCTGGTTCTGGTATTTCCTTGCCCCGATGCAAGTCTAAGCTGGGGGGGGGCGGGGGGGGACAGCTTTAAAAAACGTGAGTTGCCGTCCCTTAGGGTCCTATGTAATGTTACATAAGTGGGATCAATCCAACCCTGAATCGCTATGGCCCCAGACAGTGTTCCTTCAAATTTTTTACATCCATGGGCGGAATGAATTTTGTTATGTGCACCAATATGGAGGTGATGTGCGGTGGGGGTGGGGCTGAGGGGTTTGAGTGTGGGAGGGGGCTCAGGGCTGGGGCAGAGGGTTGGGTGAGGGCTCTGGCTGGGGGTGCGGACTCTGGGGTGGGCCCAGGAATGAGGGGGTTGGGGTGCAGGCTGGGGCAGAGGGTTGGGTTGCAGGTGGCGTAAGCTCTGGCTGGGGGTGCAGGTTCTGGGGTGGGGCTGGGAATGAGAGGTTCAGGATGCAGGAGAGGGCTCAGGGTTGGGTGTGGAGGGGTGCAGGCTCTGGGGTGGGGCCAGGGAGGAGGGTTTTGGGGTACAGGCTGCCCTGGCCCTGTGGCGGGGAGAGAGGACTCCCCCCAGCCCTCTCTCGCCGCAGCAGCTCCGGGCCGGGGGAGAGGCACCTCTCAACGGCCATGGCAGGGCTGGGCCGGGCCAGGGCACCTCTCCCTGCCTACGTGGCCCTTGATAGGCAGCTGTGCAGCTTAGAGGGAACTTAAGCCTCAGGGTTTCCGAGCTGCAGAGTGCAGATAATGAGATGCCCTGTCTATTTAGGCCCTGCTTCCGCAGGGTACTTAAACATGGGCCTAACTTTCAGCAAGTGAAGTGTGGAACTGGGGCCTCTAGCTGTGAACCCCGTGGGGCAGCACTGTCTTACTCCAGGCTCGTCTACACACAGCCGTAGGGGTTTAATTGAAGGGGGGATTTTAAACCAAGTTAAACCAGTGGAAACAGTTGTGTGACACACTTATTTTGGTTTCCACCAGCCTCATTTCTGTCTAGCTAGTGAGCCTCCCCTCCTTTGTAAGGTGCTCTGAGATGTACTGAGGAAAAGTGTTATATGATAAGTTGATTGGGAGCAGGTCAAGCTAAATAAGGCACACTTATACCAAAATAAGAGTCTGCACAAGGGCTTGCATCACTATAACTAAAACCACTCAATGAAGCCAGTGCCAGCTGATGTGTAGATTAGGCCTATGCATATGTACAGCACCTGGCACAATGGGTTTGATGCTGTTAAGTGCTACTGTATTATAAATAATAATGCACTGAAACAATCTGGGACTTTAACAGCCTGGGACAGGGCACAGCCCTCTGCTCCGATCTTCTTATACAAACAGCTGTAAACCTCCACTCCATAACCCCAATGTGTGGTTTATTTGTGTTCTATCACACACCCTTCACAGTCCTGTGCAGCAACTCAATTTTCAGTCCCATACAAACATCAACCTCCTTGGCCAGGGTGGGAGCTCCCTTTATCCTGGCCTTGCTAGCCAGCCTCACTCACTCTCTGCTTATTACTCCCTTTACATGTCCTACCTTTGTGCCTTATTACTCTTCTGGTGAATGGGTTAACGAGCGCCTTAATTCTCCCCAGCTAGGACTGATCTGGTAATCAGCCCCAGCTTCCCTCAACCACGCTGTTCTCTAATTGGGGAAACTAATTGGACCGGCAGTGACCAAACTGCTGGTGCAGGTTCTCATCACTCTATTACACACCCTTCCCCTACAGCAGGGATAGGCAACCTATGGCACGCTTGCCGAAGGCGGCATGCGAGCTGATTTTCAGTGGCACTCACTGCCTGGGTCCTGGTCGCCGGTCTGGGGGGCTCTGTGTTTTAATTTAATTTTAAATAAAGCTTCTTAAACATTGTAAAAACCTTATTTACTGTATATACAACAATAGTTTAGTTATATATTATAGACTTGTAGAAAGACCTTCTACAAACATTAAAATGTATTACTGGCACTCGAAACCTTAAATTAGAGTGAATAAATGAAGACTCGGCACACCACTTCTGAAAGGTTGCCGACCCCTGCCCTACAGGCAGAGTTTTGCCCTAAGTGAGTTCCCTATTAGCAGATCCCACTCTGTCACTTTCAGAACTGTTTAAAAAGCAGATACACAAGTAGCCATCAAAAAGCTAAATCTGGGCCAGGACCTTTTGAACAGCACAGTGGGGTCCTGATCCCTGCTTTGAATCTCTAGGTGCTCCCACAGTGCAGATAAGAGTGGGAGCCTATTAATTAACAGGCCATGGGAGTAAGCCCAGAATGCAGAGAAGAGCAGGAGGAGAGCCTAGATGTCTAGGTGTGTGAAAGAATTGATTTTTATCAGGGGGAGGGAGACAGAAATGATATATGGGTGGCGGATTAGAAGGGGCATGGCCCAGAGAAGTAGCAGCCCACATAATTTTTCCCTGGGCTAGTAGGATTTGCTCTCAGGAGGGCAGGTACTAGGAACAACTTTCAAGCCCTGCTTTATGACTCAGTGGGTGGGCGCTTTGATTAGCCAGGAGGTCAGACTAGATGATCGCAGTGGTCCCTCCTGGCTTTGGAATCTATGAATCACCGGCAGCCGCTGACTTTCAAAAAGTGTCTTAGAACTTTATTATATTAAAGGAAAGGCCATGGCTATTGCCAATATTATCCCGGCTTGGAACAAAGAGCAGCCAGATTGCAGGCCCTAGTGAAGGGCTGGGAATGTCTGGGGAGGAACTCCCCTCTGAGAGCTTATTTCACTGTCCTTACCTGTTCTCCCCGTGCACTCCCATTCCCAGCATGCTTGTTTAAGGGATGGCCCCTTTAAATCTGGACGAGACAAGCAGCTGCAGCCCTAAAGTGGCCATTTTGGATCTGACAACTGTTGATTGCATCTCTCTCTCCCCTCCTGCCTGGTGGGTCCCCCTGAGTTCCTGGTCTACC
This sequence comes from Trachemys scripta elegans, assembly GCF_013100865.1. Classification (NCBI taxonomy): domain Eukaryota; kingdom Metazoa; phylum Chordata; order Testudines; family Emydidae; genus Trachemys; species Trachemys scripta. The sequence continues at coordinate 194,494,801 of NC_048300.1, forward strand.
TCCTGCTCTTTGTGCTGATCACTTCAGCGGGGGTGTCCTGTTGCTCTGGGATGGTGAGTAAAAATGAATAGATTACTCTTCCCCTGTCTTCTTAATCATCTGTTGGAAACAGTCCTGCGCACATGCTATGCCCATCACGGTATTGTTGCTATAACTAAAATCTCTTAATTGCCAGTGTATCTCTCAGTGGAGATGGTTTTTGTTTGTGTTTCTCAAGTTGGCTAAGTAAGTCACTTTCATTTTCACATTGTCAATGGGGCAATGTCGTCGTTTCTGACCCTGCAGGGAGAGGCTTAGTTCTTTAAAGACTGACTGATCTCCTCCTTAGAGCACTGGGCCAAGAGTCAGGCCACTGGAGTGCTGTCACTAAGCTGGTATATGCCTGGGGAGTGCCCTATCCACCAGGCTATAGGGTATTCTGATCTCGGTCTTTGCTGGTGAAGCTGATCCACTTGGTATAAATACTGTACTTAACTATTCATGGAAGTAAAGAGTGAGAGTGACTCTCTGGCCTGTTGATTAAGACATTCCCCTGGGAGGCAGCAGGTGTAGATTCATACCACTCCTCTGAATCAGGCAGAGAGAAGATTTGAATCTACATCTCCAACCTCCCAGCCTTAAACACCAGGCTACAGAGTTGTATGCAGAGCTCTGTCAGCTCGAAAGCTTGTCTCCTCTCACTAGCAGAAGCTGGTCCAATAAAAGAGATTCCCTCGTCCCCCTTGTCAGGCTGTAGCGTTATTCTCTCTCTTTGGCCCAAGGAATGTTTTAGTTGTGCAAAATGGAACAGCTTCAACAGGAGCGACGGAGTCACCCATTCCAAAATAGCAAGTAGCCTGGTGGTTAGGACACCTACCTAGTAGGGAAGTGGTCTCCAAACTTTTGAGGGTTATGCCCCTCTTTGCCCCTGTCTGTGACTCCTTGTCCCACCAGGGCCAGGAGTGGGGACATGGCTCGGGGTGGAGGGCATGGATGGAGTAAGGGCTGGGGCTGCAACTGGGAGGGGTGTCTTGGGTCAGAGCCACGGTCAGCGGCTGAGGCTGGGGGCAGGGCCAGAGCTGTGCTAAGGCTGGGGATGGAGCCAGGCATGGGGCCAGGAGCCAGTTATGTGGCAGTGGGCAGGACCAGAGCAGGGATGGGGATGGGCAGGGTGGTGCTCTCTCCCTGCCCCCCATGGGTGCCGGTGGCCTGCAGCTTGTTAAGGAAGCACGGGCTGGATGGTTAGAATTTGGTAGAGTAGATTTTTACCCCACTCCAGCTTTCCATCAGTGGTTGGGCCTATACAATGAGTATGAACTGAATCGACGCACCCTCTCTGCATCCCCCATTGTCAGGCCTCCTAGGGAGCTCCCTGGGGATTTTACATCTGAGCAGCAGCTTGGCTTGCTGTCAAGGCTCAGGATGGGGGGACCAGTGTGAAGGAACCTGGCCCACTGCACGTACACTCCCCTGACATCTGCCCTTTGCAGACATAGTGATGGTCATTCATTCACACACGCTACATTTGACGAGAAGCCATGCGCCTTATGCATCGCTTAGTCAATAGGCAGCCTGCGGTCCAAATCCAGGCCGCCAGAGGCTTTTCAGTGGACTGCAGGGCGTGCCAGGATTTGGGATTTCAGCCCTGTGGGAGGCACACCAGGAATGAAGCTGCCCCTCTGGCCCACGGGGCTGAAGCCCCAAGTCCTGCATGACTCCCATGGGGCTGAAGCCATGTGTATTTGTTATTGGAAAGACTTGAATCATAAAAGATAGACTTCATGTGTACAAAGTGTTTTCTTTCAAACTCTGATACTTGCGTTAAATAAACCACAAAAGGCTGAAAGGTTTTGAATAGGTTTATCTATCTCTATACAGATATATCTACTATAATTGTATTTGACAACACACTCAAAACTTAAGCCAGTGGTCTGAAAGTGTTTTCATGCTAATATTTGCATCCGTTGACATTGTTTCGAAGTACTTTCTCAAAGTCTTCATTACTTTCTTGGAGGCTATTTTTAGGTTATACAGTGGTTTGCTTTTAGTTTTCATTGAATGCACTAAAAATATAAGCAATAGGCCTTGGATATATTTCACAGTAGATGTTCATTGAACAGGGGCACTGGCAGTAGGAAAAATGTTTCTCTGAAGTCCAGACCTCGATTATATCTTGACCAAGAAATTTGGACCTTGATGAAAAATAACTGACTGCCCTGGCTTACAGGGTGCTCAGTTAGTTAACTGTTCATAAAATCCTTAGCCGGCAATTAGAATGTACTAGTATGTATCATCCTTGTCTGCAAAAACAGCCAGCTCGATTTTGCACCTTCCCAAACAACTGAACCATCATTTTAGGATGATTTTTTTAGGCCAAGTCTGCACTACAAACTTAGATCGGTAGAACGACATCATTCAGAAAAATCCACACCCCTGAGTGACGTAGTTATACTGGTTAACCCTTCGTGTAGAGTATTGGAGGGGTAGCCGTGTTAGTCTGGATCTGTAAAAAAGCAACAGAGTCCTGTGGCACCTTTAAGACTAACAGATATATTGGAGCATAAGCTTTCATGGGTGACTTAGTGGGTATTCACCCACGAAAGCTTATGCTCCAATACATCTATTAGTCTTAAAGGTGCCACAGGACCCTCTGTGTAGACAGCACTACGTTGACGGGAGGGCTTCTCCTGTTGGCAAAGCAACTGCCTTTTGGGGAAGCGGATTAACTACGCTTCTCCCCTCGGTGCGCTCACGTCTTCACTAAAGTGCTACAGCAGCACAGCTGCAGCACGGTACATAAAGACAAGCCCCTAGTTGCAGCAGAAAAGAGGCGCTGAATAATCTTTGGAGTTTCTGGCATAGCTTCTGCAGTATCACATACTTTGCTTGACTTCTCTGCCCTGTCGTTTTCAAAGACTAGGTCTACACTGGGGCGGAGGTCAACCTAAGATACGGAAATTCAGCTACGCGAATAGCATAGCTGAAGTCAATGTATCTTAGGTCGATTTACCTGGCCGTGAGGACGGCGGCGAGTCGACCGCTGCCGCTCCCCCGTCGACTCCACCGCAGCAAGAGGCGGAAGCGGAGTTCCGGAGTCAACGGCAGAGCAACTGGGGATCGATTTGTATTGTCTACACTAGACATGATAAATCGATCCCAGATAGCTCGATCACTACCCATAGTGTAGACATGCCCCTAGTCATTTTGGCTGTGGCATGAGGCTGTGGGAGCTGATAAAAGACAACGCTGACTCCTTGCCAACCTGCAGAGGATGTGTGTGGTGCTCTGATTCCTTCAAGAACCGCTTAAAGTGCTGGTGGCTTGGACAGTTTCCCCCTCTCAGAACAGTCTTTGCGAATGTAGTGATAACACTTTAGTGAATGTCCCATGAGATTTATATAACCAATACATTTTAGGAGCAGGATGAGTGATCTTGACTAGGAAGGCTGTACGAGGCATTGGAGAATCAATAACTCACCTAACAAGTTAATTCAAAGGCTCTGTCTTCCTCTAAATTGATTGTTTTTACAGTCTTTCCTTTTTTCTGACAGAAGTTGTGTTAAGACCCAGCACCATCTTTATCCACATACAGATCATTGATCCAAACTAGTGTGTGTTTTATGGTCTTTCTCGTACCTCCGTCCTCACCGCCATTCCCGGTCATGCATATTGGCATACATATGCACACTGCTCCCTGGGATTTGTCTACCAATTTCTCTCTCTCTCTCTCACACACACACACGAAATTCTGATACTTCTGTAATTTCTGCAATTTGTCTTTGTGCCAGATTGGAACAAAAAAGTCGTTTTTTTCTTTATGGAATAAAGATTCCAAAAGATGTTTGGTTTGGAATGACCATGTCAAAATGTTTTGTTTTGATAATATTGAAGCACTTTGATAATGGCAAAACATTATAATAGAATATAAAATATTAAGCATACTATATAAATATAATATCAAGAGTAAAATGGTGTCCTCCATGGGGCAAAAGTGCCAAAATACTATTCCGGTTCCACTACACCTCTGGACTCAGGAGAAGTAGGTTCAGTTCTTGGCTCTGCTACTGACAACTTGTTTGACCGTGGGCAAGTCACTTAACCTTTCTATGCCTCTGTTCACCCTTCTGTAAAATGGGATCAATAATCCTTCCATTCTTCCACCTTTGTCATTTAAATTGTAAATTCTTTGAGACGGACTGGTTTTTACTATGTGTGTTTACGATGCCGAACACAATGGGACCTTAAACTTGATCGGGGACCACAGGTGCTCCTGTGATACAAATAATTAATCCATGATGTTTGTGAGGCACTGAAATTACTCCGGCAATGATGGCTGTGAAAATGCTATCCATCAATAAATAAAATAACTAGAGCTGGTAGAAAATTGGAATTTCTGTCCCTCTAGAAATTCTGATATTTCAAAATTTGTTTTCATCTCAAATCATGATGAACAGTCAAGACTGTCATTTTTGGTAGAGCAGGAAGTCCTGATGAATTTCCGTTCAGAAAGGTCAAAATGGTCTGTTTCTCATTTTGGATCCAAACAAAACATTTTCAAATTCCTGCATCAAAATATTTATTTGTTTGAACTGAATGTAGCCATTTTGTTTCAGGACGGTTCAACACTAATCTGTGTCCTTATGAGTTGCTGTGGTGCCTCATGGGGAATTGTAGTTCAAATGCCCACATTCTGCTCCATGTCTGGCCTCACCAAGTGGACAAGAGAACTTCCACCCAGCTCAGTCCTTATTTCTTTTGAAGTTGATGGGAGTGTGCCTGAGTTGCCCAAAACTTGGGCTTCACGGGCCTGCATGGGAGTTTTGACTGTGCGCTTGTCTACAGGGAGAAATTGACTGGCATAACTATAGCGGAATAAGCAGTTCCACTGTAGCTATGTCAGGATAACACCCGGTGACTCCACAACACTCTATTCCAGCAAAAAAAAAAAGGGGGGCTTTATTCTGGAAGAGCATCTCCACATGGGCGGGGGGGGGGGGGGGGGGGGGGGTGATCTAGCACAGCTCTAGAAGAATAGCTTATTCTGCTACAGTTATGCCATTTAATTCCTCTGCATAGACAGGCTGAGTAAGGAATGCTGGGTAAGGTCCAGAGAGAGAACACAGCATGCAGGGCATGAAGGAATGAAAGCTAACCCCACATTGACATGAGCTGTACAACAGCATCGCTTTACTCCGCACTTCCTGTCCCTCCTTGTATCCAGCTTTCGTTTTAGAAGAAAGACCCATAGGGAAATCAATCAAGTAACATAATAAAATGCTGAAGTGATTTAATAGTACCTATTTCCCATTAAATCAAGACCTAATAAATTGTCGTGGTTTGTTTTTTGGAAACCCGTATACATTATTTAATTTGCTTGAGCGTGTTTAGGAAGATGTATAAATCTGAAGGAATTTAGTAAGCCGGGGTGTATTTTATCAAAGGTGTTAACGTTTTTTTTAAATCTACAACTGTTTGACATTACTAAAGAATTACTAATTAATGTGTAATAGTAAAGCCCTTGTTGTATTTATGAACTCTTTGCTCTTCATTAAATATGCACATTGGGTAATAAATCTTTAAAGTTCTGTAGATCTTTCTTTTTAAAGAGGCGTGGAGGAAGCAAGCCAAACTTTCCACAGCTCTTAGGATGGGGATGTTCTCAGCTCAATCCAAGTGTGTCTCTATTGCCAGGAATATTCATAGCGCTCACTTGTACAAAGGCTTATTACCAAGCGCAAGGCTGACTTCTGTAATTCCTTTGATTATTTTAGAAGGGCCCAACTGAGCTGGGGGCCCCCTTGGGGTGGGTGCTGTACACATACTAGTGAGAGTCTCTGCCCCAAATAGCGAGAGGGAAAACAGAAGCTACTTGCCCTAGGTTATACCGTAGCAGAGACAGGCATAGAACTGTCATCTCCAGATTTCCAGTGCAGTGGCTTATCCACAAGGCCACACTAAAGCCTATGGCCTTCATCAGGCAAAGCACTTAAGCATGTGGTTATGCTCATTGGAGTCAATGGGATGTTCACTTGCTTAAAGTTAAGCAGGTGCTTCCATGCTTTGCTGGCTCAAGGCCTATGTTTGGCACCAAAGCCTGTGTCTATACTATGGAGACTATACTGGCATAGCTACGTTGATATAGCCCCATTGCGTAGGTGCAGCCTACAGCGACAGATAATGTGGTGTACAACACCCCTCCAGCTGCTCTGGGGGTCCCTGGTTCAGTCCCCAGTTTGTCAGCCAAGAGGGCAGCCATCACAGTTCTAAGATTGGGCCCATAGCTTGCAGCATAGCCAGTCTCTGGATAGAAAGTTCCAACCATAGGTAGGGTCTCTGGGCTTTGCATAGGGATGTAGATCTCTGTGATGGAGGGGTCCACTACCGCCATCAGACCAGACTGTATAATCCCTGCAATGTGAGGGCAGTGATTGTTTGTTTGTTTCCCCTGTGAGGTAATTTTGTGTAATATATATTATATATAGAGAGAAGTACACAATGCACATAATCTTTTATTTTGACTGGAGTTCCTGGCCTGAGCTCTGCTCCCTGGGGCACGCATGACAGAATGTTAGGATGTGGTAAGCCATCTTGTTTTGGGTTACATGGTCCCTTTAACAGATGGGTTTAGCCAAATTTGACCCTGAGGTGGAAAAATGGGTTCTTCCAAGCATGCCCTTCCCCCACCACCCATGGCATTCTTGTTGTTGGGTTTTTCTCCTTCACCTTCATTATAATTGGAGGGGGATGAGACTGGTTAGCTTCACAGATGGTCCTTCTCTGTGGAGCCAATACCTGGAATGCTGCATGGTGTCCTGAGCTCCTGTGTAATAGACCGATGTAGGGAACGGTCCACACAGTGTTTGCACTGGTATAACTCTGTCCGTTGGGGGTGTGTGTGTGATATTTTTACCCAAAGAGCTATTCTGGTACAACCCCTAGTGTGGTCGCAATTATACCATTATAAAGATGCCGCACACCAGTAGAATGTGGCCAAGTCTATGCTACAAAATTAAGTCAACCTAAGTTACATCACTGTACAGTCACCACAGTAATTAAATCGCTGTTTGCCCATCCACCCTACGCTCCTTGTGTCGGTGGTGCATGTCCTCACCAGGAGCGCTTGCACCAATTTACGTCAGCGTGGGGCCTTGTGGAACGGCTTCTGAAAGGCAGCAACTGTCTATGTAAGCAACGCAGCGTCTACACTGGCACTGCATCGACCTAACTGCATAGACATTGACTCTACACCTCTCGCGGAGGTGAACTTGTTAAGTCGGCGTAATGGGTGAGTTACATGGGCAGGAGCAGCGTTTTAGGGTAGACACTTACAGAGTTAGGTCGCCGTAAGCTGCCTTATGTCAACGTAACTCTGTAGTGTAGACCAGGCCTTATTCCCCCTCCTGTACAGGAATAAGATACAAACAATAAATAAGAATACTAATAATGTATTGTTATAGCATCTAGGAGTCACAGACCAGGGCCCATCACACTAGGCGCTACAGAATCAAAACAAAAAGATGGTCCCTGCCCCCAAGGGACTTACAGGCGATGCCTGTATAAAAACCTTGATACTAGAAGCACTGCGGGGGGGGGGGGGGGGCTGTACTGCTTTAACTAGAGCAGGATAGTTAGTGCAGTGCTGCTATGGAAGCACTAAAGTTGATATAACTGCAGTCAGCCATTTTGTGTGTCCAGCCACTGTTAGCTGAAAACCAAATACCACATAGCTAAAAATAATTGTTAGGGCTCTAAGAGGCAAGGCCAAACCGGGTGCACAATTGCAGTTTTGCTAGTCAAAATAAAAGAATGGGACAAAGTTACTGTGCTATAAATATGGGGGGGGGAAGTGTTTGAATAGGCAACCCTGGTTTTAAAGTGCCCCTGACATATGCGTTTTATTGTTATGACCAGAAATACTAAAAATGTTTTGCTAATAAAAAAATAATTTTGCTAAAGCTAAAAAAAAAAAATCAGTAACCCACTAGGAGTCACTGAGTTATATTCTTTGTTTAAGTTAGTTAGAAAAAAAAATAAATAAAAATAATACACCTTAAAACCATCCGAGGGAACTTTTTTCGGGCAAGGAGTTAACACCTAAACTTCCCATCAGCTGGAGGGAAGGAGGGCCCCCAGAAGTCCGGCTGGCGATCACTCAAAATCATCTCAAACTTTGGGTAACTAATGTTTGGGGTGCTCTGAACCTCTTGCTATAGCAAATATGGGTGTGCTTGAAACCTTAAGTAAAAAGTAGTCTTAAGTAAAAGCACTCTGGTTTGTATCAATCACTTATCAGACAGAGAAGCTGTGTCCCCATTAATGTATTCCTGACACCACCTAAAAATAATAAACCTTCCCCTATCAGAAACCCACCTGTCCAATGCACTGTTGGAGAGGGAAGTGCGTTTAGAATGGGATGGATGGACCTTTCCATTCCGAGAGCATCAGGCGTGGTGTATTTGTGGCCAAATTCAACTTGGGGTAATGCCACAGAAGTCTACGGAGATTTCTGGATTTCAAGGCCAAAAGGGACCAAAAGGATCACCTAGTCTGACCCTTTGTACGGCTTTACCCAGTGAGTCATCCATTGAGCCAACAACTTCTTATTTAACGAGAGCATAATTAGGCAGTTACACCAGAGCTGCATCGCGGCCTATTGCCTTGATCACAGTGACTTTCCATGTAAAGTTGGGGGACTCTTTGCCTCCATGTTACTCTTCTGTTGCTCTTCTCAGCTTGACAGGATCATGAAACCATTTGTTAGGAACCAGGCCCGAGCAGTGTGAATTATGCAAATTGCTGATCCAGTGCCCGTCTGAACGTGCCCTGAGAAGACTGCGAGCAAAGTCCTGATTTACTAATAGAGAAATTGGAGGTCTAATTAATTAATCAACCACTTAGTGCTTGGGAACATAACCCCATGCTCTGCTGGGTAACTCATGGCACAAGCAGAATGGGAAGCAAGTTGCTCCTAAATCACTGGAAGGTGAAAAAATAAACACAGCCCCAATTCATGCGGCCAATTGTGTGATGCCCACAGGTGAAGGCGTTGGGGGAGGATTTCTCCCTGTGCGTGATGTTTCCTTGCCCTAATGACAAGTGATAACAACATGCAGAAAAGGACCCATGCTTTAAGCCCAGTCAAGCGTGAGCCTTCTAATGGATCTGTATTTGCATTTGCTTCTGGGAAACTGCCACAAGTTTGGATGGATCCTTCTCCAAACAGCATGGCTCTGCAAACTTTGTCTGCAATGAATGACAATAGGGTCTTTAGCTCTTGAGACACTGTAACGCTTCTGGGGGCACCCAGGGCTGTGGGTCTTGTTTTGTTTTTGCCTCCAGCATGAGGGAGTCTTGCCTGTACTAGCTGGGTGTTAGCACCCAGCCTGTCAGTCACTCAAGCACTCTGCTCTGGGCTACACCAGCCCTGCCTTTGCCCTGCACTGCTTGACAATAGATGCATGTGAGCCCCCAAGTCCCTTCAAAGTGTCCCGCTGTGATTTCCAGCCCCGATCACTGGATACCACCGAAATCCCAGATCCTCCATTCCCAAAGGAACGGTGAACCCCAGTTTTACCTTAGCCCATCACTCCTGTATCACACACAGCACTTGAGTGCAATTATGGTGAAACAAATGGAAATTGATTTAAGAAAGAGCAGCAATTCCATTAGAAACCAATGTGATGGAAACAAATGGTTACTTATAAAACGCGAGCTACAGCCTGCACTTATTAATAGTCACCTTTCCTAGGTTATAAAGTAGATTCTCACCCCAAGGTTCAGTCTTGGGCAGAGCTTGCTAGCCCTCAGGAGCTAGGACCCAGTTTTCATGAAGCACTTCCACTCATCCGGGTACCTCCTCAGTGAACGGATCCAGAGTGTCTGTCTCCCCACTGTGATATCCTGAATCAGTCTTTTGTCTTTATTCACAGGCAGGGCCATTCCCTTGTGCTTGTAGTGACCCTTTCACGTCCACATGGTTTTGATGTTTATTGTTTGTCTTTGGTTGTTTTCCGTTGACTTTTCTGGGTTGGTGCAACTGTGGAAAAATTGAGCAATACATTACACAGCCAGCTAGCTAGGGAGGGGTGACCACTCCATCCCGCTTGAATGGGTCATTACCAAGACATATGACTTCCTGGTGACACACTTTCACTCCAAGACCACAAGGGTATACTTTTCAATATAGTGACACTATTCCTTGAATATTACCCCTACAGAGATCTTGGCATGGTTATGAGCGTCGCTCAGTTACAAGCTTTGAGTAGAGACCTCACATGCTACCCTTTATGGATAAATGCCATGAAAGTGGTGTATTAGGTGTAGTGAGTTTGTCAGGTCTGAGACAGCAGTTGCTTGTAAAGAGCACTGAACCCTTTGTGACAGAGAGGGTCATTGATACCTAGTGGCAGACATCCCCCCTGGAGTCCTCCTCAGATCTAGCCAGGATTTAGCCTCCAATTTAGCAATGGATGGGAAAGGCAGGGTGGTCTCAGTCTCTTGGTTGAAAACAAGAGCCAGATCTGCAGTGCGTCCTGTTTCTGAGCAGGCTGGTGACGCTGCAGAAGCAGTCTGTCCCTTGGTCTTCTCCATATGCAGAGTCTGAGCTGGGAGGTGGGGCTGGGGCATGTCTTTCCTGACTCGGTTTGCCCCCTCCCTAACTGCAAGGTACCTTCTTTTTTTCCTGCCAAATCAGACTTCACCAGATCGTCCCCTTGGGTTGGCTGTTCTCCGCTCTCTCTGGAGAATGAATTGTGGGTTTGTTTAATGGTACTTAAGGTAGTAGAGAGATACACTTCTTCCACCACCTCAAAAGGAGCAAGTTCAATCTTTGCTTTAGCCCTGTGGCCCTCAAACTCCCGCAGGGCTCTGTCCCGGCAGATACTGTTCTCCTGTTCGAGATTCATTTAGAATTTGTCATGTAACATTCTCAGGCCAGAGGCAGCAGCAGTAGCCCCTTCACCTCCCTATACATAGGACTCCTGCCGCCTTTAGCAAAGCCACCTGGGGCTGTGTCCCCATTAGCAGTTTCCAAGCCAAGCAGTGACCGGCCAGCTGGCCATGGCATACCTCCGAGGGAAATGCAGGGACAGCTGGCTGTATCCAAACTCCACGAGGCTGCCCTTTGAGCAACCCTCTTCTGGATTCTGCCAGGGCATCATCTGCTTTGAGTCACCGCTATTATTTATGTCCTGCTTGGAAATCCCATCTTCCAGGGCATCCCCAATGGCCATCACCTTCCTCATGCAAGTGATTTGATTCCTAGCGAGGTTCTCGGCCCTACTCTTTTGCAGTGCATAATGATGCTCCTTTTGCAAAGTTTCCTGATGCTCATTAGACTCACCCCATTGGGCCAAACCCCACGCTTGTTACACTGTTGTAGATCCAGACTAACTTCACTGATGGCAGCTGAGCTCCTGCCTACCTCCGGTTTACACTAGTGTAAATGAGAGTGGAGCGGCGCCCTTGGTTTCTTCTCCTTAGGTTCACTTGGTGTTGTCCAGCTGGAGCAGTATCCCTGCTTTCCTTGGTGCCCCGATTTTCTCTCTGGCCCTGTGCCTCACACTCAGATTTGGTTCCATGCTCACAGTTAGCTGCTAGTTGGCTCTTTGCAGCATGGAGTGAGTGGATAGGTAACCTTGTTTTAGATAATCTCATTGGTTGGGTTTATTGTCAGCCTTGTTAGTCCCCTACCGGGGTTTCACATTCTGGTTACTTGTCACTTACCCTGCCAGGTGGGTCATGGTGTGAAACTAACAGCTGTTGCTGTGCCAGAATCTGTGGACAAGGGCAATTTTTTTTCACAAATTTCCAAAAATTTGTGAATTGGCTCCATAGTGAGTATGGGGAAGAGGAGTTAATCTTCAGTGCCGTGCTGCCCAAAATGTGGAGCAAGACTTGGGGGCAGAAGACAGATGGCCCAATTGTTCTCCAGGCACTTAGCCTTCATTGTAAATACAGTCAGGCTCCAGCTGTTATGGTTATGAAGAAAACCTTCAAAATGTGACCCACGTGTAACCAGTGCCAGAGTTTGCAAAGAGCCTGAAACAGTAGCTCACTGCTACTGTTTATTTCAGTGGGTACTGTGACGTTGCACTCCATATGTTTTATGGAAATACATTTATAAGTGTGAATATGATGTAACTGGAATATGCTTTATGCAAAAGGTCTCTTGTAAGGTATCATAACAAAGGTTATAACCTCCTGAATATATTCCTCTTATTTGTATGCATGTATCATCCATGTATCTGAAGCTAGAAATATGAAGTATAACTCCGAGGTCCTATTGTAATTATGCAAAGTGTGGGCCATTAATGGTGGTTTAGAATCTTGATGGCTCCCATTGACTAGGACAATTGGTTGTAAATGGTTTATTTACCTGCTTCCTGTAGATGTGTGTCACATGATAGTGGAATCCATCTTAAATCTGGTGCTTTTTCATTTAGGAGGGGTGGGGACCCAGAAAGACAAAGGATTCCTGCCTTGTGCCAAAGCTAGAAAAGGGGGTGGAGCAGGACAAAGGGGGCTCCAGTCATGAGAACACCCCTGCTTTTCATCTAAGATGACTGCTGGAACTAACAAGGACTGTACCGGGGAAAGGATTTGGCCCAGACTAGGAAGGTGTTTAGTCTGTGAAAGAAGCTTATTGGAACATCTCTGAGGGTGAGATTTACCTGTAATCAGTTTCTTAATGTATTAGGCTTAGACTTGCATGTTTTGTTTTATTTTGGTTGGTAACTTACTTTGTTCTCTCTGTTATTACTGGAACCACTTAAATCCTACTTCTTATAAGATCACTTTTGTTTATTGATAAACCCAGAATAAGTGTTTAATACCTGGGGGAGCAAACACTTGTGCATATCTCTCTATCAGTGTTATAGAGGGCGGACAATTATGAATTTACCCTGTATAAGCTTTATACAGAGTAAAACGGATTTATTTGGGGTTTAGATCCCATTGGGAGCTGGATGTCCAGGTGCTGGAAATAGGTAACCTGCTGAGTGGTTTTCAGTTAAGTCTGCAGCTTTGGGGGTGTGGACCAGGCTCTAGGTCTGGGTTGCAGCAGGCTAGCGTGTCTGGCTCAACAAGGCAGGGTTCTGGAGTCCCAAGCTGGCAGGAAAAACAGGCTCAGAGGTAATTTCAGCATGTCAGGTGACAATCCCAAGGGGGTCTCTGTGACTGAGCCCGTCACAGGTACACACTCAGATGCCAATGGTAATGCTTTCAATGTTCGTGTTAACTATTTCACTGCTCACCAAAGCAAGGAGATGAAGAATCACATTATAAGGATCGGCACAAGCTCCTTTGAGTGACCATGCACATTGGGTTTGAAGAGGGGACTGATTGCTTTCATTTTCCTGAAGGCGGTGCTCGGAAGCAGAGACGGGTTCCCTACAGAATCCAGCCCAGATGTTGCAGTGAGTGCTGGGACAGGGCTTTGAGAGCCAGTGCTTTCTGAAGGAAGGGAAGAACACGCAAAGATCTCTAAAGCACAGACTTATAGAAGTTAGAGATGGGAAAAGCCTGTTAGATCATTCACCTCTCTCTCCATGACTGTAACTTACCGAGACAGCTGTGCTCCTCAAGATGCTGGAGCTAACTGTGCCCAGGGAGAAATTCTCGTGTGCTGGGAGTCAGGCATTTTCAGCAGCTGTCCTTGGGCTATAGGGCTCCATCCTCAAGATGTTAGGATAGAATAGGGATCTTATCACTTTCAAAACAAGCTGTGGTGAGAGCCATCTCTTCACATTGGCATCCCTAGAGAGATGATTATGAGGATGACAGTAACACAGGCTTTCTCAGCCAGGTTTGCAGCCAGGGGATCCTCTAGCCCTTTGAGAATCACTCTGAAGCTTTGGTGATGGGCATGTTACAAATATCCCTTAAGAGCTTCATATTGCAGAAACTTCATTGCTCCCTTCCCTGGGTAGCTGCATCCCTGGGCCTGATTGTAATAACACGTAGCTCTTATGGAGGGCTTTTCAGCTGTAGATCCCAAAAGCAGTTTACAAAGGAGGTGAGTATCATTATTCCCATTTTACAGATGGAGAAACTGAGGCACACAGCGGTGCCCAAGTTAATGCAGCAGGCCAGTAGCAGAGCCAGGAATAAAACCCAGCTTCACTGACTCCCTGGCCTGCCTATCCACTAGACCACATTGCACCTGCATGTTGAAGGCTCAAGCCTGTTGATGATATTCAGAGAGGAGCAAGCAAAAATTCAACACGAGATTTTTTTTTTGCTAATATTGATGGCTGCTGGTGACAGACTTGCCTTCAGATGGTCATTAGGAGCTAGATTGTGACTTGGGCTGTGTGCTGATGTAAGGGGCAGTGAGTAAGAAAACTCTCCCTCCCCAACATGTGCTCCTGTAGGGGCTAGTCAAACTTCAGGGGAAGGAGGGCTATTCTATTCCTGTCCTTATGCCACGCCCATCACCGCGGTATCTAAGCACCTGCCCAGAACCTCCTTACTGCCCTCTGGATTAGGTAGGCTGGGAGGGATGAGAACTAGGGGTAGAACTTTGCTGCCATCTCACAATACACCAGCCAGCAGATGTAGTAATATGCAGCTGATATAGGCTGAATAAATTATTTCTTCCCTTTGTATAAGGGGGAAGCACAGAGGAACTGAGCCTGCTCCTTTAAGGGAATACAGAGACACACCCTCAGAGCAAGGAATAACTGTGGCCAAAACTAGCCACTCCTGAACCTCGCCTTCCCTTCCTCCCACTCCAGCTTCCAGGAATAAGGGGAGGGTCTGCCAAAGGGAACAAAAGGCCTAGTCCTGGGCCTGCCTCAAGGGCAATTTGGGGCTCTGATTTACAAGCTTTTAACCACATGCTTTAAGCACTTGGATGGGCTCATAAAAGTCAATAGAACTATTTGTGTGCGTCTAATTAAAAATAGGCTGTAGTCAGGGCCGGCTCCAGCTTTTTTGCCGCCCTAAGCGGTGAAGAAAAAAAAAAGAAAGAAAAAAGAGAGAAACCCGATTGAGCAGCCGCCGAAGAGGAAGGACCCGCCACTGAAGACTAAAGCGCTGCCCCCGAAGACCCGGACGTGCCGCCCCGGAGTGCCGCCCCTTTCTATTGGCCGCCCCAGGCACTGCTTCCTTCGCTGGTGCCTGGAGCCGGCCCCGGCTCTAGTGGTTTGCTGGATTGGGGCCCAGCTACTTAACTTTAGGCAGTCAATTGTGAAAGTTTGGGTCCTATTGGCTTTCCTTCTTACCCCGTAGACTGCATGGATGGGGTTAAAAAAACCTCTGCACCATTATCCATGTCTAACACATGGCACAGAAAGGACGGGGCCAGTGAATGAATGTGAGTCGCTGCTGTGAATGAAGGACATTCCATGAAATCTGTCACAACGGTTAGGCTACCACAGCAAGTGAACGCCCAAGAAATAGCCACAGCCGCTCAGTAACGCAGACACAAGGTGTTTTACGATTGCAACTTGAGATGCACTAAAAATGGCTTTGGAGGAGCCCGGCCTCCAGCCCAGGATAACGCCTGTGGCAAGCGTTTCATAGAATTTATATGTCAAGGGTGCGATTTTTTTCAAACCAGCTGCTCCCATTGAAGTCCGTGGGGATTTTACCCACCGTCAATGGGGGCAGAGTTAAGCAGGGAGGAAGCCTTTTGAAAATTTCCCCCACTGGTATTTTTGGCGAAGGAGGAAAAAAGCCCGACCAGCTCCTTAGCCCCACCCACCCATCCTCGTTTGTCAGGAGGTCACAGGCGAGAGCCTGCTGGAAATCCAGAGGAACGCCAGTAACGTCGCTGAGTTTACAACGGAGCCCTCGACGGCAGATTCCAGCCCAGGGGCCACGTACACTTGCAAGGCACAACGGCGGCTTTCCCCCAAGCCTCTTCGCCCTGCTGCAGAACTGGGGGGGCTTGCAAGCAGCCCATTGCATCCCAGGTACTCGCCCGGCATTCTGAACCCGTGTGAATAAACTGGGCGGGAGCCTCGGGAACGGCTGTGCTTGGAAATGCCCCGGTTGTAGCCCAGCGATGCCCTCGGGGGCCCAAACAAGTAGGTGGTTCTGCCTCTGCACCTCATGCTGCTCTACTGACGGTAACAGCCATGCAAAGAGTCTTTCCCCCACCCCCAGCAGGAGCTCCTGTGAAGGCACAGTCTTCATCCAGGGAACGGAGCAGGGGCACTAGCATTAAAACCCCTATGGAGGGTGCAGAGGGACACTCCTTCCCACCCCATAGACAGCAGAGCGGGACTGGTCTTGAGGTGCATGCGCTGCTCTGGAGTGGATGCTATTGCTGTGGGGGCACCCAGGGTCACTGTGACTGCCCTGGGGATGATGCTGACACCCCAGTGCAATCCTCACCACCTACAGGGGTTGGTTTCAAGCCATAATCGAGCTAAAGCCTTAATATTTAGGCATGGTGCACCCTGGGCCATCCATTGAGTCACCGAGTTTAAGGCCAGTCGGGACCCCCAGTTCAGCTAGACTGACCTGTATAGCACAGACCCCAACAACTGAAATGAGACCACAGCATTGCAGCCCGCAGGAGACCATATTGTTATATGCCACAGGCAGAGACTAGGCGGGAGCAGGTGCACCAGTGTGTCTGGGATAGACCCTGACAATCCTGGCACCCACCCGCTGCAGAGGAAGGCGAAGAGTCCCCAAGGTCACTGCCAATCTGACCAGGGGGGAAATTCCTTCCCAATCCCACATATGGTGATCAGTTGACCCTGCACTTGTGAGCAAGAACCAGCCGGCCAAGCACCTGAGAGAGAGAATACTCAGTGCCACCTCAGAGCCCTGGCCCTCCCTGCCCAGTGTCCCATCTCCAGCCATTGCCAGCCCTGATGCTTCAGAGGAGGGAGATGATAAAACCAACCTCCCAGAATACATTGGGGGGGAAATTCCTTCCTGACCCTCTTAGATGCCAGCTGAAGCCCTGAAGCATGAGCATTGATAATTTCCCGCTACCCACCCAGCTTTCCAGTCCATGGGGGCTGTCATGTTTTTCCCCACAGTAGACACTACAGCCCTTCTTGAGCACTGCCCTTATCGAGCTGCAGAACCGGACTCATGGATTAGCCAATAGGAGATGTACGTGCACTGAGTGACAGCTGACAGCCCCACCCCAACTGAGCTACTTCGTTGCAATGGGCCTATCTGTGGTACTTCTACGCTCCCTGTTACCAAGTGTCTGAGCTTCTCACCGTCTTTAACGTATTTGTCTTCACAATGTCCTCATGAGCGAAGGAGCTACTGTTATCATCAGAGAGCTCTGACATAGAAAGACTAAGTGACTTGTACAAGGATACAGAGGAAGTCTGTGGCAGAGTAAGGAATCGAACCCAGGTCTGTTGAGTGCCACGCTGGCACTCCTAGTCACTGGCTCCCTTCCACCTGAGCACCAGCACATCAGCAGGACCCCTGGGAGCTCCTGAATCTGGCACACCTGCGCTGCTGCCCCCTAAACATAACACCGCCAAATTCTGCCCTGACCTACACACTTCCCCCCTGCAGCCCGACTGTAGTCAGTGACTCCCTGGGGGGGTGTGAGGAGCCAAATCGATGGCGATCTGGATCAGGGAGGACTGATTAGGAAGCTACACTTCTCTGATCTCACTGTGCTGTTGGTTTCTTGCGCTGTATTTGGACCCCCAACAGTAACTTCTCTGCAAGTGGCATGTTCCCTTTCCAGACAATTAATTCATTTAATGCTTTGCTTAACTCTACCAAATGGGATTTATTGTAAAGTTTGACAGGACAGTATCTTTAGTAAGGACTTAACCCTGCTTCCCCTCTTCACCTCCTCCTTCTACACGGCCCTTCCAGGCATGGGCGGCGTGTGAAGCACTGGCTGGGGGAGGCTAGCCCTGCCCCTTCCCCGCCCTCTCCTCGCCATAGCCCAGAGACCCCTTCACCGCAGCCACTGGCCCCTGCCCCAGGCTAGCCACCCCAGCCCCAGAGTGGTGGGAGGGCCGGTGGCACGGCCCCAGCCCGAGTCAGGGCCACCGCACAGGGGGACTGGAGCCACATGTAGAGCTGGAGGCGGCTGGAGGCGGAGCATGGGCAGGGCAATGCCTGGCTGTTTGGGGAGGCACAGCCTCCCCCAGCCTATGGTACCTGCCGCCCATGCTTTCAGGAGTTAGTTCTTGCTTTCTTGCCAGCTGGACAGCCCTGAGGAGCGAAGTCTCCTATTTATCCATGGGGAAGTTATAATAGAGGTAGGCGTAGAGGTGGTTCATGGTCTGAGACTTCCCAATCAAAGGGAATGTTAAGAGGCAATTGAATCATGCTCTGTAAGTACTTATGAGAGGAGAAGATTCCTGGAGGCTCCTTAATCTAGCAGGCAAAGGCACAGTAAGATCCAGTGGCTGGCAGTTGAAGTCAGCAAAATTCAAATGAGAAATAAGGTGACTATCCGGAATGGTGAGGGAACCAGACTGGAACAGGTTAGTGTTGGATTTGACGCTGGGGAAGGGAGGGTGTTTTGAAATCGGAAGCTGGCTTGAAATAGAAATGTTGCAGCGGAGAGCTTCTTTTTACAGTGGGCCCAACCAAAACCACGGGTCTGATGTTTGGGATGTTTAGAATACAGTAGTAGAAAGTTGAGGGCCACTAGCTTGGTGGACTTTACTATGACTTCGTTCCAAAGCGCTTTGAGGCTGACTGACGGAAAGTGTTGTATAAGAACTAGGGACGATTGTTGTTATTCCTGAACATTGGTTGTACGTGGCCGTTTGCAGGGGGACTGTTAGGCACAACTGTCTGATCCCAGTCAAGGTGTCACATTGCAACTCCCAGCTGGACACAATTCGCGCAATCCCTGTTTTGCCAGGTGTTTGTGACTCTACCACTCTGTTGTCTCTGTTATCAGTGCTCATGCTTCAGGGCTTCAGCTGGCATCTGAGAGGGTCAGGAAGGAATTCTCCCCTCCCCCATGTATTCTGGTTGGTTTCAGTGAGGATGTCAGGTGCTCTGCACTACTCAGGATCATTCCCAATACTTGTTTGTTTTTCCAGCCAAGCCAACTGGCCAAGACTGTTCCCACCTTGGTCCTTTAGGCCTTAAGAATACACCCCAACTGCTCTCCTTAGACATATCACATATTGGCTCCTTTCTGGGCCTGGACTTGAGTTACTCATTGTGACTAATCATGTGAGCATCATAATTGCCATGTGTGTCACTCATGCTGCACGCATGATTTGGTGTCGGTACTCCACTCCTAATTTCTAACGGCTTCTGCTTTCAGCACCATTAATGATCATCATTATTTTCCTAAGCGTAAATTGTTCCTAATGACCATAATCAACTTTAGTGTGATAGCACAGCGAAGGATGCTTCCATGGGACGGGAGGTAGCGGGGGAAAAGACCTTTCAAACTCTGTTTAAATCCGGATGCATAGATTATTTACCAGATGCTTTAGACTGTGCAGTGTGTTTTTGCAGTAAGTTCGGGAGTTCAAACACTTTGTCACGACATCTTGGCCTTTTGGCTATGATCAAGGGCAATAACAGTTGCACGTCTCATTTGATCTCGGAAGGAGACTTCACCTTGCCTAGGCAGAGGGATAGACTCACTTAAGCTATGTCTACATTATGCACCTTTTAGCGACACACCTAAAAGGTACGCAGTATAGCCACTCTCTGTGGGCAGGAGAGCGCTCTCCCGCTGGCAAAAATCTTCCACCCCCAACATGCGGAGGTAGCTGTGTCACTGGGAGATCCCTCCCACAGACAAAGCGCTGTTCACACTGGTGCTTTCTGGCTGTAAAACTTTGGTCATTTGGGAGGAGGAGGGGCGTTAAAGAGCTGAATGAAGCACTCTGAATCAAGTTCTTGCTGTGCCACCAGACTCATTAGCTTAGCTTAGCTTCCCTTGAGTGACTAAATGAGACCTTTAGAGGGACACTGTTTGGAACTGGAATCTTAAAGCTGCAAACGCTAAGCTGCTGTGTCCTTAGACAGTGGCCTGGAGGGGGCCATCTTCAGGCAGGCGGATTGGGCACTTGAGGTTCCTGGTGTGTGAAATCTGCCTGGGAGGCTTTTAGGCTTGGAAGACCAGATGGATCACCCAATGATTGCCTGTTCTGTTCATTCCCTCTGAAGCACTTGGAACTGGCCACTGTCGGAAGACAGGATATTGGGCTAGATGGACCACTGGTCTGACCCAGTATGGCTGTTCTTGTTTTCTCTCTCCTGGTAGACTCAGTGTTGCCAACTCTTATGATTTTATTGCAAGTCTCGTGATTTTTTTTAATGCCTTTCTTAAAGCCCCAGCTCCTGGAATCATGCTATTGCGTGAGACTCTCGGCTTTCGCTGAAAGAAAAGTACGTTTCTGGCCCTCACAGCTGGAGTGAAAATTGACCAAAGTGTTTACTAAAGGCTTAGAAACCAGAAGACAAATTAAAAGAACCCCAAATTAATTATTTCTTTCAATCTCCTGATTTGGGGGGTCAGATTTGTGATTTTTGACTGTTTGGGGTTGGCAATATGGTAGACTGATATTCAGGCTCCAGGGTTTCATTTTAAATGGGTTACTGAAGAGCCATGCAAAGAGGAAGGGGTGTGGGTGTGCATGTGCACACTTGAGATTTCTGGTTTTGTATGTATTTAAAAACTCAGCGTGCCACCATTTCCCTCTCCGATCTCTGGACGGAGGTATCACGGCAGCAGCCATTTCCAAGGGCCGTTGCCGTTCAAGCGTTGATCTTGAGTCTAGAATTTATAACCAAGGCGATTCTCATCCCCTGACTCCTAGCTCAGGGCTGCTGTCCAGTCACCAGTGCCCAGGCTGGGAAGGTACGGTACGTGCTCGTGCATGTGTATACATGAACCACTGCCCATTCCTGGACTGACACCTGCCAGATGGCAGCCCTCCTCATATGCTCTATGGAGCTCTGATGTTTCGGTTGGACCGAGATCCGTGGATTCTCTGCCCTTGAGGTTCAGGTTTGGATGATCCCCACAAGCCGCCAAGTTTCCTATGGTTTCTATCCAAGGCCAAATGTCCATCCCAGGATCCCCTGAAACTGTGTCCAGATCACCAAACTTCCAGCAAGCCTGGTTGGCGTTCCTCCGTGTGGTTTCCATCTCATTGGATGAGCCTGACCAGGGTGCCCCTGAGCCTTAATAATCCAAGCCTGGGTCTAGATCTCCCCGCTGACTCCATAATGGACTAGTCTAACTCCCCTCCCCCACACACTCCGAATATTGGCGTGTTCACATTCCCAGGCTGCATCTGCATGTTGTAGCCGGAACCCATCTCTAGTCCGCTGTGAGCTGCGCCACTTGACAGGAGCCTTGGTCTGCATCTTATTCATCTCACCCCTATGAATATCCCCTGACTGCACATTTCCAGGGGGCAGCTCGTCATGAGAGGCGGGCCTCTTTGTCACCGTACTCGGATACGTACATCACCAGGCTCGCTAATAGCCCTGTCTGACTAATACATAAGAGCTCTATTCATGCTCCTGTTAGTGTGAACTGGGCCATTGCGGTTATCCTGCTGTTTTCCCCAGCTGAGACTTGAACCAGAAACCTTGCGATCTGGAGGCAGTAGAGCGTTCAGGTGAGCCAAGGCCTAAGAGATCAGCTGTCTGAGGAGGTTGTCTTACCTGAAAATGGCTGTGTCCATTGGCATATATCCTGCATTGTTTCCATTTGGAGGGGGATCTACCATAGCTCTCCATGAGTAGGAGCAGTCGGTGTATGCACACCAACGTCCCCTCAAACGGGGTTTGTTTGTGTGTTTATTCAGTTCATGGAGGGATTAACCCCAACATGGGGTGGGGCATGAGGTCAATTCTTTGCATTTCCTGATCGTTGCGATCGTTCATTTGATCCCAGATGCTCTGGGGAGGGGGAAGGGGTTCTATAGATTATTGTGATTCTGAAGTGGGTGATTGATCTTGGTGGTTTAATGCTCTGTTTTACCTCTCGTTCCTGAGCTGTCCATTTTACATAAATTACATGGCCTCCAGGGAAGCTGCTAGGCATAGACATTTAATCAACCAGATTCTCAGGAGCCTGGCCACTACACCGAGAAAGAGAAAAGAGGGGTTACAAGAAATCTTCAGCGCTCAGACTGTGTCAAAAGAGACTGTTAATAATACAAACCAAAGCCCCGCTCAGCAGGGAGCTGGAATTCAGGAGTGTTGAATAGGTGACATCACCTTTTGCTTTACATCTGTTTTCTTTCAACAAAGAGAGAACCAGCTTTAATAACCATCAGGTGGCCAGCAGCTGGGGATGCAGTTTAGCCCACTGCTAAACCACGGCCCTGTTTGTTTGTTTGTTTGCAACACACGGGGGGTGTTCACCCTGCTATCCTGGTTTAATTCCTACTTCAATAATTAGCCTCCCTAGAGACAGGCTTCTCTTTCATTGCCTGTCTGGAACAGCAGCATTGTTATGGGGAGTCCCAGGCCAGTGCTCTATCCAGTAGGCGATACTGCCTCAGATGGAGACGGGACAGCATTGTGCAAGTCCTGTCCAGTCGTGGCCCCCTGCCCCAAAGAACTTACCACCACAGTCCAAGACAAGATGTAAGAAAGGAGTGAAGCAAACAAATGGGGCAGGTAAGGCGGGAGAATACGGTCATGTTTTGCATAGGTTGAGCGTTCAATGCGTCGGTGTGAGCACAGTGGCTCATCGGCTGCCTGGCTCTACTGGGCCACTTTTTCCAAGAGAGCTCTGTTCCCATCTAGGCACCTGCTTTCCCACAGTGCCCAGCAACACGGGGTACTGAGCGCTGTGGGAAATCTGGCCGTCAGTGTCGGGGGTTATTGAATGCTGAGTTTTTTTGGAAAATTTGTGCCTAATTTCTCCTTTGAATTGTCTGGCTTCAGCTTCCAGCCCTTGGCTCTTTTTTGTGCCTTTCTCTTCTAGAATGGTGAGCCCTTTAGTACCCAGGCTGATATTTAAATACTGTAATCCAGTCACCTCGCAATCTTTTTTTTCCCCCCATAAACTAAACAGATTGAGTTTGGTAAAGCCTCACTGGGAGGCATTTTCTCCACCCCTCAAATTATTTTTGTGGCTCTTTTCTAAACCCTGTCCAAGTTTTCAACTTCCTTTTTAAAATGTGACTACCAGAACTGCATTATTATTAATGACTATTATTATGACCGGTCTCCCCAGTGCCCACTGGTCCTGTCTTTATACATTCAAAGGTCACAGCATTGTACTGGGAGCTCATGTTGAGTTGCTTGTCCCCCGTGACTCCCAAATCCTTCTCCGAGTATCTCCTTTCCAGGATACAGTCCCCCGTTCTGGGCAGCATTCCTGGCTCCTAGCAGTATCGCTTTGCAATTGGCAATATTAAAACAGGTGTTGTTTGAATGGGCCCAGTTCACCAAACAATGCAGATCGCTCTGTACGACTGCCCTGTCCGCCTCATTCTGTGTCCTTCTGTGTGCAGGGTTTATCAGCAGTGATTTTATATTTATTTCCAGATCATTGAGGAAAATATTGACTAACATCAGGCCCAGTACCGATCCCTGTGGGAAACACCCCCGTTCAGTGACGATTCCCCATTGCAACTACTTTTTGAGATCGGTCAGGTAGTTCTTTTGTTTGTTTGTTTTTTAATCCATGTAGCATGTGCTTTCTTGTGATTGTCTGGTGCCAATTTTTTAATCAGGATGTCGTGCAGGACTAGGGCACACACCTTACAACAATCGAAGTATATGACATCTACGCACATACCTTTATCAACCACACTTGGAATCTCATCAGAGAGGAAGAATGAATGTCATCTTTGCGGTCCCCGCCGCTCCAGTGACTAACCTTCTCCTGCCTTTTCTCCGCTGCTGCCAGGATCAATAAGCCCCAGGAGTTTATAAAATAAGTGTTAGCCAGTGTGTCATCCCATGTTTCACTGTTTACCTGCCCACAGTTTGGCTGTCAGTGGCTGAGACAGCTTTATCAGTGCCAGGCTTATCACAGTTCATCTTATGCACCATGACAGGCAATGTTCACTGCATTGTCAGTGTCTCAGGCAAACACTCCAATGCAATCACTGAATCATAGAATATCAGGGTTGGAAGGGACCTCAGGAGGTCATCTAGTCCAACCCCCTGCTCATAGCAGGACCAATCCCCAACTAAATCATCCCAGCCAGGGCTTTGTCAAGCCTGACCTTAAAAACCTCTAAGGAAGGAGATTCCACCACCTCCCTAGGTAACCCATTCCAGTGCTTCACCACCCTCCTAATGAAAAAGTTTTTCCTAATATCCAACCTAAACCTCCCTTACTGCAACATGAGACCATTACTCCTTGTTCTGTCATCTGGTACCACTGAGAACAGTTTAGATCCATCCTCTTTGGAACCCCCCTTCAGGTAGTTGAAAGCAGCTATCAAATCCCCCCTCCTTCTTCTCTTCTGCAGAATAAACAATTCCAGTTCCCTCAGCCTCTCCTCCCAGTTTAGTGTTATCTGCAAATTTGCTGAGGGTGCAGTCCACACCATTCTCCAGATCATTAATGAAGATATTGAACAAAACCAGCCCCAGGACTGACCCTTGGGGCACTCCGCTTGATACTGGCTGCCAACTAGAGATGGAGCCATTGATCACTATCCGTTGAGCTCGACGATCTAGCCAGCTTTCTATCCACCTATCATAGAATCATAGAATATCAGGGTTGGAAGGGACCTCAGGAGGTCATCTAATCCAACCCCCTACTCAAAGCAGGACCAATCCCCAACTAAATGGAGAGTCGGGAATGGCTGCAACCCATTGAAGGTGGACAGCTTATGAGCTGATCCACTGAAAGAACATTCATGGCAGGCCAGGGGTGGGGGAGTCATTTGTTGTCTGCATGGCCCTTACTGGGACACTGTAGAGTAGGATTTGACTTCTATGTGTTTTAGGCCAGGCTTAAAATGATCTTGCATTGTGCCTTGGAGTGAGAGCTGGGTGCAATGTTTGGATGGTTTATTATCCAGAAAATGTGGTTTCAGTCAAGCTGAAACTAGTCACGAATCTGGCGCGAATGTGGCAAATCGTTTCAGCCAAAAATAGTTTTTTGGGGGATAGATTCACAAGGGAACTTTGGTGCCATTCACAAAATAGCCAAAGGAGAACATGAACCCCTCCCACCCCCACAGACACAATAACCTTCAGCCTAGTTGTTAGGGCATTCATCTGGGATGTGGATGTGTTCAAATCCCAGCTCTTTAAAAAGCTCAGCTGTTGTGAAGCTCCCTCGGGGCGGAGGAAACTGTATATAAAAGAGGAGGGAGAGAGACTTTTGTCTCTCTGGGAGTTTAATTTACATTGGGATTAGAGAGAAGTTTGAGGTGCAAAGTTTAGATCTGGATTTTGAATCAAGGTTCTAAAAGCAGGGGTGGCTCTAGCTTTTTTGCCGCCCCAAGCATGGCAGGCAGGCGGCCTTTGGCGGCATGCCTGCGGGAGGTCCCCGGCCCCGCGGATTCGGCAGCATGCCTGCGGGAGGTCCCCAGCCCCGCGGATTCGGCAGCGTGCCTGCGGGAGGTCCCCGGCCCTGCAGATTCGGCGGCATGCCTGCGGGAGGTCCGCCGGTCCCACGACTTCGGCGTACCCGCGGCCGAATTGCCACCAAATCCGCGGGACTGGTGGACCTCCCGCAGGCAAGCCGCCGAAGGCTGCCAGACTGCCGTCCTCTGCGGCTTGCCGCCCAGGCACGCGCTTGGAGCGCTGGTACCTGGAGCCGCCGCTGTCTAAAAGTCAAACTGATTTTCTTCCTTTCCTGCTCCCAAAAGCTGATAGACAAGACAGACACAGGGAGGGAGAAAGGAAGTATTATTTTGATCCCCATTTTACAGATGAGGAACTGAGGCAAAAAGAGACTAAGTGATTTGCCCAGGGTCACATAGGGAGTTAGGAAATGACCCAAGCTCTCCGGAGTCCAAATTTAATGCCCATCCTTCCTTCACCACCCATGTGATGGAGATAAGTAGTATCCCTTTTTTTACAGAGAGGTTAATGACTTGCCTAAGGTCAGGTATGTAATTTCTTTTTCCTTGTAGCCTTTGGGGAAAGATGCAGCTTTCCAGGTGGTCGGGTTGCAGTGCTGGAGTCTTGGAGGGTGCTACCTCCAGTTTATTTACCTTGTGGGGCAATGCAAAAATCGAAGTGTGTGACTGAATAACTGAAAAGGTTCAAGGTTATAGATGTGCGGCACCTCAGCTCGGCGCGGGGTCAATCAGAAGGAAGAATGATGTGTCTCTGTCATGTTTACACAATGCCTAGTCAGCATGGTATGGCGGGCCTAATACAAATGTAAAGGTGGGTAGGTGTTAACCTGTAGGAACTTCACTCTTGGAAACTGATCAGCTGCTGCTACTTGAACCATTGCCAAGAAACTGCACGTGCTGCATTTGTGTTGTTTTGGAGATCACGTGAATGTTCTTCGGTCACCGGGGAAAGGCCGTTATGGACAAGTGGGTCTCTGATCTCTTGTGGCAGTGAGTGTTGCAGCTTAGGTCCCTCCACCGCAAAAGCTCTGCCTCCCACTTCCCCTTGGGCTTTGAGGGTTTCAGAGTCCCTGAAGTTGCTGCTGACCCCTCTAATGTAGGGTCTGAGCCGGTGCTTAATTTGTGATGGAAGAGATGCTGGGGCTCAGGCAATTTCTTTTACTTTCGTAACTGGTGTGGCAAGCCCAGACGTGCCGGGGCTAGGAACTGCCAAGCCTAGGGGCCAGGGCTCATCCCTGGCCAAATTAAGCACTGGTCTGACCCTGCCAGGCCCAAGTGTGAGATGATGCAGGTATCTAAGCAAGGTAAAATGTGCTGAGCAACCAGTGAGAACAGGGTAGCCCAGTCTAGCACTAAGGAGGGCAACGCTGCATGGCCAAGGAGTTACTCCTGACTAATACCAGGGAGAAAGGCCTAAGAGCATAAAGCTTAACTCCATGTCCTTTCAAAAAAGCCCCTTTCTCTCCCCTATATTCCCAAGTGGGGGCACATGGGGGACTAGCCACTCACTATCCCCCACTGCCCCACTTTGCCACCTGTGTGTAGCCGCTTGTCCATGAGGGGTAGCCTGCAAACACCAATCTATTTCAGACAAATTGCCGGACAGCCATTGGATGGGACTGATATTTTGCAATCAGTCCTGGCCTCGGCTGGATGCAAACCAGGTAGTGGTGAGAATAAAGCTGGTAGAACATTTTTGAGGGAAAATTGGGTTTTTGACTAAATAACATTTTTCGCAAAAAGTGCATGAATTTTTTTTCATTGAAAACCCAAATGCCTCAAACCCAAAATAGTTTGGCTGGAAAACAAAATTCTTCAGAAAAAAAAACGAAAAACTTTTGATTCAGACATCCTGCTGCGGTGCCCCATGGCAGCTGTATTTCAGATTCCTCATGTCCCCATTCTCCTCTGTAGGACGAGCTTCTCAGCTGGACTGGATCTCCTAGGGTGTATCAGGGCCAGGGGTTCCCAGGATACACCTGCCTCCTCTCACCAGGAGGGGAGATTGTGGTGCATCATGGGAGATGTAGTCTCACCAGGGAGCCTGATCTATAGAGAAAGGGAGCATGAGGCACCAGAATTATATTTGCCATGAGGCATCATGGCAACATTTCCAAATTAACATATTTTGGCTTTTTTCTCTGATTAAATTTCTAATATTGGCATCCATCACCGTAGCCAATGAGTAAAAACGGCAATCGTGGGTGAACAAAACACAGCCACCTGATGAACTCAGTAGAGGGCTCCTCTTTTTCTTTTTTTACCATACCCCCAGGTATTGTAACTTATTGTAGTTTAGAATCGTAGAAATGTAGGGCTGAAAGGGACCTCAAGCAATCGTTTAGTCCAGCCCCCTGTGCTGAGGCAGGATAAAATGTAATTTATCCCAGTTCAAAGAGGGAATAAGAACTGGTATATCAGATACTCTTAGAGAATCACAAGGATTTACTGGAACACTGCAAGTACCAACTCCAGCGCATACAGGCAGGACTGAACTTCTTGCTAACACCACCACTCTCCCTCCCCCCCGATCAGATACAATGACATAATAAGGTATGAGATGACAATTTAGGACTAAGATTCAGATATAGCATCATCTATTGGTGGAGGTGCTGTCTATACTGATCATTGCTAAGGGTGAGATTTGTCACAGAGGTCATGGAAGTCGCAGATTCCGTGACTTTCAGAGACCTCCGTGACATTTTCCACTTCAGCCCCACCCCCCGGAGCAGCAGGGCTGGAGCTGTCAGCTGGTGGGGGTCCCAGAGCTCTGAGCCTCTGTGGGTGGTGAGGTTCCTGGAACTCTGAGCTGTTGCAGACAACTGAGGTCCTGGAGCTCTGAGCCACCGGGCTCACACCAGGGACCCCGAGCTGTCAGCCGCAGTGGGTCCTGGACTCCCCCACCCTGTCCCCCGCAGCAGGGCTCAGGCGTTAGTCATCCCTCAGTCAACCTTCCCCCCCCCCCCACACACACACATTATTTTTAATAAAAGTCACAGACAGGTGTCGGGCTTCCATGAATTTTTGTTTATTGCCCATGATCAGTCCATGACTTTTATTAAAAATAACCATGATGAAATCTTAACCTTAATCATTGCCTTATGATCAGCCAATGAGCTCCAATATTTGCAAGCTGAAGCTAGACCAATTCAGACAAGAAATAAGGCACACCTTTTTAACTGTGAATGGAATTAACTGTTGGAACAAGTTACCTAGGGACAGAGTAGATGCTCCATCACGTGCTGTCTTTAAATCAAGACTGGATGGCTTTTTAAAAAAACATGGTCTAACTCAAACAGAAGTTATGGACTTGATGCAGAAATTATTGGATGAGGTTCTCTGGCCTGTGTTATACTGGAGGTCCGACTAGTTGACCACAATGGTGCCTTCTGGCCTTAAAAATCTATGAATCTTCTAACAATAAATTATTTGTTAAGCTCTTAGCTTCTACAGGCACTTTCACACCTGCCAGAACTATTTAGCATTTGAATGAAACTTGCACAGTGTTAACTTTGTGCTGAATTGTAGTAACCTCCATATGTTCCTTCAGGGCTTGCTTTTTCAAACACTTGAGAAGATTTCTATTGGCAATCAATATAATTGCTAGAAAAACATTAACCTCCAATAAAGATCCTTAATCTAGAAAGAACAGGTTACAGAATATTTAGATAAGTTAGCTTTATTCAAGTCAGCAGGGCCTAATGAAATTTACCCTAGGGTATTTAAGGAACTAGCCGCAGCAATCTCAGGCCACGTCTACACTACCTGCCGGATCGGCGGGTAGTAATTGATCTATTGGGGATCGATTTATCATGTCTCATCTAGACGTGATAAATCGATCCCCGAATTGACGCCCGTACTCCACCTCGGCAGGAGGAGTAAGTGGAGTAGACGGGGGAGCACGGCGGTCGACTTGCCGCCGTGAGGACAGCCAGGTAAGTCGAACTAAGATACTTCGACTTCAGCTATGCGAATAGCGTAGCTGAAGTTGCGTATCTTAGATCGATTTCTCCTCCCCCCCCCCCAGTGTAGACCAGCCCTCAGAACCATTAGTGATGATCTTTGAGAACTCTTGGAGGATGGGTGAGGTCTCAGAGGATTAGAGCAGGGCAAACGTAGCGCCTATCTTTAAAAAGGGGAACAAAGAGGACCCAGCGAATTATAGACCAGTCAGCCTATGTTTGATACCTGGAAAAATACTGGAACAAATTATTAAACAATCAGTTTGTAAGCATCTAGAATAATAGGGTTATAAGGAATAGCCAGCATGGATTTGGCAAGAACAAATCATGCCAAACCAACCTAATTTCCTTCTTTGACAGGATTACCGGCCTAATGGATGTGGGGGGAAGCTGTAGACAGGACATAGCTTGATTTTAGTAAGGCTTTTAATACAGTCCTACATGCCATTTTCATAAGCAAACTAGCGAAATGTGGTGTAAATAAAATTACTGTAAGGTGGGTGCACAACTGGTTGAAAGACCATATTCAAAGAGTAGTTATCGATGGTTTGCTGTCAAATTGGAAGGGTGTATCTAGTGGGGTCCCACAGGGATCAGTCCTGGGTGGAGTACTAGTCAAAATTTTCATTTTTCATTTTCATGTCATGGATAATGGAGTGGAGAGGATGCTTGTCAAATCTGCAGATGACACCAAACTGGCAGGGGTTGGTAGCACTTGGGAGAAGAGGATTAGAATTCAAAATGACCTTGTCAAATTGGAGAATTAGTCTGAAATTCGCAAGATGCAATTCAGTAAAGACCAGTACAAAGTATTACATTTGGGAAGGAAAAATCAAATGTGTCTCTATAAAAATGATAAAAGATTTAGAACCCCCTAACCTATGAGAGAGGTTAAAAACACTGGGCATGTTTAGTTTGGGGAAAAGAAGACTGAGGGGGGACCTGGCAATAGTTTTCAAATATGTTAAGGGCTGTTATAACGAAGACTGTGAGCAATTGTCCACTGAAGGTAAGACAAGAAGTAATGGGTTAAATCTGCAGCAGGGGAGGTTTAGGTTAGATATTAGGCAAAACTTTCTAACTATAAGGATAGTTACGCTCTGGAACAGGCTTCCAAGGGAGGTTGTGGATTCCCCATCACTGGAGGAACTTAGCCAAACACCTGTCAGGGATGCTCTGGGTTTACTTGGCCCTGCTTCAGCACAGGGGGCTGGACTTGATGATTTCTCAAGGTCCCTCCCAGCCCTGCGTTTTTGTGATTCCATGTAGTATGCAATACAACCAGCAACGGAACAGGAAGGTAGCAAAGACCAGAGGAGATAACTAGGGAGGTAGAAATCAATATGTCCACTCTGCGCATTCTGTTATGCTTCTTTGCAGTGTAGCTACCACCACTTTGTGCTTGGAAGCATAGAATATCGGGGTCAGAAGAGACTTCAGGAGGTCATCTAGTCCAACCCCCTGCTCAAAGCAGGACCAACCCCAACTAAATCACGAGCTCATAAGTTACACAGGGAGTAGCTGGATCAGTACCGGGATAGGAGACAAAGGCCAAAACAGGTAGCTTGATTCTCCACGGCCTTGAAATTTGTGCGATCATTTGATGTGAGTGCAAAGTGGGTGTTGTTTGTTATTTATAACTAAGAGCCCTCTGGTGAGGTTACCCATTTAGTTGCCCCCCTCTTTCTGGGGTGACCGAGGCCGAAGAAGTATAGAGAGTGCCATGTCCTCACAATAGGAAGCGCTTTCAGTCCATCTCCTGGGGATGGCTTGCCCTCGACTTGCGACTTTCAGCATCACTACCCTCTCCTTGCTTCTGAAAACGGGTGGAAGGGAGGTTTATGCCCCCTCTGCAGCTGGGATGGTGGATAGAAGAGCCTGGATGCCAAATCACTCATCCCAGTGGGGGTGTTTTGCACAAGGGCACCGCTCCCTGCCCCAGATCACCTCCACTCTGCCTCCTCCGCTGAGCACTCAGCCCCCGCTCTAAGTCTCCTCCAATCGGTGTCGCAAACCTGGGAGGGGAGGAGAATTAGAGCGGCGCCGGCGTGCTCAGCGGAGGAGAGCTGGGGCGGGCTCCCCAGGTGGGGTTAGCTGCCGCGGAGGGGGAAGTGGGGTTAGCTGCCGGGGGGGGTGGCGGGCTCCCGGGGGGGCTGGGTTAGCTGCCGAGGGGGGCAGGGTTAACTGGGTGGGAGGGTGGCGCAAGGTGGAAGTTTCACCTAGGGCGCAAAACTTACTTGCACCGGCCCTGTGTAGACATGGCCTAGGATCTCCGAGAGAAGAAACGCATTGGGTTTCAGTGCGCTCCGGACCTGCTTATGACTCGTGTCCTCAGAGAACCTTTCCCAGTTCTCCCTCCACAGCTGCAAGGGCTGCCCTCTTTTCCCAGCTGCTTTCCACGGCGAAGATGAGATGCTTTTTTTTAAAAGCCGAATGCACGGAGTAAAAGCAGAGCCTGCAGCGTTCCGTAAAGAGTCGCTTTAGCCAGTGCTGCAGCAGTTTGGGTGATGCCAACCATCTAGCATGTCAAGTGGTAGCTGCTTTCCTTTCCCCTCTGTTACTATTGATCTGACGTGATTTTATTACACGTGAGCAAACAGGTTAATGGATTTGATTAGACGCAGCAAAATGTTTTGATTTATGAATTCTACCCTCTTCCTGCTACAATTCCTTTCCCACCCCCTTTGCTTTCCAGCTTCACGCTTGTCAGAGCGGATTTCCCCTCCTCCCCCACAGGCAGCTCCTCCGGTGTTACAGGCAAGCTTTTAGCAGGGAAAAAGCGCTTGGCTTACAAGGAGCCTGCCAATTATGATTGCCTGCCTTAGTTATTCCCCAGGAGGGGTGAAGTGCTGTATTTTCCACTCCTTGGCAATTACTAATTCACGTTCCCTTTCTTCCGTCCGAAAAAGCGAAACAAATGGCACAAAAGCTGGGAAGCCGTGAGCCTCGAAGTGGGGGCAACAGAATTAGCAGAGAAGAGTTTCTGATGATCAGGCGGGGATGTATTCACACACACATCCCCAGCCTATACCAACTCCAGCCGTTAGGATCCATTCCGTTTTTCCTTTGCAATGACTTCTTAGGCTTTGGGATGGGGAGCTGGGTTTGCCATTGTTTAAGTTGCTGGGCCTCCGCTTGCCCCCATCTCTGATGTCTCTTGCCGGCACAGCCCACCTTTTGGTGGGTGGCAATCAGGCCTCCGGCCGAGTCACAATTTATTTCCTATGCACACCCTCATCCAGGGTAACAGAGTCCAAAGAAATATATAGAGGCCTGCGTCCCTTACAATGGGAAGGGCCTTCAGTCTCCCTCCTGCCCCATCAGTGGTTTGTCCCTGCCTCGGGGCCTTTCAGGGTATGTCTATACTGCCATTAGAATGCTGTAGCTGGCTTGTGCCTGCTGATTGAGGCTTGGGCTAAGGGGCTGTTTAATTCATAGAATCATAGAATATCAGGGTTGGAAGGGACCTCAAAGCAGGACCAATCGCCAGACAGATTTTTGCCCCAGATCCCTAAACAGCCCCCTCAAGGATTGAACTCACAACCCTGGGTTTAGCAGGCCAATGCTCAACCACCGAGCTATCCCCCCGGGTACAAGTTTCCATAGTGGTATCACCTCTTGCTTTTCCAGTGTCAGTCCAGCTCTCGTTTAGGTTCCCTGCACTGGAGGGCTGGGGTGAGCTCAGCACCCAGATCCAGGAACGTGGTTTTGCACACCCAAAAGTTCTGCAGCCACTGCTCATCCTCCCAAACCCGCATTACAATGTGATCCCACCGGTCAGTGCTCGTTTCTCGGGCCCAGAAGCAGCGATCCACCATCAGCAGCTGCTCCGTGAATGCCATCGACGATCTTGAATTGGTTCTCGCTATGTCCCACAGCAACGTTTACCTCCAAGAAATTGTCACGTTTCCTGCGGCTCTGCGAATACCAGAGGATCATGCATCCTGCGCTTTCAACGTTCAGGACAATAGTGCAGAACTGTGCCGGCTCCATGCATCTATCGGAAATGGTGAACAATGACAAACCCCATGCGGATTTGTGGGATTTTCAAAATAGACATGAAAAAAATTATGGGATGGAGATGGCTTTATGGGGCGGAGAAGGTTGTATGCTGGGAACATATGGCAGAAAGGGATCTAGGGGTTATAGTGGACCACAAGCTAAATATGAGTCAACAGTGTGATGCTGTTGCAAAAAAAGCAAACATGATTCTGGGATGTATTAACAGGTGTGTTGTGAACAAGACACGAGAAGTCATTCTTCTGCTCTACTCTGCTCTGGTTAGGCCTCAGCTGGAGTATTGTGTCCAGTTCTGGGCACCACATTTCAAGAAAGATGTGAAGAAATTGGAAAGGGTCCAGAGAAGAGCAACAAGAATGATTAAAGGTCTTGAGAACATGACCTATAAAGGAAGGCTGAAAGAATTGGGTTTGTTTAGTTTGGAAAAGAGAAGACTGAGAGGGGACACGATAGCAGTTTTCAGGTTTCTAAAAGGATGTCATAAGGAGGAGGAAGAAAACTTGTTCACCTTAGCCTCTAAGGATAGAACAAGAAGCAATGGGCTTAAACTGCAGCAAGGGAGGTCTAGGTTGGACATTAGGAAAAAGTTCCTAACTGTCAGGGTGGTTAAACACTGGAATAAATTGCCTAGGGAGGTTGTGGAATCTCCATCTCTGGAGATATTTAAGAGTAGGTTAGATAAATGTCTATCAGGGATGGTCTAGACAGTATTTGGTCCTGCCATGCGGGCAGGGGACTGCACTTGATGACCTCTCGAGGTCCCTTCCAGTCCTTGAATCTATGAAAAACATGATCCCACAGTCCCAATCACACTGGAATGACTTGTTTCTGCTCCACCATGCATTGTCAAAACTTCCCAAAAGACAGTGCACTGGACAGTGGTGAGTTGAACACTGAGATACCTACCCATGGTTCATTGCACTGTGCAGCGAAACAAGCTCTCCTGGTGAGTCCATGCAGCAGCGACGCAAGCACCAGCATGCATGCACACGAGCGATATGCTACCTGGGGCAGCTTTTTGCCGACATAACTTGCATCAGCAAAAGTTTTTAGTGTTGACATGTCCTAACATAAAATGGCAAAGTGAAGGCTTCTGCTGTACCCTTGTTCAGGAGCATTCAGGATAGGTCCAATGTCTGTCTCCTCCTCTGCATGCCCCCCTTCTGAACCGTCTAACTCCCTTTTTAAGCTCCTCCTCTAGCTGGAGCTGGCTCTGCAGGTGATGGGGGGGAAAGGGAGGTGGCCTAGCCTGGGCCCAGAACTGCTCCTTAACTCCTTCATTTCCAGTGTGGGGTTTATACCTTTCACAGTCCTCTGTATATGCTACTTTCTTTTCCTTCTACATCCATTTCTTTCCTCTGTTGTCAAACATCAAGAGTCTAATATTGGAGATATCCCATCTCCTAGAACTGGAGGGACCTTGAAAGGTCATCAAGTCCAGCCGCCTGCCTTCACTAGCAGGACCAAGTACTGATTTTGCCCCAGATCCCTAAGTGGCCCCCTTAAGGATTGAACTCACAACGCTGCGTTTAACGGGCCAGTGCTCAAACCACTGAGCTATCCCTCCCCTCTTCATGTATATTCACAGCCCCCTTTATTAACAACCAGAGGCTCATACACAGATCAGCTTCTTCTTACCCTAAATGCAACAGGGCAGATTCTGATCAGTTATGCTGGTGTGTATTCAAAGTAATTGCATGAAACTCAAGTTATTCCAGATTTACACGGATATAACTGAGATTGGAATCTGGCCCTCCACTTGTTTTTCTATTATTATTACAGGCTAGTCTGAAATATCAAAGCTCATCTGTAGCATTTGAATGAGATGCCATCAAAATAAAAACCACGTGACCGAGTCTGATTTCACTTGCCAGAGTGTAAATTGTGAGTAAATCCACCAGAACCAATCGAGTTAAACCAGTGTTACTCAGATGTAAGTGAGACCAGAATCTGGCCCCATAGATTTAAAAATATTCCATTATTTGTGTGGTTAACAACACACAACGTTGTGAATTGAAATAGTTGTTTAAATCCCTGTGTGTGAAGGTTCATTAACCTTTATATGCCTGGTTTTTATTTTAATATATATCAACAGAGTCACTCTCATATTAATTCACAAATCAAATGTAAATATATACCTCCAGGAACAAAGGATGTAGGCCATACTTACAGGATGGGAGATTCTATCCTGGGGAGAAGTGACTCTGGAAGAGACTTGAGGGTCATGGTGGATAATGGCTGAACATGAATTCCTAGTGTGATGCAGTGCCAAAAAGGATAATGCGATCCTTGGACATGTAAACAGGAATACTGAATAGGAATAGGGAGGTTATGTTACTTTTGTATTTGGCATTAGTGCAACCACTACTGGAATACCATGTCCAGTTCTGGGGGCCACACCT
Source organism: Trachemys scripta elegans (assembly GCF_013100865.1). Classification (NCBI taxonomy): domain Eukaryota; kingdom Metazoa; phylum Chordata; order Testudines; family Emydidae; genus Trachemys; species Trachemys scripta. The sequence goes on from NC_048300.1 coordinate 194,530,603, forward strand.
GGAGACGGATGTTGAAATATTGAAGAGGGTTCGGGGAAGAGCCAGAAGAACGAGTCAAGGACTGGAAAATATGCCTTGTAGTGATAGTGTCAAGAAGCTCTATCTATTTAGCTTATCAAAGAGAAGACAAAGGGGTGACTTGATCATAGTCTACAAGTACCTGAATGGAGAATAGAAATCTGATAATAGAGGGCTCTTCAACCCACCAGGCAAAGGTCTAACAAGATCTAATGGCTGGAAGCTGAAGCTCGACAAATGCAGACTAGAAATAAGGTGTACATTTTTAACAGTGAGGGTAATTATCCATTGGAATAACTTACCAAAGGTGGTGGTGGATTCTCCATCACTGGAAATCGTTAAATCGAGATTGCATGATTTTTCTAAAATACCTTTTCTAGTTCAACCACAAGCCATTGAACTTAAGCAAAAAATAATTCATGGTCTGTGTTATAGAGGAGGTCAGACTAGAAGATCACAATAGTTCCTTCTGGCCTTAAAATCTATGAATCAGTCAATATGTTGAGCTTATATAAGACCAAAATGTAACACCCATGCTACGTGTATAGCATTTGCCTTTTAAAAAGCAACAAAGAGTCCTGTGGCACCTTATAGACTAACAGATGTATTGGAGCATAAGCTTTCATGGGTGAATACCCACTTCATCAGACGCATGTGGTGGAAATTACCAGAGGCAGGTATAAATATGCAGGCAAGAATCAGTCTGGAGATAACGAGGTCAGTTCAATCAGGAGGATGAGGCCCTCTTCTAGAAGTTGAGGTGTGAAAACCAAGGGAGGAGAAACTGCTTTTGTAGTTGGCTAACCATTCATAGTCTTTGTTTAATCTTGAGCTGATGGTGTCAAATTTGCAAATGAACTGAAGTTCAGCAGTTTCTCTTTGGATTCTGGTCCTGAAGTTTTTTTGCTGCAGGATGGCTACCTTTAAATCTGCTATTGTGTGTCCAGGGAGGTTGATTTCCACCACATGCGTCTGCCGAAGTGGGTATTCAACCACAAAAGCTTATGCTCCAATACGTCTGTTAGTCTATAAGGTGCCACAGGACTCTGTCGCTTTTTACAGATTCCAGACTAACACGGCTACCCCTCTGATATTTGCCTTTTAGTGACTTATATTCTTGTCCCTATAGGTCACATTTACTTTCATCATTGATGTGGTTTATTTTCTGCATTTCACTTGTTCTGGACAGTGAGACGAGACTAGTAATTTTGACTCTCCGACTCACATGCACAAGCAATAGACTTTTGAGTTTAGGTTCACAATACCACACTGGAGCTTGTAAATCAAACAACAAATATTTTTATTCCAGTAAACGTAATTACCTGTGGGTATAGATGAGCCCAGGGCCTGGCAACAGTTAATTGAGGGCAACATCTCAAAATCCAAAGAGAGCGAGAGAGGATATACAGGTGATTTCTCATTCAATATTTGCAGTTTCATTTTGATTTGATAATATTTGAGGGAATGTCTACACTTTTGACACTACAGTGTAGATGCTACGTGTGCAATGGCAGGGGTTCTCCCATTGGCATAGGCAATCCACCTCCCCGAGAGGAGGTAGCTAGGTTGATGGAAGTATTCTTCTGTCGACCTAGTGCGGTCTCCACCGGCGCTAGGTATGGATTTTTCACACCCCTGAGAGAAGTAACTATTCAGATGTAAAATCCTAGTATAGACCAGGCCTGGGAGGGTGGTGAAGCACTGGAATGGGTTACTTAGGGAGGTGGTGGAATCTCCATCCTTAGAGGTTTTTAAGGCCTGGCTTGACAAAGCCTTGGCTGGGATGATTTAGTTGGGGTTGGTCCTGCTTTGAGCAGGGGCTTGGATTAGAGGACCTCCTGAGGTCTCTTCCTACCTAATCTTCTATGATTCTAAGTCCATATCTAGCACTTGTACTCATAGATCCTAAAGTGCTTAGCATAGCTAAGTGTCACTAGCCGCATTTTACAGATGAAGAAACTGAAGCACAAAATACTTAAGTGACTTGCCCAAGGTCACACACACTGAGTCAGTGGCGGAGCAAGGAATGGCACATAAGCGTTCGGAGTTGCATTTGGTCTTTCCTCGTGGCCCAGAGCGTGGCTCAGTGATCACTCAGACGCTGTATCCAATGCATTTTCTTGTTGTTTTCCTGTTGGCTGAATTAAATGCAGCACCGAGGCAGCTGTGGGGGGTGGAGTGGGTTTTTATTCCATGCCCTTAGGTGGAGTGGGTTCACAGGGAAAGGGGAAAGCCCCTGTATACTCTTGGTCCAAGGGAACAAAGGGTTAATCCACGACTTCTTCATTTATTCTGTATTTTAGACCAATCACAGTTCTGGTCATATGAAATTGCATAACATTTTTATCACCTGAATTATAAACTTAAAACTACTTGACAGCGTCCCTTCAAGGCAGAGTCAACTGTGAATGGTTTGGACAGTGTGCTGCAGGCACCGTCAGTGTTTCACTGACTGGAGATGATGGAGAATAGGACGTGTAATTTTTATTTGTATTGTACTTTGCCACCTACATGTCTCCCAATGCCTTGCCACTTCACTGTGTCTTAGCATAACACAAGTAATCCCCCAGGATTGACTGTGCTCTGAGATGTTCAGGGAAAACCTCCCAAGAGATATACCAGGGCCTGACTAGCTGTTATTACTTGCATGGGACTATTCTTTCCCGAGGAACTTTGCAGGCTTACCTACCTTTCAGGGGTGTTGTGAATTGAGGAAAACATTTCCTGCCCCACAAGAATTTTCAAGAGTTTAAAAAAACTGTCCCTTCTCGAATGGAGACCACAAAGTCAAAACATCTCAAATGTTCAGGAATCGACAATCCAAACAATGTTTCAGTTTGATTTCCAACGTTTAAATTATCTGAAACTTTTTAAAACTAAAAATGAACTAACATTTCAAAAGGACAAAATCCTTTGGAAATGAAAATCAAAGGTTTTCCTTTGGAACATGCCCAAACAGGATGTTCCGCCATTCTTGAAATTTCTTTTTCCAGGTTCCCCCCCCCCCCCCCCCCCACACACACACAAAAGGAAAAATGTGTGAAAATGGACACGTTCCCACAGGAGGTTTCAGTTTCGATGAACTGACATTTTCCAAAAGTCGTGTTGAAAAATGGCCAGGCAGTGCTAGTTGTAAAGTACTCTTTCCAGCGGAGAAATGGAAGCTGTCAAGTGAAGTAACTTGCACTACACCACAAAGCACTGGTAAAGCTGGGATTAGAAGCTAGGAGCTCCTGGCTTCCAGGCCTGTCTTGGCACCACTAGACAACCCCCTGGCCTACAGCGATTTCTGACATCTCATTGGTAATATTGGAGAGCGTTCTATTTAGAAACAGTTCCTTTTGTATGTCGCCCACAGAGATACTGTGCAGCACTTTGTCTCCCCCTAGTGACTGAGGTTTATGAGTCTGCTAATGCCTAAAAACTAACAGCTGGTCATAGATTATACAGTAAGAAGGGTCCACTGTGATCACCTAGCCTGACGTCCTGAATAACCACAGGCCGTAGAACTTCCCTGAATTAATTCCTGTTTGAACTAGGACAGACCTTTTAGAAAAACAGCCAGTTTTGACTTAAAAATTGCCAGTGATGATGAAGCCACCAGAACCCTTGGTAAATTGTTCCTGTGGTTAATTACCCTCACGGTTAAAAATGTGCACCTTATTTCCAGTCTGAATTTAGCTGTTTTCTAGCTCGAGCAATAGAGTCTCATGCTTTTAGATCCAGAGGTTCGGCAGGCAATCCAACCAGGGTCATTGCTACGAGTTGCATCCTGCATGGGTATTCGAGCTCTCTCCTCCTTCCCTGCTGAGGACGCTAGCACGGAAATGAATTCTGTGTTTCATGGGAGTCCTTCTGTCCTCTCTCACTCCCCACCTGTAGCCCGGTCCCTGCTTTGTGACCCCCTGATTGATTCTGCAGCCCCCCAATGCGGCATTGGGACCCCAAGGCGAGGAACGAGCAACAGGCTAATGGGCTTTACGCTGCTGTTACACCTCCAGGATTCTGGGTCCCCCTTGGGTAAAGCAGTGCAGTCCTACGGACTGTGCTCATCGCAACTTTGAACATCCACATAAGCCAGACCGAAGTACACTCTGGCCACACCCTAACGTGCTCCCTCAAATCACTGGCCTTGGCCCCAGCCTGACCCTAGGCTGAAGGCTGTAGGGTATGAACAAGCATAGGGCCTGCCAATAAGATCCACCCGCCTTTTAGGAACTCTGGGTCTTCAGTGCTCTGATTCATTTCTGAAGCCAGCTATTGTTCATTTTGTTCCACGAGCTCATTAGTCTGGCTCTGCGGGAGCTAACCAGGAGCAGGACCTTCCATTGCCGCGTTTCTTTTAGGCAGGTTAAGCTGCCCTCGCAAAATGTTTTCATTAAGGTGATGGGAAGTTGTGGGGGGGGGTCAGAGTTTCCCGTTGAAGCCACTGAATGGCAGGGTTTCATCTCTCGCACATAACAAAATCATCCCCCGCTCTCCCTGCGCTCATTAAAGTGGAACTGGAAGAGTGGCAGGAAGTTCCTAATGACTCAGCTTGGGAGTAAGGGACCTGAATGCTTTTATTTTTTTGCTGTGCTGGAGATGGTTTCACCTTTGATGCATCTGACAGTGGGAAGAGAATGCTGACAGCGAGGGCTGAAAGCAGAGGGGTTAGAGAGGTGGCTCCAGGATAGTCTGACAAGTTCCTTTTCTTTCTTGTCCTGTGCATTCATCTCAAGCCAGGCTCAGGCAGGTAGTTAAGGCTTGATGATTCCTCCCTGTGTTTGGGAAGCACAGACTAACAGTGAATGGAATCATACGTTTAATTATATATATGTCGCACTGTTTCCATGTCGTTTATTTTTTTAATCTGCTTAGGTAGATATAAGATTGTCTTTCTCCGTGGTATCTGAGCACCTCAAATAACTGCATGGGTAATTCAAAGTGAAATCTATTTCCAGCCCAAATAAATGCTTTCCGCCACCACACATGTTCACTCACTGGTTTGTCAGACAGATCTTGTTTGGATGCATTTAGCTGTTGGGATTTCTTTGTGAAGAATTGCACGTGCTGTGAAGGAAGTGATGTCTAATGGTGGAAGCCTTGTCCTGGGAGCTGGGACTCCCGGGCTCCAGATCAGACTGGCTTCAGCTTTCAATAGCAGATTTCCAATTCAGAAAGGGCTGATGATGTTGAATCAATGCAAGCAGTCATCCGAGGGAACGTTGTTGCATTCACATCTTGCTGACTTTAAATGCAGACTGCATGTGTGGGTATTTAACACATCTACAGTATAGACAGAGGACCTGGTTCTGATCTTGCTTACATGGGTGTAAGTCAGGAGTGCAAGCCACTGGAGTCAATAGAGTTACATTTGTGTTAAGCTAGAGTAAGATCAGAATCAGGCCTAATGCACACGTTTGAATAGTATATATAGGGCCAGCTCCCTCAGCTGGTGTAAATCAGTGTCGTTCTGTTGAAGTCAATGCAGTTTAAATGGCATAAAGCCATGGAAAGATCAGAATCAGATTGCTTGTTTGTATGTAACCACATTCCTTTCCCATTATCAAAAACCGACAGCAGCACTTGAGTTGATCAGTAACTAACGTCGTTGCTCTCCACTGTAAATATGATGTTACTCGTGCCGTTGTTTGCATTCCATATCATGCGTGCGTGGACGCTATGATCGGACGCAAATAATTCAAGGGAATACTTGTTTCTGTCACGGCAAGCGGCGTGGAGAAGATGAAGTGAGACAGATCGCTTGAATTCCCTCTTGGTTTGGCTGCATGCGCTTGCTCGTAGTAAAGCTTAAATGGAGAGCGTTTAGGGTATGTTTACACAGCAATAAAGGATGCGTGGCGCGGCTGCCACTGGCCTGGGTCAGCTGATGTGAGCTCACAGGGCTCGGGCCGCGGAGCTAAAACTTGCAGTGTGGACGTTCCGGCTTGGGCTGGAACCCAGGCTCCGTGAAGCCGTGAGGGGGAGGGTCTGAGCCTGGGTTTCAGCCCAAGCCTGATCGTCTACACTGCTATTTTTAGCCCCATGAACCAAGTCAATCGACCCAGGTGCTGCGACTCGGTGCCGCGGGGTTTTTACTGCAGTGTAGACATACCTTTAGCTACAAAAGAGCGTTGCGTGTATCCACAAGAGTAAGCGATTGATTACTTTAGTCGTTGTTTCTATTTCAACAGGAAAAATAGTTTCGCCTCTTCTCCACGTTTAGTGTTTTTTCCCCATGGCTTTTACATAATAGGATGGGGCTCTGACCCAGTGGAGACAGTGCAGTCTGGGGGATCTGACACTGGACTGGACTATTCCCAGCTCTGATGCTGACCTGCTGTGCGATTGTGGGCAAAGGATCCCATGTCTCTGCGCCTCCGTTTCCCCTCCCACCTTTTGTCTGGCTGGTCTATTTAGGTTGTAAGTGCTTCACATTCTAAAGCAGATGTGGGCAAACTACCGCCCGCGGGCCACATCTGGCCCACAGGACTGTCCTGCCCGGCCTCTGAGCTTCCAGCCGGGGAGCCTAATCCCTGGCCCCTCTCCCACTACCCCCCTCCCCCGTAGCCACGCGGGCCACACTCTGGCCCGCTGCTCCCGCTGGGCAGTGTGGGGACCATAGCTGGCTCTGGCCAGGTGTCACGGCTGTGAGCTCCTGCTGCTAGTAAGGGAGAGGGGGGGAGGGGGAGTTGGGTAAGGAAGCGGGAGATCCTGGGGGGCAGTCAGGGAGGAGGGGGCAGTTGGATGGGGAGGTTCTGGGGGGGCGGTCAGGGGATGGGGAACAAGGAGGGTTGGGAGTGGGAATCCCGGGGGGCCTGTCAGGGGGCGGGGGTGTGGATGGGGTCGGGAGGGCAGTCAGGGGACAGGGGGAGGTTGGATAAGGAGGTGGGAACCCGGGGGGCTGTTAGGGGTTGGGGGTCCCAGGAGGGGGTGGTTAGGGGATGAGGAGCAGAGGGCGGTTGGATAGGGGGTGGGAGCCCCAGGGGGGCTGTCAGGGTGTGGGGGTGTGGATAGAGGTCGGGGCAGTCAGGGGACAGGGAGTGGAGGGGTTGGATAGGGTGCGGGGGTCAGGAGACAAGGATCAGGGGGGGTTGGATGGGTTGGGGGTTCTGAGGAGGGAAGTCAGGGGGCGGAAAGTGGGAGGGGGCGGATAGGGGGCACGTGCTAGGCTGTTTGGGGAGGCACAGTCTTCCCTACCCAGCCCTCCATACAGTTGCGCAACCCCGATGTGGCCCTCGAGCCAAAAAGTTTGCCCACCCCATTCTAAAGTCCCAGAGAGACGTGCTGCGCTGGGTGGCTGAGCGACTGGTAGGAATAACAAGGCTTTCACAGCTCCGGTACTGGTTCCGATTCAACCCCGCTTGGTTGATGGAGCGTCAAGGCTCTTTGGTGGCCTTTATAAAATGAGTTGTGTCTGAGTTCCTGTCCCAGCGAATCTCCTCAGCTCAGTTAGCATCTATCTATGAGCTACCTATTTATATCACACACACCCCCTCAAACATTGTAGTATCTGAGTGTCTTCAAATATCTGTAAGACAGTGGTCCCTAATCTGTGGGGTGTGCCACCGAGCCCCGCTCTGTCCCCAGTTCTGCTCCAGCCCAGTCATGGCCCTGGCTCCCGGCCGCGGCTCCACTCCCAGCCCTGCCCCCAGCTGTGGCCCTGGTGTCATCCCCTGGCTTGGCCACAGACTCAACCCCCTTAACCTTGTCCACATCCCACCCTGCCTGAGAGCCGCGGCCCCGCTCCCGGCCCCAGTTCCCGACCCTGTGTCTCCTCGGGTGGGGGTGCAGACAGGGTAAAGGGGGGATGCGATGTGAAAAGTTTGGGGACCACTGCTGTAAGGAAAAGTAACAATAACAACCTCTCTCTTTCTTCCTTCCCAGCCTGTAGAAGAACTGGACTGGTTCATGGGAGCTGTGTTTGGTTTTGCTTATGTTAATGATTGTAGGGGCTATTGGCCACTTGGGAACCAAGTTAAACAAAGTTTCAATGAACTTTTGAAAAGTTTCACCTGTTTTCATTATGTGCCCCCGTGACTCAGTGGGTGTGGAGTGTCGGTGTATGCGTGTGAAAGGGACTGGGGGAGCTGTGTGGAAAGGAATAACTGAGGCCAGGTCGAGCCTAAGAAATGTTCATTCTGAAGGTGGTTAGTTCCATGTTCATGCTTGCCTCTTGCAGGAATACGTTCAATACTCTAACTCCAGCTCCTGGGGAAGAAAAGTCTGCCTCCTACGCTCATGAGCCTCCCTCGTTGGTCAACAGTTTCATGCCCCAGAGGACCAGGGCTGTCACAGGAATTCATGGTGATGGAGGGAGGAGCTGAGATAGCCATGGCCTATCCCATGGAGGGCTTTGAATGTCAGGACAGAGCCCGACCATTGGGCTCTGGATTTAGAAGTGGCTGTAGTCCCACCTCCCACAGAGAAACCCAGTAGCCTAGGAAAACCGCTCCATTACTCAGGCTTCATGCTGGCTCAAGGATTTGGCCCCGTGCTCTTGCCTACTGCTCGTGCTCTGCGGGTAGTATCCAGATAGCCATATCTTTGTCAATTCAAACTCATTTTTTTCCCCCCAACCAAGCCAAAGCACGAGTCCCTGTCTGTGACCATGCCCAGGCCAAGTTTCACATTTCAGACTACTGTAGCTCTGATGAAGAACGCATGGCTTGAGTTCTTCTCGGCTCACATCCTTCTTGCCCTCCCATAGCTCTGGTGGCGGACGAGATTTTGTTCAACGTTTCCCTTTGGGCAGAGACCGTGCCTGGAAAATTTCAGCTTGAAAGGTGAAAGTGGGTGAATGTTCTGCGTGCGTGGGGTGGCACGGAAGCTGTTTGTTAATTTTCCTGCAAGCAGCCACGCTCATAATGTCTTGTTTTTACATAACATCCACCGCCCCCAACTGCTTTATAAACTGCGGTGTTGACCTCCATGCCCCGCTGAGATGCCCCCACCCACAGAGTGAAGGGGTGGCTGGCAGCATTCAGCAATGGGGACATATTGGACAAAACCCTGGAAGTGCCTTGCCATGCAGAATCTTGTTTTTTAAGGTCTCATTCCCCGAATACATGGATAAGCCGAGTCCCGGGCAATTTATTATCTCAGCTGAGTTATCCCTGCCAGGATTCAAACCTGTGACTCCAGGGAATCCCAATTCTATTACACCTGATCCTTAGGCGGGTAAATCATTGTCACCTCCGGCTCTGATGAGTCACCCTGAATCATAGAACCTGGAAAGGGACATTGGGAGCAATGGATAAGCTAAACTGTGCCACTGGGCAAATCACATGTGACCATAGATCACATCCACAGTGCGATGGCGGTGGAGGTGGCTATGGAAAGCAGCATGATTTAGGAGCAGAAAGAACCTGGGACCAGATTGTCACCTTGATAATTTTGATGAAAGAGACAAGAAAATCCAATGAGGCTCCTAGAGTAGCTGATCGATTACCACAAAGTGTGTTCATCTCGTCTGTCCTGTATAAATAAGAAGGGGGGTTTGGGGACTTTGATAGGATTCCTGAACTCGCTGAATTAGCTTTTATGGAGCCTGTGTGACTGTCTGTCAGCAGCCCAAACCCCAAGTGGGACAGCACTGGTATTGTGTTCTGGGTTACCCCAGGTGTCTGGGGTGAATCAGTACCGCCATCACTCCAGTGGGAGGGAACCCTGTCTGAGACCACCAGGGGGCACTCTCCCCCGCCACCAGCTGCTGGCAACAGAACTCCGCTCCAAGCCCCTTGAATTCTTTCCCTCTGCAGGCTAGCAATTCACACCCTCTCACATTGTTGATCTCGAGCATCCCGCCCTTTATCTTCTGGACCCCTGCAATGTATGCAGATCTGCTGCCTCCAGGGAAACAGTGCACCCCGGTTCGCTGATTTCACCTCAGTCCAACGCTCTGTTTGACACAAGGCATTTAGATGTGTCTATTAGTAAAACCAAGTCCACATTTACTTGGCAGAGCTTAAGACCGAAATTCAAATAAAAGCAAATATAAGGGTTTGGAAACATAAGGTCAGAGGTAAAAGCAAAACATAAGATGCAAATTATAGCTGATACTTATTAAAAAAAAATTTCTTTCTTGTCTAAGGTATCTCTCACCCAAGGTTATTCCTTGTCCAGTCTAACGAACTGCTTTGCAACCTAATATTCCCATATCTCATAAACTATTGCCCATATAAACATCTCGCAATGACCCTGACAATCAGCTGTTTTTTAACTCTCGACAGAGACCGCACACGACCCCCTTCGGTGTAATACTGAGCAAATGGTTGGACACAAATGTAATCTATCTTCCAGGGCAGGCCTGGGCCTGTCTGTGCCCCAGGTATGACACTAGAAACCCTATTCTGATTCCAGGTGTCCTATAATAATTAGAGCAGGAGAGTTACCCAGTGGAGCTTGGTTCAGTCGCTGGCTCTGACGTAGACCCCCCTGTGTGATCTTGGACAAGTCATGTCATCTCTCTGTGCCTCAGTTCCCCTTCTTTTAAATAGGAATAACATTTCCTTTCTCTCACTCTTTGTCTGTCCTTGTCTACTCAGACTGTATGCTCTTTACGGCGAGGACTGTCTCTTATTGTGTATGAACAGTGCCTCACGCAATGCGACCCTGATCTCAACTGAAGCCTCTAGTTACTACCGTAAAGATAAAGGACAATAATAAACAGGAGTCAGGACTCTTGGGTGGAGTTGGGTCAATAATGGATTGTTCAATGTGAACACAATTTCAAAAAGGGGGAAACAAAAACAATTTCGGGTGAGCCTGAAAACACACCCTTTTGGGTGAATCAAAAAGTTGAAAAATGTTTCATTTCCGGTCAAACAAAACATTTTGGGTCGACGTCCTTTTTCTTTAATTTCTCAAAATAAAATGGAAAGGCCATTTTGAAATAAAAAGGTGTCTTACACCAAACAAATTGAGACCTTTTGTTTTGAAAATGTCAGAACGAACCATTTTGACATTTGCCCATTTGGGGCAGTTTGGAACGAACACCTGGGCAAAATCGACAGACATGCCTGAAAGGTTTTGGCATCCCTGACTCTGCCATTTTGGCCCAAACCAAAGTCTTGTTTGAAAAATTACACTCCGATCTCATTCTGGGTTCTATCCACCGCTCTCTCTACCTTGCTGTGTAGCCATGGGCAAGACACTTGGGCACCTAACTCCCATTGATCGCAACAGGAATCAGGTGCCTAAATCCCTTGACGATCTGGGCTTTCACCTTTTGCTAGACTGACCCATCTGCTAAATACTGATCATTAGAACTGGTTGAATGAAAATGTATTGGTAAATCACTTACTCTAGGATTGATTGGGAGGAAATGGCTGTGCATAATTCATTTGAATATTATTTGACCTCCAATAGAACTGGTCAGATATCATGAATAATATATTTGATGGAGGGAAATCCTGGAATAAATGCCTTACTATAATCCAGCCAGTTCTGCTGGTAATTCTCACTTACCTGCCCCTTTGCACTTTTAATAAACAAAGCTCTTCAGAGAGGTGTAATCCGTTCTAGGTATTTATAGCACATTCAGTGCTCTGTATCTACAAACCTACCCAGAACAGAGTAGCTGCTTCAAAGCTGCTTTGCATGCCGCTACTCGCCGCTAAGCGCTGAACAATGAAATCTTTGTCAAATTACATTACTGGTGACAAGAGGGGTTGGCAGCCCTCTAGGTTAAAAGGACAGAGGATCCCATTCGTCATGGCTTCTAGGGACAAGCTGATTTCTGTCATCAGCCTAACACAAAGGGATATCTTTCAAGTCTCTGCTTGAAGCAGGGCCGGGGTGAGGGAGATGAAGAGCCTTTAGGCCTGAGGCAAACGAAATGGGTAACTTCCATGGACTCGCACAGCCTTAAGCTAGCTAGCCATTTGGCAAAGTGGATTTCTGTGGGGGGATGCCCTGCATTCCCCATTGCCTTGGGAGTGTGGCAATTTTAAACTAGAGCCCACACACTACCCTATATGGTCTGCACTTGCACATCGCAGACAGCAGGACCAAAGGAGGCATTAACCAGAGGGGAATCAGATGCTAACGCCACTTGGAAGAGGACTTGAGTTTGCATTTTGGAGCTGTGTTTAGAGAGTAAACAGCAGAGGTGTTTATCATTCTTCAGGGGAGGGAGATCCATTCATTCAGGAAATCAATAGTCCACTCACGTCATTTAAACTGGCCTTACTTCAGATGTAAGAGAATTCCTCTCCTCTGCTTATCCAAGCAGAAACTCTGTCTGAGCGAAGCCAGTGGAAGGTGCATAAAGGACATGAGCAAGCAAAGATTATTTAGTGGTGACGTCAGGTCAATGTGCGCAGCAATTTATTAGTGTTTCAGGGATGTACCTTGTCTAAGCATTTACTCTCGTCAATGTGGATGCAAAACTCCTATGGTCAGCTACACAGAATTCCCCCATTAGTCAGAGAGTTTACATGCAGTGAGTATTTGGCTGAGCTGGGAAGGCAGTTTAGTTAACAGGAGGGCAAGAGGGCCTGTGCAAAAAAGTAAAGACATATTGTCATTTGGATCAGGCACTTCAGAAGAGAGAGGGGACTGATCTAAGCATGAGAAAGGGAGCTGGGGAATCTCCTGAGTTCTCATCCCAGCTCTGATACTGACTCCCTAAGTGGCTTCGGGCAAGTCACTTAACCTCCCCGCCTCAATTTCTGCAGCTAACTGTGCGTGAACACTATCCTGTTGGGCAAAACCCCAGGATTCAACACCCTCTCTTAGCTCAGATGCTGTTCACTCGGCTGGTATACAGGTCCTCTGGCTGTATTTGTGTCACTTAGATAAACTGCACACACTGGCCACTGTAGCTTGCAAGAGAGGAAGATCAGCTACATCCAAACGAACGGTGGGAAAGATATGCCATCAAATGCTTTCTTTAAAGGCAAGATCTCGGCAAGGCTTTTATATGTCCAGGCAAGGGAGACCTTTTCTTGTCAATTAAACATAAGTGTCTGATTTTGTTTTCTACCCATGAGCACTTGAAAGTGTCCATCTGTGTCACGAGATAGAGACTCTCACTCTTCGGCATGCGTGCCATAGGTTGCCTACCCCCGGGATAAATCGAAGTGGACTCTGGATGGTGCTATCCACTGCCCCAAGACGTCAAGGGTTAAACCGGCTGTGATTCTCTGGGAAGGACGCTCATCACTCCGCTGTGTGAGTCCAGAACATGAGCCAAGCCGCTGTTAATGTATGTCCTGCTTCTGCAAAGCTAAAAATAGCTGTGATCTGAGCCCATCCTTCCAGGATTTCACAGCCAGCCACACCATTTGATTTCTGTATACTATAGACATGGCAAAATATGGGGACACATTCATCGCCAGTGGAACTCCCTGACTTCAGTGGCCTGGCCCCCGGGCTGAATTTGGCTCATCGCTGCTAGACACAAGTACAGTGTGTGTGTGTGTGTGTGATGTCTAACGTGGTGATGTGCTGTTAGCGGGAGTGGGTGGCTGCAGTGTCAATGAGCGTGGCATGCAGCTGTGGATTATTACAGAAATGCACCCGACGTTTTTGGCTGGACCCTACGTGACCCTGTCTTGAACCTGAGCATTATTGTCACTTGTGCTGGAAGGGAAGGAGGGGAAGGGACATGATTAGCATATGCATGTGTGGTCTACCGCCCTCTACTGGAATATGAGAAATCCTGCAGTTCATATAGGAGTGATGTCTCTGATAATCCTCCTCTTGTGTGAGCTGGACTCTCATAGTATGTTCTGCCTGCTTGTATGGAACTCCAACTAGTAGGAAAGGGAGCTCCATGCCTAGGCAGGGAACTCTATCAGAGATTAAATAGGCCATGTGGCTAGGAGGGGAGCGTGTTGCTTTAACAGTATGCCTTCACCAGAGGTTCTGCTCCTGTTTTAACTGGGATGAATTGATTGCCAGCGGGGCTAGCACATCCATTAAGGTTAGTCTAGACACACTGCAAACATTTTGTTCCAAGACACAAACATTCGTGATTTAGCCTAGGACTCAGCCGAGTGTAAACCGCAAACACCATGGAGTGTCTGGACTGTTTAACAAACATGTTAGCTAACTCGAGTTCATTGGTGTTCAAGCAGGAGCAAAACCTCCAGTCTAGACTTGCCCTAAGAGTATGTCTACACTGCAGTCCTGGGGTGCGATTGCAACTTGTGTCAACGTACCCGAGCCACCTTTCATCTAGCTAGCCCAGGGACTGGAACAGTGAAGCTGCAGCAACACAGTCTTGAGTGGAGGCTGTCCAAGCCCACCTGAAACCCTGGGTAATTACTCGGCAGTTAACCCATGCAGAAGTCTGTTCTTGGGCTTCAGTGCTGTGGGACTGGAGCTAGCTAGATCAAAGCTATCTCAGGTATGACTACATGTGCAGCAGTTGTACCCCGAGAGTGACCAGATATCCTGATTTTATAGGGACTGTCCCGATATTTGGGGCTTTGTCTTATATAGGTGCCTATTACCCCCCCTCCCTCCCCCCCCACACACACCCATCCCGATTTTTCACACTTCCTGTCTGATCACCCTAGTGTGGACACAGCCAGTGTGTGATAACAGAGCAACTCCTTCAGCTAATCAAGTGGCCGGTGTGTTTCGGAGCAGAAGGTCCTGATCTCAAAACCCACGGCTAGCAGTGTGAAAGTCTAATTAGTTGTGTACTGCTGCCCTCTACTGTCCAAAATAAAAAATGTTAAACTGTGCATCATGGTCCCTGTTAGAGCTGGGAGAAACATGGGAAAGGTTTTCGGTGATAATTCTCAAAAGAACCGGAATATTTTCATTTCATTTGGAACTTGTCATGAGATTTTTCATGTTTGTTGACAAACCTAAAGGGAACAAAAATAAATGTTTTTGTCCCTTGCCCAGCCCCTTCTGTCCTTTTTTTCCCCACTGAACAAGGCGGAGAAGGACCAACTCCACCCACCCAATTTTTTTGTTTTCGTTGGAAAAAAGTGACTCAAACAAAACATTTCCAGGAAAATTTTTATTTTGGTCCAAAAAAATTTTTGATGAAAAATAACAACCAGTTCTAGTCCCTATGCTACTGGCAGCTAACGTGGATTCTCCTTTAATTCCACTGGTAGAGGCGTGTGCTCCTAGAGAAGGAGGACCTGAATTCTGTCTTCCCCACCTCCTCCTTCTTGTGCCATGAAGTTGCATGGTCTGCACGGGGCCATTCCTAAGTGACCATGCATTTGTTACAGCATTATGCATTTAAGCAAGGATGAACATTGCAGATGGAGGTTTCAACAGAGCTGCGTATCTGTCTATTGTTTTGGAGTTACTGCTCAAAGCAGAGCAACTGTTGGCCATATGTCTTTGTTTCAACCCAATCAAAGCGCTTTTACAGTAAGGGTTCTATTAAGGAAAGCAACAGGAAACCCAGATTCTGTGCCAGGAGAGGTTGCCTGGGGACAGGAATGCACAAGGCATACATGGTTTTGTTAATCCTCCCATTTCACAAACATGAGATCTCCTTCACAGCAGCGGTGTGTCTGATTTGTGGCTATTGTTGTTCTGATCTTTTAAATTACTCGTGAGCATGAAACAATCAAATGGAACAATGCTAAGATTATCTAGACCATTCCTGACAGGTGTTTGTCTAACCTGCTCTTAAAAATCTCCAATGACGGAGATTCCACAACCTCTCTAGGCAATTTATTCCAGTGCTTAACCACCCCATAGAATCCTAGAATATCCGGGTTAGAAGGGACCTCAGGAGGTCATCTAGTCCAACCCCCTGCTCAAAGCAGGACCAATCCCCAGACAGATTTTTGCCCCAGCGGCCCCTCAAGGATTGAACTCACAACCCTGGGTTTAGCAGGCCCATGCTCAAACCCCCAACAGTTAGGAAGTTTTTCCTAATGTCCAACCTAAACCCCGTTGCTGCAATTTAAGCCCATTGCTTCTTGTCCTATCCTCAGGGGTTAACAAGAACAATTTTTCACTCTCCTCCTTGTAACAACCTTTTAGATCCTTGAAAACCGTTATCATGCCCACCGCCCCTAGTCTTCTCTTCTCCAGATTAAACAAACTCATTTTTTCCCTTAGAGGTCATGTTTTCTAGACCCTTAATCATTTTTGTTGCCCTCCTCTGGACTTTCTCCAATTTGTCCCCATCTCTCCTGAAATGTGGCACCCAGAACTGGACACAATACTCCAGTGGAGGCCTAATCAGCCCGGAGTAGAGCAGAAGAATGACTTCTCGTGTCCTGCTCACAACGCTCCTGCTAATACATCCCAGAATGTTGTTTGGTTTTTTTGCAACAGTGTTACACTGTTGACTCATATTTAACTTGTAATCCATTATAGCCCCCAGATCCCTTTCCAGTGTACTCCTTGATAGTCAGTCATTTCCTATTTTGCCTGTGTGCAATTGATTGTTCCTTCCTAAGTATCGTCTCATAAGTGTTTGTAGAGGGATGACTATCTGAGGCCACTGTACTCCTTTCTGGCTGCAAGCTGTCATTTCTTCTTAACATAACCCTGTTTTCATACCCTTCCAGCACTCAGATAAACCTATAGTATTCATAAATTATTACAGGAAGCTCCAAATCAATCCCAGAGCTATTGGTGTAGGTTGACTTGCAGAGAGCCACTAGGTGATGATGAGATATCCCTGGGTTAGAACAACGCAAGCATCACAACACAGTGTCAGGCATTTTGTGGCTCTTGTAATAGAATCTTAAACTGTATTCTACTGTACAGCACTAGGTGATGCTGTGTGTAAAAGACCTTATTTAAAGTTAACCTTAGGGTACGTCTTCACTACCTGCCATATTGGTGGGTAGCAATCGATTTATCCGGGATCGATATATCGGGTCTCGTTAAGACGCGATATATTGATCCCCGAATGCGCTCACCATCGACTCCGGAACTCCACCAGAGTGAGCGGCGGTAGCGCAGTTGACGGGGGAGCCGCGGCCATCGATCCCGCGCCGTGTGGACCCCCCCCCCCAGTGTAGACCAGCATTAAAGGACATATCTGATGTTGTACTGGGTTAGTGATTGGCTCTCCTCCTCTGGCTCAATGGGAGGCCACAGCGCCTCACTACATCACTGGGACACTGCCCAGCATCAGGGAATTAGTGAATCAAGTGCCAGAGTCTGAGGCCCCTTTGGCAGGGTAGAGCAGAACAGCAAAGCAGTCTAGGTAGCTCTTACTCTCAGGCAGGGCAGGGCAGCAAGCAGTCTAATGCCTGGCCTCCTGGCTTAGACACACAGCAGACAAATGCAGGCCTCTTGGCCTAAGGTGGGTAGGCAGCCACCCCAGGGGTAGGGCAACTGCAGGAGATAGGGGGACCCAGGCCCACCATACTCCACCGGGTCCCAGCCAGGGCCCTGAGAGTGGTGCAGGGCTCCACCACTGGGTCAGCAGGGATCCCACCGAAACATGCTGACTTGGGTTCCAACTGCAAAACCGGACCAAAGTCTGGTTTCCCTGGGCTACTTCCTACCACAGTCTGGAAAAGGAGTTCTGTACTGCATAGGTCCTCTGCCTTATCAGGGTATTCAGCTGCCAGCCATCCTGGTCACTCAAGATTAATTGTGTAGACAGATCCTAAAGATTTCTCTGTTAAGCCAAGCTGGTCGCCTGCCATATTTTCTATTCTTTCTGCACATCGGGATAGTTTGTTCCTGCGCCCTCTATAAGGCTGTTTTAAAATACAGCCAGCTTTCTTGGACTCCTTGCCCCCTCATACTAGCCTCCCAGGGGACCCTGCCCATCAGTTCCCTGAGGGAGTCAAAGTCTGCTTTTCTGAACTCCAGGGTCCGTATTCTGCTGCTCTCCTTTCTTCCTTTTGGTAGGATCCTGAACTCAACCATCTCATGGTCA
The DNA here is from genome assembly GCF_013100865.1 of Trachemys scripta elegans. Taxonomy (NCBI): domain Eukaryota; kingdom Metazoa; phylum Chordata; order Testudines; family Emydidae; genus Trachemys; species Trachemys scripta. The sequence continues at coordinate 194,548,439 of NC_048300.1, forward strand.
CTGCTGCCCAGGTTGCCACCCATGTCTACGTCCCCTACCAATTCCTCCCTGTTTGTGAGCAGCAGGTCAAGAGGAGCACGGCCCCTAGTTGGTTCCTCCAGCACTTGCACCAGGAAGTTGCCCGCAAACACTCTCCAAAAACTTCCTGGATTGTCTGTGCACTGCTGTATTTCTCTCCTAGCAGGTGTCAGGGTGATTGAAGTCCCCCATTAGAACCAGGGCCTGTGATCTGGAAACTTCTGTTAGTTGTCCGAAGAAAGCCTTGACTACTTCATCCTCCTGGTCTGGTTGTCTATAGCAGACACCCACCATGACATCACTCTTGTTGCTCTCACCTCTAAACTTAACCCAAAGACTCTCAACAGTGATCCAGTGATGTGAGTTACCCCACCAAGTCTCTGTTGTTCTAATCACATCATAGTTCCTTGACTGTGCCAGGACTTTCAATTCTTCCTGCTTGTTTCCCAGGCTTCTTGCGTTCGTGTACAGGCATCTAAGATAACTAGCCAATTGCCCTTCTTTCTCAGTATGAATCAGGAGGCCTCCCCTATTGCACCCTTCTCCTTGTGTTTCCTCCCAGTATCCCACTTCCCCACTTACCTCCGGGCTTAGGTCACCATTCCCCGGTGAACCTAGTTTAAAGTCCTTCTCACTAGGTTAGCAAGCCTGCCTGCGAAGATGCTCTTCCCTCTCTTTGTTAGGTAGATCCCATCTCTTCCTAGCAATCCTTCTTCCTGGAACAACATCCCATGGTTGAAGAATCCAAACCCCTCTCTCCGACACCATCTGTGTAACCATGCGTTTACCTCCACAATTCAATGGTCCCTACCTGGACTTTTTCCTTCAACAGGGAGGATGGACGCAAACATGACTTGCACCTCAAACTCCTTTTATCCTTCTTCCCAGAGCCACGTAGCCTGCAGTGACCCGCTCAAGGTCATTCTTGGCAGTATTGTTGGTGCCCATGTGGAGAAGTAGGAAGGGGTAGCAGTCCGGGGGCTTGATCAGTCTTGGCAGACACTCAGTCACATCCTGAATTCTAGCTCCAGGCAAGCAGAACACTTCTCGAATTTCCCGGTCTGGACGGCAGATGAATGACTCCATCCCCGTTAGGAGGGAGTCCCCAATCACCACCACCCATCTCCTCCTCTTGGGAGCAGTGGTCATGGAACCCCCATCCCTAGGACAATGCATCTCATGCCTTCCGGCTGATGGGGTCTCCTTCTGATCCCTTCCCTCAGATAACTCTTCCAAACCATTCTCCTCCATAGTACCTGTGCAGACAGCCTGAAAACAGTCTCTTACCTCTATCTGCATTGGGGGTACATGGATTCCCTCTTTCTTCTTCTGGAGGTCACATGCTGCCAATTTTCTTCCCCGTTCTGCACTGCCCTCCCTGATTCTTCAGCATGCTGTGCCTGCAGTACCAAACACTGACTTCTATCCAGAAAATCTTCCTTTTCTCTGATGCAACGCAGGGTTGATATTTGGATCTCTAGACCTTTAACCTTCTCCTCCAATATGGAGACCAGCTTGCCCTTCGTACAGACAAAGTCTCTTCTGTCGTCTGGGAGAAAGACAAACATGGCACATCCTGTGCAGGTCACAACAGCTGATCACTCACTATTCATGTCTTCCTTCTAAGAGCCTCTTTGGATGTTGTATTTACTGCTCACAGAAGCCTGAAAGGCAAAAAAAACCAAAAAAAAACCACCTCTGCGGGAACTCCCCCCAGGCAAACTCCCTATGTTTCCCTGTCCTCTGCTCATAAAAACAAGGAGTCTGGTGGCACCTTAAAGACTAACAGATTTATTTGGGCATAAGCTTTCATGGGTAAAAAACCCACTTCTTCGGATGCATGGAGTGAAATCTGTTCACTGCTCACTCAGTTCACAACCGGCTGCTTTTTTATAAGGCTGCTGGCTCGAAGCAGTTGGCCCGGCTCAAAGCCTTCCCTCCAATCAACCACTCAAGGCCCACCTGGAACAAAGCACTCCCAATTCCCACTTTTCAGACACACACACGGTCAAACAGTCCCTGCAACTAGCTCCAGCCAAACAAAGGGTCACAGCAGACAGACACTCGGATATTCACCCCACCAGTTCACAACAGAGCCCCCCTAATGCAGCACTCACCTTTGCGCCTCTCGGACGGTTCCCAGGCAAACTCCCTCTGTTTGCCTGTCCTCTGTTCACTGCTTCCACAGCAGTGGACCAGTAAAACATTATCTCAACCAGATTATAGATTGAAAATAATATTTCTTGAAAAAAAATGGAAGTTCATAGAATCAAAGAATATCAGGGTTGGAAGAGACTTCGGAGATCATCTAGTCCAACCCCCTGCTCAAAGCAGGACCAGTCCCCAACTAAATCAAGTTAAATAGTTATTCCTGCTAAAATATCTCATTTCATGTTTGCACATATGATTTTGTCACCTATAGGACGTATATTGAAAAACTGCAGCTTTGTCTTAACAGAGCTCTCTCCTTGGCTTCAGAAGGGGCAGAGTTGGCCAATGCTGAGCTCTTCTGAAAATATCCCATCTAAAGTAATGAATAGTAGAAATTAGAAAATAATATCTAGTGCGCAGCAAAACTTTGCAGGTGGCTCTCCAGCTCTGAGTAATTTACAGATCCAATCCTGGAAAGTGCAGAGGAACAATTGAGTTTTGCAGGATTGAAGCCCCTCAGGGGACATCTACACTGCAAAAAAAACCAAACAAACAAACCCCAAACCCACAGCAACGAGATTCAGAACCCAGCACAACTGACTCAAGCTCACAGGAGTTAAAAATGGCAGTGTAAACATTCCCACTTGGGCTGGAGCCTGGGTTCTCGGACCCAGACCTCACGACAGGTTTCAGAGCCCATGCTCCAGCCCTCGCTAGGACATCTACACTGCTATTTTTAGCCCTGTAGTTGAAGCACCAGGATCCTGAATCAGCTAACCCTGGCTCTGGGACTTGCTGCCAGGGGGCTATTTTTGCAGTGTAGACGTACCCTCAGAGGCTCTAAATGATAAACCAGCTTGTTCTCTGTTTGATGGTATTCTGGATAAATAACCTAAACATGGCGTGAGAAACACGTCTCAGGAATGGTCTAGATCAGTGGTTCCCAAACTGGGGTTCGCAAACCCCTGGTGGTTCGCAGAACGTTACAGGGGGTTCACCAGAAAAATTTCACTAATGGCAGCCAGAGGACCCCGGGCACTGGAGGCAGCAGATGGGACCCGGTTGCAGGGCAGACAGCCCGAGCCCCAGGAAGAGCGGGGCAGGGCACATTGGGCTGGCAGCCCGAGCCCTGTCCCCGTCAGCAGGGGAGCCAGCAGCCCAAACCCCAGTGCTCCGATCAACTTTTGGCTCAGTTTAAGTACTGAGTACCCCCTTCTGGCAGAAAAAGCTGCTGCGGTTTTGTTATCATTTTCAACAACATACTTTATGCGAGAAAGCGTTTTCCCTCGTATGCACATCTGAAAACCAAATACAGAAACAGACTTGATGCTGAACCAGACATGAGACTTTATTTTTCGCCTGTGGTTCCGGACTTCCAAGAGCTATGCAGAGCAAAGCAAGGGCATCCATCACACTGAGGAAATTTAAACTTAAATCCCTGGAAATATTCATTTTTAGGAGCGGGTTCACGAGATTTCACAGTTTAGTGAAAGGGTTCGCGGGCTGTTAAAGTTTGGGAATCACTGGTCTAGATAATACTTATCCTGCCATGAGTGCAGTGGACTGGATTAGATGACCTCTCGAGGTCCCTTCCAGTCTTATAATTCTATGATTATTCACTGTTTACTCTTAAGTGATAGGTGATTGAAGCAATTAAATGAGCTAAGGGTAATTATACTATGAAGCTAGACAAGGTTACTGGGCAGTACAGAACAGAGGATACTGTACATGAGAGACTATGTCAGATGAATTTATAAAGCGCGATGAACAGGCTTCTTGTTGAGGTTTTGGAGTTCAAATATAAATTTTTAAATAAAAAATACAGATTTTTCTCAAGTACCCAATGGTTTTGGGTGCTTCCATTTTTGGGTGCAGAACTGGAGAATTTCAGAAAGCTCAGCTCATCAGAAATAAGGCAGCCCAAATCACTCGTCACTTTTTGAAAATTGTGGCCATGAAGACTACTGTATATGGAAGCTGGATCAGATTAAAGGAGGAAATTGTCCACTGCACATGCTTTCCCCCCAAAGTTCTTATGTTGTCCTTGTTTGTTTTTGACATGGCAGTGATACGAGATGTCCACAGAAGTGTACGCATATAGAGGATCGTATAGGCATCAAAACAGTTCCAGAGATCAGTGGCTTATGGCCTGTTTTTGATCTGAGCTGTTACACTGTTATAACATAACAGTGAATCACAGAATCATAGAATATCGGGGTTGGAAGGGACCTCAGGAGGTCATCTAGTCCAATCCCCTGCTCAAAGCAGGACCAATCCCCAACTAAATCATCCCAGCCAGGGCTTTGTCAAGCCTGACCTTAAAAACCTCTAAGGAAGGAGATTCCACCACCTCCCTAGGTAACCCATTCCAGTGCTTCAGCACCCTCCTAGTGAAAAAGTTTTTCCTAATATCCAATCTAAACCTCCCCCACTGCAACTTGAGACCATTACTCCTTGTTCTGTCATTTGATACCACTGAGAACAGGCTAGGTCCATCCTCTTTGGAACCCCCTTTCAGGTAGTTGAAAGCAGCTATCAAATCCCCCCTCATTCTTCTCTTCTGCAGACTAAATAATCCCAGTTCCCTCAGCCTCTCCTCATAAAACATGTGCTTCAGCCCCCTAATCATTTTTGTTGCCCTCTGCTGGACTCTTTCCAATTTTTCCACATCCTTCTTGTAGTGTGGGGCCCAAAACTGGACACAGTACTCCAGATGAGGCCTCACCAGTGCCCAATAGAGGGGAATGATCACGTCCCTCGATCTGTTGGCAATGCCCCTACTTATACAGGCCAAAATGCCATTAGCCTTCTTGGCAACAAGGGCACACTTTTGACTCATATCCAGTGCTCGGAAATAACTACCCAATTCAGTGCAGCCAGGCCCATTGCTATGAGTTCAGGACGGAATGAAAAACAATGATTTTGGCTATTTTAATAGGGATGAATTTTTTGTGGACTGTATGTTTGAAAATATCAATAGCCTCTGACATCCCTGCCTTTTTTTGTTCTGTGTTTGTACAGCACCTAGCACAGGGTCCAGGTCCATGAGTGGGGCTCCTACACGGTGCAATAATACAAATAATAAATAATAATTCTCAACCTAATTAATGATTGCTCAAAGCTTTGTAACCATGCACAAAATGCTCACGCTGCGCGTGATATTAATTGTAGCTTTGATTTTGTTTTTAAGTAGAGTAATTATTTAATTTACCATCTTGCTTCCCTGTTGACATATCTTTCTATTAGCCTTTTTTTAAATTCGATATGATGAAAAACAGTGGGCCAAATTCTAAGCTGATGTAAATTAACGTAGCTCCATTGAAGTCAGTTCACCCCAGCTGAGACTCTAGACCAGGGGTTGGCAACCTTTCAGAAATGGTGTGCCGAGTCTTCATACATTCACTCTAATTTAAGGTTTCGCGTGCCAGTAATACATTTTAACATTTTTAGAAGGTCTCTTTCTATAAATCTCTAATATAGAACTAAACTATGGTTGTATGTAAAGTAAATAAGGTTTTAAAATGTTTAAGAAGCTTCTTTTAAAATTAAATTAAAATGCAGAGCCCCCCGGACCGGTGGCCAGGACCCGGGCAGTGTGAGTGCCGCTGAAAATCAGCTCGCATGCCGCCTTCGGCACACGTGCCATATGTTGCCTACCCCTGCTCTAGACCAATAACCTATTAGATGCAAATATAGTGGAATCCGGTTATAAAGATGGATTTGGGCAGCTTCCGTTTTGATCCCATCTGCACGATTCCAAGGAGTAGCCTTTTCATCTGCAGCGCTTAAGAGAAAGAGTGAGCTCCTAAACTTGCTATTTGCAGTCCAGTTTAATCATGCTTTCCAAGCATTAGCGGCAGCATCTGCTGATGAGATGTCATGGCAATTAACTACCAGTGGAATAATACATCCCCCACTCCACACACCCTGCTATCAAATCCAGAAACAGAAATTTGTGATGCATTTATTTAAAAAATAATAATATTGCAGCAAACAGTCAGGCCCCTGATTGCCTCCCATACCAATAGATCAGCAACACATGTGGCTGATGCGCAATTAAAGCTGCTACAGAAATGCACCGTGTTCTCATGCAGTGCCTCTCTCCCGGAAGTACTGATCGCTGTAATAGGCAGTGATCACAATATCATTCCTGTTATTGTTCTGTTTCTTTGCAGTTTTCACTTGTATTCCAAATATGACTTGGTTTTATTAGTATTGTTGTTATTATTATTTATTTGTATTGTCATAGCACCTAGGAGTCACGGACCAGGACCCCATCGCACTAGGTGCTGTACAAACACAGACCGAAAAGACAGTCCCTACCCCTAAAAGCTTACTTTCTAAGCATAAGACAAGAGACAACAGATGGATGCAGATGGACACATAAGGGAGTACAGGAAACAATGAGACTATCAGGGCCGGCTCTAGGTTTTTTGCCGCCCCAAGCAAAAAAAAAATTTGGCTGCCCCCCACCCCACCCCTGGGCTCTTTCCTCCCCCCACCAGTGCCCCCACCCACCCACACTCCCTGCTGCCCCAGCCCTGAGCTCCCCCCCCAACATGACCTCCTTGTTCACCACAGCAATCCCCATTTACACTTGCAGTGGGGATCAAACCGTTTCTCCTATTTTTATTTCACTTTAGTATAAATCTCGCCCCCGCAACCCCATCTTTAGTGCTCCAAATGCACATGGAAGGCATAGGGACTAACCCTCAAACCTTGTACCCAGAAAGGGATGGGGATCTAGTAAAGAGGGTTCAGGCAGAGGAGTGGGGGTGGGGGTGCTTGGGGGCTCTACACTGGCAGAGAGGCAGGGTGTGATGTACTTGCGGAGGAGGAGAGGGGGTATCAGCAGGGTTGCGGGAGAAGAGGTGCAGGGGAGGAGGGAGGTGCGGGAGGAGAGGGCTGGGGGAGGGTACAAGGGGAGAGGTGTGGGTGAAGGGAGAGTACAAGGGGAAGGGATGCAGCGAAAGAGCAATGGGGGTGGTACAAGTGGAGGGGCTGCGAGCGGGATGGGGGGTACAAGGGTTGAGAGGGGCAGGCACTGACAGCTGCTTCCCCAGCCCCATACAGGCAGAGCCGAGAGGACAGACACTGACCCCCAGGTGCCCGAGCCGCGGGGGTCCCGGCAGGGCAGTATCCCCCATTGCCCCGCTCGGAACCGTGCTCTGCCTCTCCCCTCCCAGGGCAGGCAGCACGGGGCTGAGGTGGCAGAGGGCTGGGTCCGGGAGCAGGAGCAGGAGGGAGCGGCGGCAGCTCCCTGGCAGCTCGGGCTATCCAGTCACTCGCCCTGTCAGCGCGAGAGCCGGGATCCGCGCCCCTTGCCCAGCCCGGCGGCGCCCTGCACAGCCCCCTCGGGTGGGGAAACACCTCGCCGCCCTGGGGAGACTCAGAGCAGTAGCGGCAGCAGGACCCGCCCTCCCTCCCTGGATCCCGGGACCCACTTCCCTCCCTCCCCGGCTCCTCACACCCAGGCTGGGCTGCAGCCGGGCTCAGCTCCGGGGGATGACGCTCCGGCTCTCCAGCGGCCGGGCTGCCTGAATTGCAGCCCAGCCTGTGCGACTCAGACTGCCATGAGCGCCATCTAGCGACTTCAGCCAGAACTGCAGTGTTAGTTCCAACTCCGCCTGAAAGCCTCAGCTGACAGGGAACATCTTGGTTCAGGGCCGGCTCCGGGTTTTTTGTGCCCCAAGAAAAAAAAAGGGGGGGGGGTGGAGTGCCGCCCCTTGGAAAGTGCTGCCCCAAGCACATGCTTGGAGCGCTGGTGCCTAGAGCCGGCCCTGGAGACAATATTGGTCAGCATGATGAGCAGTGGTATCAGCGCCCCTGCAACCTAATTGTTGTCAGGTTTGTTGTAGGCACCATGAATGAGGAGAGTTTTGAGGAGGGATTTGAAGGAAGACAATGAGGTGACTTGTGGATGTTTATGGGGAGACTCTGAAGCCTGGTGGATGGGGGACAGCATGGTAAAAAGCACAGAGGTGTTTGAAAATTTAATGAGTGGGTGATGGAGGCTGGTATTATCAAAGGTGGGAGTCGACATCTCGGTAGCAAATGAGAGATGATCAGTAGGTGGGAAGAGCAGCGATGATATTCATGTGAAAAGAGAGAGAAAGTTCCAAGCAAGTACGGGCTGAAAGTTACAACTAAATCTAACCAGACTCCATGAGCCTCTCAGGATTTGATCACGAGTATTGTGCTTTCTTAAAGCCCCAGCTCCTGGAGTCATGGGATTATGTGAGAATCTCATCTTACATTTAAATAAAAAAAGTTAATTTCTAATCCTCATGGCTATAGAGAAAAGCTTAAACATGTGACTTCTATAGGCTCAAAACTCAGAAAGCAACTGATATATTATTTAAAATCTCATGATTTCTAAGTCCATCATTATTTGAGGATGGGGGGTTGCTGACTCATAGTTTTTCAATATTTTGGGTCGGCATCAAATGGGGACTGCTAGTTGTCACTGCTACTCTCCTTCAGGGCACTCATAGAGAAGACTTTTAAACCTCCCTGACTTTGGACCCCTAGTTAGACAAAGTAGAAATAAATGACAGACAGTGGAAAGTAGTACTTTGTCTGTCTGTCTGTCGTAGGGATTTCTTAACGTTTCATTTCCCAGGTAAATAGCATGGTAAAGGCCGTATTGAACTTCAGGGAATGTGCTGTCCTTCTCCTCTCCCTGTTTCATAGATGTTCTGTTGGAGGAATTCCTTGCTTCTGCCTTGCCTGGGTTTAGTTTGAGCCACCTGCTCTTCATCCGGGTGCTGACTTCCTCTCGGCTATGTGACAGCCTCAGGATGGTGCTGGTCGCGTCTGTGGAGAATGAGATGAACTGCGGGGAGTTGTTGACGTACTGTTGGCCTACAGTGCCACCCCACCTCTCCAAGTGGGCTCTGGTAGATACTGAAGAGAAGGGGCGGAAGGATGGATCCCCATGGGACCCCTCAGGAGAAGCTTTAAGGGAACAGGAGCACAGTAGTGTGAGACATTGGGATATGGCTTTTATCTAGTGCCAGGAGAAGTTCCTCTCTGAGGGGGACCAAGGCTTTCTTCATGCTGTGCCACAGTCTGAAGCCCAGTTGGGAAGCATGCAGGAGCTTGGCAGAGGTTACGTGTTGCTGAAGCTTGGTTGCTGCTCTTTTCTGGTTGATTTTTGCACAGGGGTGGGAGTCTGGAGAACGAAGGAGCAGCTGGACAGATCTTCTGCATTGAGTGTGGGTGTCTTCAGGGTTGGGCGAGGGCTAGTATTTTTCAGGGAGGATGGCCGGTTCAGTGCTCTGAAAGGGGTGACGATCATTTCCATTAGCAGTGGGCTCCGTTGTTCTTGGCTGCCTTTCACAAGCTAGCGGGGTCGTGGGTCTGTGTTGCAGGTGGTGGCTTGAATGTTTTGCAAGGTTTCGAGCACATCCAGCTCTCTTAGGGCCTCTGCAATTCCTGATCTCCAGAGTCTACGTGAGCAGCAATGCTGTTCAGTGTTTTGGGTTCTATGGAAGAGCTAATTATCACCAATAGTCAGGACCTGAGGGTTATGTCTTACCCAAGAGACAGTATTACTATGCGGACACTCTGCTTCGTTACTGCTCAATCTTTATTCATACCAGGAATCCTTACTGGTTTAAATTGAAGCCACTTGCCTAAGAAAGAACCACTCATGAGCAAAGACTGTAGGATCAGATATTCAGAGCATCTGTCTATCTATATAAGCTGGCCATCTATATAGTCTAGTCTCCAAGCATTTATGCTGCACTCATCTCCATGTTATCTAAGTCATCTTGTCCCCTGCATGGGGCATCACCCGCATCATTTCCTACAACACCTGGGTTTCCCTTACAAGGGGAGCCAACTCCTGCTCACCTTACACACACAGTAGCACTGTGGGGCCAGATCCTGCCTTTAATTTATCAGAATAACTTCACTGTGGTCAACGGAGTCACTCCGGATTGACACCAGGGTAACCGAACAAAATTCAGCCTATTCATGTCACACGCGTAGGGAGACCAGAATCTGATACTTCTTGGTCTCCTGTCCAAATCCTGGCCCTGCTTAGTTATGAGAGTGTGTAGAAGTGGGAAGTGAAATCCCTCTCTGCCTTATGGAGCTGTTTTGGAGCTCCAATCAAATGCTGTTTGACTAACTTTCTGGTTTTCAGGGCGTATGGCTCTGACTTTTAAAAAAAATGCTCCTTGGAGGCAGGGCTGTAGTGAATTTGCCTGGCACATTTTGGTGCTACTGCAGCTTAAGTAGTAAGTAATGAAGATGGTAATTGTGCCAACAGGAATTCTGGGACGTCTGCCAGAGCAAAGCGAACAGCCAGCCCTATTTGTGTTTAAAGAAAGTTGTCTCTAAACCCTCCCCCAAATTAGTTATATGTTGTGATGTCCTGTTGGGACCTGTATTTAAAATATTAACCAAGATTTGCAAAAACAGGAGACTAAAGTTAGGTTCCTGGATGCATAATTAGGCTCTTAAATAAATAGTGTGGTTTTCAAAAGCGCAAAACACTCAACAGTCAATTGCAGCTTCATGGTGCTCAGCACTTTTGAAAATTGGGCCATTTACTTTGGTGCCTAAATATAGATTTAGGAGTCTAACTTTAGGCTCCTGTTTTTGAAAATCTAGGCCAATAACAACACATCTGGGGTGAAATTACATGGTTAGTTTTTCTTTTCTTTGGGTTTCTTTAACTATATCGGTAGAGTCAAAGCAGGAAACACCTCTCCCTCGCAAAAATGTATGTAGATGCTGCTATATTGGTATAACTGTTAATTGTATAGTTAATTCTGGCTCAAGAAAGAGAATTAGCTGAACTAGTAAAAGGTCATTCTATACCAATATAGCTGCATCTATACTAGGGCTTTTACCAGCATATCTATGCTGGCAAAAAAATCACATCCCTAACTGATATAGTTATACCAATATAACTCTTTAGTATAGTCCAGTCTTTATCACGATTGTACCGTTCAAAATTAAAGTCCCTAATCAGTTAGTGTCAGTGCAAAAGGTAGAGGTTTTGGATGCAGACAAAGAAGAGGTTTTACCAGATCCAATATAAAGAGAAATGTATTTATGGACCTAAAAGAAAGTTCAGGGAAATCAGTTTTAAAATAAATGAAATGAAATATTCCCTGAAGTATTTGGGAATCAGCCCTCACTCCCTCCCACACCCCAACCCTTTGCCCCAGACCAGAGCACCCTCCTGCACCCTGAACCCCTCATTTCTGGCCCCAATCCGGAGCCCACACTTCCAGCCGAAGCCCTCACCCCCTTCCGCACCCCAACCCCCTGCCTCAGACTGGTGAAAGTGAGTGAGGGTGGGGGAGAGCGAGCAACGGGGGATGGGATGAGCGGGGGGGTGGGGCCTCAGAAGGGGCGGGACAGGGGTGTTTGGTTTTGTGTGATTAGAAAGTTGGCAACCCTACTTGAGCTGTCTGCACACTGCAGAACAACAGAGCTTGGATCCACATCACAGCAAGACTTGGGCTCTAACTGCCCCCCTCCCCCACTGCAACGTCCTAAGACCTGGGTGCTTGCTGACCTGAGTCAGACTGATTTGTGTGTGGACGGAAGGGGGCCTTGGGCCCAAACCTGAGTTAGGAGGCCAGGCTTAATGTGCTGTGTAGACACATCCTCTGAGTGCACCCCCTCAGGTCTTAGACCTCATGCCTTGCCTCTCCTGAGGTGAAATTCTTCAGTTCTTCCCAGGCCTCTGTATCCTGTCTATCAACCGTCCTTACCCTGCACATCTGAGTTCTGGAACCAGCAGTTCTTCCCCTGGGGTGTCTTAGATCAGTGCTCTCCAGTGACCAGATAATTGTTGTCTATTTTAGTGGTAGGAACAAATCTTTTAGATTGTTCGAGGGAAAAGGCTGTTCAAACAACAAGAAATCTGCACCCGTCTTACTTAGAGGATCGCCAGGCCCTGACAGGAACCTGGGCAGGCCTACCTTCTTCAGACACCCAGAGGAGGTATCTGTACCTCCGAACAACTATTATCCCCCTCCTCTGTCCCCTGTGAGTGTTCCTTTTAAACCTGCCACTGTTCTTTTGCTCTTCTGTATTCTGTATTTTCCTGTCCTGGCTTCATCTCTTAACAACTCTCAGAAGTGCTGAAAAGTGGCTTATGTTTAAGCCGTTTTTCCCCCTTCCTACTTGTTTTTCCCTACAGCGCCCTATAATACTAACCAAAATATTCACACAATAAACATCTCCTCTCAATAACCAGGTCAATATACAGAATTCACCAATTATTACCAAGCAGCTCCAAATCTGTCACACAGTCTTCCTCAACCCCCCCCCCCAATTACTTCCACTACTATTCTCTCTTCAAGCATTTGGTTTCCCTTCAGAGGGAAAAGAAACACTCCTGAATTCACCATTGTAGTTCAGACACAAAACATATAAAGAAAGAAAAACCCCTTTCAGATAGCACATTTCAAATGACTGTAAGAGCCACTATCGAGTAGTTTAGAATCTGCATTTTGTTTTTAATGGTTTTTTTCTGCTGAATCTGTCTAAGACTAGGGTTGGCCAGTGGAGTTCTACAGCGTGACTTGTGGCTGCTCTCACGTTTAACATGGAGGTGCAGCCTGCTGCAGATCTAGGTCCCTGGTTGTGGTGCTATGTCTTAATCCAAAGTTACGTCTTGACCTGAGGTCCTTGGCACGCTGTGACCTGTAGTCTTTGCAAACCACTCCTCTGAGTTAAAGGTGAATGTGGCTGCACGCTGCTCCATCCAAGGGAAATTAGGTCGGCTCATTGGGTTCTTGGGAAGCGTCTAAAGTGGCTTTTAGTCAGCAAATATTAGGACTTCCCTGCCTGAAGAGAAGGGGAGGATTCTGCCAGGACTATTCTATTCTGTTCTTGTACTGCCCCAGTCACTATAGTCTCTGAGCACAGCCAGCCGTGCATTAAATAATGTGACTAGCATTTGCCACGTGCGATTTCCTCTCTCACACTTTTCTCTCCAATGGGAAAACTGTGCGAGGTTTCTTTTTGCTTGTTTGTTTGAATGGACTTATTTGGGATTGGTTTATTTTATGTCTGCTGGGCTGGCTAAAGTGTCTTGGCTGTACAGAAAGTGGTGATGTCTGAGGTGGTTTTTAACTCTTGTGGGAGTTCATTTCACAGTCTTGGACCGGCCCCAGAGAAAGCTCTGCATAGAGCACGACTGGGTATATAAAGAGCTCTCCCTCCTGCTCTGAGCTATTATCCTTTACTGGCCTACTGGCTCTAATTCCATTGGTTGCTATTTGACCCCCCTCAGCTGTTGTCGCCAATGACTGACGGTTGGCTTGTTCCTTCCCTGTGCCGCAGGTATATCCGAACCATGTACCTGGGGATCCAGAGCCAGAGGCGGAAGGAACACCAGCGGCGCTTCTACTGGGCTATGATGTACGAGTATGCAGACGTAAACATGCTGCGCCTCCTGGAGACTTTCCTGGAGAGCGCGCCCCAACTGGTGCTACAGCTCTGCATAATGATCCAAAAGAACCGTGCAGAAACATTACCATGTAAGTGGCCCTCGCGCCCGCATCCATTTTCTCAGCCTCTGTTGGATGTTTTGTTGACCGACCACACTACATAACCTGTCGTGCAAGGGGCTGGCCCTTTGGACAAAACTCGTTTCAGCTCCAGGCTGCACTTGCTCAGTAAATTTCTGCTCATGCTGCTGGAAAAAATACTCTACTACTTCAGTCTTTTATAGACCAGCATGGTCGTGAGGAATGATCACAAGGCGGGGCACCAGGAATTCCTTAGCTCTGCTCCGAGCGCTGCCACTTACTTGCTGTGTAGCCTTGGGCAAATCACATAACCTTTTTCTGCCTCAGTCTTCCCGCCTGCGTAGTGGGGACAATAAAACGTATCTGCCTCAGAGGGGTGTTGTGAGGATTAACTGGTAAATGTTTGTGCCGTGTTTGGAATGTGTAAAAAGCTATATAAAGTACTACGTTTCATAGATACAAACAAGGTGGTCACCCTTAAAAAGTCAACTTTTGCCATGAGTTCAAACATGCTTTTTGGTACCACAGTCCTGAAATAGTCTAAGAATAGGGGAAAACTGTATTATCTCAGACACCATGTGTGCTAACCATTGGCAAGTGCTGCCATTTTCATGCCAAGCATTGTATATACAGGCAGCAAAACCTGTCTTAAGCAACACCTAGTTGCTTTAGTATATGCAGAACCAAATTCAACATTGGCATAAGTGGTTCAACTCCATTGACCAGTATGCTGCATTGAGTGGGCTGCATGTTTTGCTAACATCTGCACTGCAAAGCTTGGTGAACAAAGAGTTTCCTAAGCATGCCACATTGCTTGCTAAGGTACAAGATTGGCTGGCACTTTCTCAATCCAGTTGTATATACCTTTTCCCCTCATGCAAAAATAAATGAAATACAAAGAGAAACCATCAAGAAAGTAACATCCAAGATTTGTCTCAGAGACAAAAACCAAAGGAAAGGGAGGTAATATTAAAAAATGACTGTGTAGAAAAGGCCACCGTCTTGCTCAATGTATTGGCTCCCTGGGGACTTTTGACTCCTATCTGCTGACTATAATTTTTTACTGCTGTTAGTGCTGCAGACCCAAGTCAGCTCGGGGAGGGTAAACTGGATTTGATTCTGCCGTGGGCCCATGAACAAAACTGTCAGCAAATGCCCCTGTTTCCCCCTCCCATTCACATGGGAGGTGATCACTTACTCCCAAACCCATGTGGCTTTTTGCGAGCCATGCTTCGTCATCCATGCTTGGATTAGTCCTGTAGGCTGTGAATCCACTGGAAATCCCGACTCAACACTGTGCACCCCTGACAACATACGTGGAAGGATTCTCTCTCTCCACGCTTTCCTAAGATCCACCTCCTCCTTCTCTGAAATGGCAGTCTAGCCGGATCAGCTGCTCGGCCACGGCTGCAGTCTGGCCTCTTGTTTTGGTAAGTCATTTCTGAGCCATATAGGAGGGAAGCCAGCTGGTTCCAGGTCCCTCCGTGGCCTAGCCACACTCTTTTCTCTGCACAGGGCTTTAGACAGATGTTGCTATTTTCAGAGTCCCTTTTTAGTTCATAGCCTCCCTAGAAGGCTGCCATTCTGTAACCCACCCTATTACGCCTAAGTAGCCTTGCAAAAGTGGGGTGGCTCTTCCCTATTACTGGTGCAGCAATAACTGAGCACAGTGGAGGAGGCAGCAGTAAGATCAGTGCTAAATTCTCTGTCTTTCAGGCTTCAGCCAAACCATTGGTACTACTTGAAAGTGCCACTGTACTCTGAAAGGTGCCTTCTAGAACAGATACTGTGGGCTTATGGCATTTCAAATGACTCCATATCGGATCTACCTCATTTACAACTACTGTAAAAGTATGCTTTTTCTAGCTTCCAACCTTACATATTTACCCGGGAATCTGAAAGTCAGGCTGGGTTATGCATCGCCAATAGTCAAGGAATTTCAGGCTAAATCTCAGTTTCAGCAAAGTTAGTGTCAAAACCCCTGTAGATTTCAGTGAAACCAGGATTTATCCCTTAATGAACGATGAGGTTGTTAATGCAAGAGTCAGAAGAGACTCTGGTTCACTCTCCGTTAGCTGTGTTGATGGTACAGTGCTAATAACAGGCAAAGGCAGTAGCAACTAACTGTCGTCAGTAGATAGAGCATGCCGATATGACTGAAGACACATTGGGAAGGGGTTTTGACACTAAATTTTCTGAAACTGAGATTTAGCCTGAAATTCCTTGATTATTGGTGATGTATAACCCAGTTGCCTTTCAGATTCCCGGGTAAACATTTGAAATGCCATAAGCACAGAACCCCACAGTGCCGTAAGATTATTATGGTTTTTGGCTACTACAATGATGGGCTCTATATTAGCACCTGGATGGATGAATGGATAAAGAGAAGATGTTGACATTTCTATATAGACACTTTCCAAGCAAATCTGCACTTAAGCAGTTTTTATATTTAATTTCTCATGTGGGTCCTCTTGACTTAATAGGATTTAGAGAAACCACTGATGCCCTTCCATTGATGTCATGAGTACTTCGGGTAAACTTTTTGCTGGGAATTTGTTTGACCAAGGCTACTGTATTCTATACAAGTAGCATTGTATATCTATTGAGGGTAGCCTTATCCTGCAAAACTCTGGCAATTGCTGTTGTTAATCCAAAGGAGATTTTCAGTGTAAATCTTAATTTTGCAACACCCTGTTGAAATCTATGGGTCATTATGTGGTACATGCACTATACTTCTCCTGTAATAAATAGTATGTAACCTAATGTGTATTTAAGAAGTGAACAGCAAGAGTTACAGCAAGTGCGTGGTCCACTTTTCAAACCAGAATGCCAAAAGTTAAGGCGTTTAAATGACTACTTAAGCATCTATACTGCGGGTATGTCTTCACTGCAGAGTCAGCCCAGGTGAGCTGCACCCGGATTAGCCTAGCCCAGGTGTGTGCAGCCACACTACAAAGCCCTGCCCAAGTTACTGAGGCCTGATCTATACCTGAAACGTAGGTCTACCTAACTAGCTCGCTCAGGTCTGTGAAAAATTTTGCTCTGCCTGCGGTACTTAGGTCAATCTAACCCCCACTGTTGACTCGGCTACTGCCTCTCTAGGGGGTTGATTCACTACAGTGATGGAAACCCCCCTTCTGTCGCTGTATTGTCTAAACTGCAGCGCTACCGTAGGGTTGCTGCAGTGGTGCCGCTGTAGCACTTGTAATGTAGACATACCCTAAGTGCGCAGGGGTGCTGCACTCCCCCTGTGTGTCACTGGGACTTCTGGGGGCATATCCCATGGTTCTTTGTGCTGCAGTTGGCTGAGCCGCTCTATCATTCTTTGCCAGTGAACTGTGAGCGAACTTGTCTGTCCCTCTGGACACACGGTGGGAATAGAGGGAAGGCATTAGAGGACTGTACGCACTTGAGTGATGTAGCCTGCATCCTCGCTGCAAAGTGGGCGGTTACCAGCCTGAGTGAAAGCGGCACCCGGGCTCTAATGTACATCCCCAGCTGGGCCCATTAGCCTGGGTTGGAAGCACCACCAAACTCAGGTAAGAGGTTTTCATCTGTGGATGACAGAGGTTCAGGGCAACACGCAAATAAGAGCCAGAGGCTATGTCTGCTGTACAGAGCCCATGCCGGTATAGCTATGTTGACATAGCCCTTGTGACCGACCCAAACCAGTGGGGTACAGGAGTCTGGTAGAGGGCAAATATACAGGTCACTGGATGAGTAGTTTTCTGTTCCCTGAGTGACCAGAGCAGGGGCTGCACTAGAGTAATCAGGAACCTGCTAGAACCAGTTAAGGCAGGCAAACTAATTAGGACACCTGGAGCCAATTAAGAAGCTGCTAGAATCAATTAAGGCAGGCTAATCAGGGCACCTGGGTTTTAAAAAGGAGCTCACTTCAGTTTGTGGTGCAAGTGTGAGGAGCTGGGAGCAAGAGGCGCAAGGAGCTGAGAGTGAGAGGGTGTGCTGCTGGAGGACTGAGGAGCACAAGCGTTATCAGACACCAGGAGGAAGGTCCTGTGGTGAGAATAAGGAAGGTGTTTGGAGGAGGCCATGGGGAAGTAGCCCAGGGAGTTGTAGCTGTCATGCAGCTGTTACAGGAGGCACTATAGACAGCTGCAGTCCACAGTGCGCTGGGCTGGAACCCGGAGTAGAGGGCAGGCCCGGGTTCCCCCCAAACCTCCCAATTGACCTGGATTGTGGGTTCTTCCAGAGGGGAATGTCTCTGGGCTGTTCTCCAACCCACATGGTGAATCTCTGAGGCAAGAAAATCCGCCAATAAGCACAGGACCCACCAAGATAGAGGAGGAACTTTGTAACACTGGTGTCTGGGGTGGGATCTTGGGGTGCACAGCGCGGCGGAAGAAGGAGGGTGATTAAAAAAAAAAAAAGGAAAAACAACAACAACAAAACAAAGGGAGAGGGTTTATTTTTTTCACCACAATGGATAACGTAGTGCGGGCACTGATACAAGCTACAGCGTCCTAGCAGGAGGGTACCCGTGTCCAGGCAGCCGCCCAACAGGAGGCAGTGCGGCTGCAGCAAGAGACTAATCGCCTGCTGATGGACCAGGCCGCTCAAGACCGAGCTATGTTGTGGGAACTGGTAAACCAGGTAAAGTCCCTTACAGAGCTGAATTGCGGCCATGATGGGACGCGGCTCATACGGGCCAGCCATTGGCTGCAGAAAATGACACTGGAGGATGATGTAGAGGCATACCTTCTGGCCTTTGAGAGGACAGCCCTACGGGAGGCCTGGCCTCGAGATCAGTGGTCTGGCATCCTTGCCCCATTCCTGTGTGGGGAGGCCCAGAAGGCCTACCATGATCTGCCTGAAGAGGCTGTGGCAGACTACCCCCAGCTGAAAGCAGAGATCCTGGCCAGATCTGGGGTAACGACAGCAGTGTGGGCCCAGCAGTATCATGGTTGGAGGTACCAGGAAGACAAAACCCCGTGGTCCCAATTGTATGACCTCATCCATCTCGCACGAAAGTGGTTGCAAACAGAGTCTCGGAGTCTGGAAGAGATACTAGCGGTTCTGGTCATCGACCGATACATGAAGGGACTACCCCCGACCTTCGTGCCTGAGTAAGCCAGAACGAACCCTCCACCTATGACGAGGTTGTCGCACTGGTAGAGAGGCGAAGGACAGCGAGGGAGCTGACCCGACCAGTTAAGGAAGAGGCACCCCGGGTTAAACTAGCAGCACCAAGCCCTAAAGTTCGGGCCCGGGTGGAAAAAGAGAGAGGCTGAAGGCCCATCAGAGGCCACAAAGAGTCGGAGCACTGAGGGAGAAGAGGATCGTGATGTTAGACTGCCCAAACCAAGAGACCGGGGAACGCCTAGGGCTCCATACAGATGTTATACCATTGGGACATAGCTGTACAGTGTCCCAATGCTGAGGAGCCTATGCAGTGTAACCTGGGGAACTGGGCAGATCCATGCTCCCTAATCCACCTTGTGGGGGTCTCACTAACCCCACATATGTATACCAGACCAGTGAAACTAAATGGGGTAGGGACCATGGCACTGGTTGATTCAGGGAGTGCTATCACGCTTATCTCAGGGAAGCTCGTGAAGCGTAGTCAGCTGCTGCAGGCTAAACGTACGGGGATAACATGTGTCCATGGGACCTCACCATCCCAGTAAAAATCGAGATCCAAGGGAACACTACTGAGGTAGCAGCAGGTGTAGTCCCTAAACTCCCATACCCAGTGCTCATAGGGAGGGACTTCCCAGGGTTTGGAAACTTACTCCCAGTAGGGGGATTGGAGAAAGATGGGGACCCTAAAATTGGTGAGGCATCCACAGCAGACTGTCAACCCCCAATCTTCTCTGAAATATCCCCAGATTTGTTCTCCACTCCCAGACAGGGTAGAAAGACAAAAAGGGAAAGAAGGGCAGCTAAGGCCTTGGGAGCACGAATACTGACCCAAAGTCAGAGGGTCACTCTTGTAGGTAGGTGGACCCACACAGCTGAAAAGGAGGCCACGCAGGAGGGAGAAGCACCTGAGTCTGACCCCCACCCTAATGCTTCTGAACCAGTAGAGGCAACAGAGACTGGGCCCCTAGTTCTTGGGCAGATTAGCCCGGGAGAGGAAATTTTGGACAGGACCAGGCAGAAGACCCAAGGTATGACAACATTAGGAAGGAGGTGACTGAAATAGATGGGGTCCCAGTGGAAGGAAAAACCCAGGGACCAGGACCCTACTTCATAATGAAGAAGGATCTCTTATACTGGGTTGCACCAGTACAGGGGCAGAAGGTACAGCAGATCCTAGTACCTCAAAAACACCAGAACGCTGTATTAAGTCTTGCTCATAGTCATCTTTTTGGGGGGCATTTGGGGGTAGAGAAGATCCTGGCATGAGTTCTACGATGGTTCTTCTGGCCCGGAGTACATGAAGAAGTGCGGAGGTACTGTGCCTCCTGCCTGGAGTGTCAGCTGCACAGTCCCCGTCCCCACTTGACCCCACCTTTAGTACCCCTTCCCATCATAGAGGTCCCCTTTGAGCGAATAGCCATGGACCTAGTGGGACCCCTGGAGAAGACGGCTTGGGGCCACCAATATATACTTGTTGTTTTGGACTATGCTACTCGCTACCCAGAAGCCGTCCCCCTGCGGAACACGGCCTCTAAAACTATAGCCAAAGAGCTGGTGTAGAAACAGAAAACAAGAACAGATTTATCACGTTAACCTTCTGAAACCCTGGCATGCACAAGAGGCATGCATAACGGTCCAAAAAGACCTAACCCAGGAAAACAAGCCTTCCAAACAGGTGAGAGTGTCTCCCGATTTAACACCAGACCAGAAGAATGAGGTGTCTGAGATGATCTTCCGGAACCAAGATGTGTTCTCGACAAAACCGGGTCGAACAACTGAGACATATCACCACATCGTCACGAACCCTGGGGCCAGAGTAACAATGAGGCCCTATCGGGTGCCAACGGCAAAAAGGGAGGAAATAAAAGCAGAAGTAAAAAAATGCTGGAGTTGGGGATCATCGAAGAATCCCACAGTCAGTGGTCCAGCCCAATCGTGCTGGTGCCCAAACCTGATGGCACCACAAGATTTTACAACGACTTCCGGCGACTAAACGAAGTATCCCAGTTCGACACGTACCCCATACCTCGCATAGATGAGCTAGTGGACCGTCTGGGTAATGCCCGGTACTTGACTACCCTAGACTTGACAAAGGGGTACTGGCAGATTCCCCTTGCAGAAGACGCAAAGGAAAAGACTGCGTTCTCTACACCAAAGGGTCTTTTTCAATATACTGTCCTCCCTTTTGGACTACAAAGGTAAGTGGGGAAATGAGATCCTGGGAGGAAGCACAAGCAGGAGAGATCAAGAGGGGAGGACTCCTGTCTCATGCTGAGAAAGAGGGACGATCGATGAGTTATCTTAAGTGCCTATACACAAATGCAAGAAGCCTGGGAAACAAGCAGGGAGAACTGGAAGTCCTGGCACAGTCAGGGAACTGTGATGCAATTGGAATAACAGAGACTTGGTGGGATAACTCACATGACTGGAGTACTGTCATGGATGGATATAAACTGTTCAGGAAGGATAGGCAGGGCAGAAAAGGTGGGGGAGTTGCGTTGTATGTAAGAGAGGAGTATGACTGTTCAGAGCTCCGGTATGAAACTGCAGAAAAACCTGAGAGTCTCTGGATAAAGTTGAGAAGTGTGAGCAACAAGGGTGATGTCGTGGTTGGAGTCTGCTATAGACCACCAGACCGGGGGATGAGGTGGACGAGGCTTTCTTCTGGCAACTAGCAGAAGTTGCTAGATCGCAGGCCCTGGTTCTCATGGGAGACTTTAATCACCCTGATATCTGCTGGGAGAGCAATACAGCGGTGCACAGACAATCCAGGAAGTTTTTGGAAAGTGTAGGGGACAATTTCCTGGTGCAAGTGCTGGAGGAACAAACTAGGGGCAGAGCTTTTCTTGACCTGCTGCTCACAAACAGGGAAGAATTAGTAGGGGAAGCAAAAGTGGATGGGAACCTGGGAGGCAGTGACCATGAGATGGTCGAGTTCAGGATCCTGACAGAAGGAAGAAAGGAGAGCAGCAGAATACGGACCCTGGACTTCAGAAAAGCAGACTTTGACTCCCTCAGGGAACAGATGGGCAGGATCCCCTGGGAAAATAACATGAAGGGCAAAGTGGTCCAGGAGAGCTGGCTGTATTTTAAAGAATCCTTATTGAGGTTGCAGGAACAAACCATCCCGAAGTGTAGAAAGAATAGTAAATATGGCAGGCGACCAGCTTGGCTAAACAGTGAAATCCTTGCTGATCTTAAACGCAAAAAAGAAGCTTACAAGAAGTGGAAGATTGGACAAATGAGAGGGAGGAGTATAAAAATATTGCTCAGGCATGCAGGAGTGAAATCAGGAAGCCCAAATCACACTTGGAGTTGCAGCTAGCAAGAGATGTTAAGAGTAACAAGAAGGGTTTCTTCGGGTATGTTAGCAACAAGAAGAAAGTCAAGGAAAGTGTGGGCCCCTTACTGAATGAGGGAGGCAACCTATGACCGAGGATGTGGAAAAAGCTAATGTACTCAATGCTTTTTTTGCCTCTGTCTTCACGAACAAGGTCAGCTCCCAGACTGCTGCACGGGGCAGCACAATATGGGGAGAAGGTGACCAGCCCTCTGTGGAGAAAGAAGTGGTTCGGGACTATTTAGAAAAACTGGACGTGCACAAGTCCATGGGGCCGGATGCGCTGCATCCGAGGGTGCTAAAGGAGTTGGCGGATGAGATTGCAGAGCCATTAGCCATTATTTTTGAAAACTCATGGCGATCGGGGGAGGTCCCAGATGACTGGAAAAAGGCTAATGTAGTGCCCATCTTTAAAAAAGGGAAGAAGGAGGATCCGGGGAACTACACACTGGTCAGCCTCACCTCAGTCCCCAGAAAAATCATGGAGAAGGTCCTCAAGGAATCAATTATGAAACACTTAGAGGAGAGGAAAGTGATCAGGAACAGTCAGCATGGATTCACCAAGGGGAAGTCATGCCTGACTAACCTAATTGCCTTCTATGATGAGATAACTGGCTCTGTGGATGAGGGTAAAGCAGTGGATGTGTTATTCCTTGACTTTAGCAAAGCTTTTGATACGGTCTCCCACAGTATTCTTGCCGCCAAGTTAAAGAAGTATGGGCTGGATGAATGGACTGTAAGGTGGATAGAAAGCTGGCTAGATCGTCGGCCTCAACGGGTAGTAATCAATGGCTCCATGTCTAGTTGGCAGCCGGTTTCAAGCAGAGTGCCCCAAGGGTCAGTCCTGGGGCCGGTTTTGTTTAATATCTTTATTAATGATCTGGAGGATGGTGTGGACTGCACTCTCAGCAAGTTTGCAGATGACACTAAACTAGGAGGCGTGGTAGATACGCTAGAGGGTAGGGATCGGATACAGAGGGACCTAGACAAATTAGAGGATTGGGCCAAAAAAAAACCTGATGAAGTTCAACAAGGACAAGTGCAGAGTCCTGCACTTAGGACGGAAGAATCCCATGCACTGCTACAGACTAGGGACCGAATGGCTAGGTAGCAGTTCTGCTGAAAAGGACCTAGGGGTCACAGTGGACGAGAAGCTGGATATGAGTCAACAGTGTGCTCTTGTTGCCAAGAAGGCTAACGGCATTTTGGGCTGTATAAGTAGGGGCATTTCCAGCAGATCGAGGAACATGATCGTTCCCCTTTATTCGACATTGGTGAGGCTTCATCTGGAATACTGTGTCCAGTTTTGGGCCCCACACTACAAGAAGGGTGTGGACAAATTGGAAAGAGTCCAGCGGAGGGCAACAAAAATGATTAGGGGTCTGGAGCACATGACTTATGAGGAGAGGCTGAGGGAACTGGGATTGTTTAGTCTCCAGAAGAGAAGAATAAGGGGGGATTTGATATCAGCCTTCAACTACCTGAAGGGGGGTTCCAAAGAGGATGGAGCTCGGCTGTTCTCAGTGGTGGCAGATGACAGAACAAGGAGCAATGGTCTCAAGTTGCAGTGGGGGAGGTCCAGGTTGGATATTAGGAAACACTTTTTCACTAGGAGGGTGGTGAAGCACTGGAATGCGTTACCTAGGGAGGTGGTGGAGTCTCCTTCCTTGGAGGTTTTTAAGTCCCGGCTTGACAAAGCCCTGGCTGGGATGATTTAGTTGGGAATTGGTCCTGCTTTGAGCAGGGGATTGGACTAGATGACCTCTTGAGGTCCCTTCCAACCCTGATATTCTATGATTCTATGATACATGGGGCCCCAGCTCCCTTCCAGCATCTCATGGACAAGCTATTACGCCCGCATAACAGTTATGCTGCTGCCTAATTGGACGATGTGTTCATTCATACCCCAGACTGGGAAACCCACCTGGAGAAGGTGGAGGCAGTCCTCGATACCTTCAGGCGAGCTGGCCTTACAGCAAACCCTGCCGAGTGTGCTGTAGGGTTTACAGAGGCCAAATATCTTGGCTACATTGTGGGAAAAGGTCTGGTAAAACCCCAAGTGAACAAGTTAAAGGCCATCCAAAATTGGCCCCGACCAAGTCGCAAGAAACAAGTCCGGGCGTTCCTAGGTGTGGTGGGGTATTACCGATGATTTATCCCCCACTTTGCCACAAGGGCAAGCCCCCTGACAGACCTAGTGAAAGCCCATGGACCTGATCTGGTGAGGTGGTCTGACGCAGCAGAGGAAGCATTCAGAGACCTATGGACTGCCCTCTGCAGAAACCCCATACTGATAGCCCCTGATTTCACCAAGGAGTTTATCCTGCAGACGGATGCATTGGAAGTAGGGTTGGGGGCCGTTCTATCACAGATGGTCAGGGAGGAGGAACACCCAATTCTATACTTCAGTTGGAAACTCCTTCCAAGGGAACAAAAATATGCAGCGGTGGAGAGAGAATGCCTCGCTGTAAAATGGGCCATGGAAACATTGCGCTACTACCTTCTCGGGCGCAGATTTGTCCTCATGACCGACCATGCCCCTCTTCAATGGATGCAGTGGAACAAGGAGAAGAACACAAGGGTGACCAGATGGTTCTTATCCCTCCAACCTTTCCAGTTCTATGTGCAACACAGAGCAGGGAGCCGTCATAACAACGCCGATGGCTTGTCACATGTGCACTGTCTGGCGTCCCAAGCTGCCCAACCCCTTGGCATTGAGCAGGGGGGAGGGATATGTGACAGACCCCGACCAGTGGGGTACAGGAGTCTGTTAGAGGGCAAATATACTGGTCACTGGATGAGTAGTTTTCTGTTCCCTGAGTGACCAGAGCAGGGGCTGCACTAGAGTAATCAGGAACCTGCTAGAACCAGTTAAGGCAGGCAGGCTAATTAGGACACCTGGAGCCAATTAAGAAGAAGCTGCTAGAATCAATCAAGGCAGGCTAATCAGGGCACCTGGGTTTTTAAAAAGAGCTCACTTCAGTTTGTGGTGCAAGTGAGAGGAGCTGGGAGCAAGAGGTGCAAGGAGCTGAGAGGGAGAGGGAGAGGGAGAGGGTGAGGGTGTGGGTGTGCTGCTGGAGGACTGAGGAGCACAAGCGTTATCAGACACCAGGAGGAAGGTCCTGTGGTGAGACTAAGGAAGGTGTTTGGAGGAGGCCATGGGGAAGTAGCCCAGGGAGTTGTAGCTGTCATGCAGCTGTTACAGAAGGCACTATAGACAGCTGCAGTCCACAGGGCCCTGGGCTGGAACCCGGAGTAGAGGGCGGGCCTGGATTCCTCCCAAACCTCCCAATTGACCTGGACTGTGGGTTCTTCCAGAGGGGAAGGTCTCTGGGCTGTTCCCCAACCCACATGGTGAATCTCTGAGGCAAGAAAATCCGCCAATAAGTGCAGGACCCACCAAGATAGAGGAGGAACTTTGTCACACCCTATAGGGTAGATTTAGTTTACACCTAAAGCAGGAGTTGTTTTTGCTGCGATAGGAACCCCTGCGCCCCCAATGAGATTAGCTATGTCAACAGAAGCATTCTTCTATCAGCATAGCTGTAGCTACACGGGGGCGGGGGGGGGGAGGAGTTGTTAGTATAGCTCTGTCGGCCAAGGGTGTGGTTTTTTCCCTGCCCCTGACTGACATAGATTAGCTGGTATAAGTTTTAAGTGTAGACCAAGCCAAAGTTAATTCTGTGGTAAAGCTATATCCTTGCATGTTTAGATTGGAGCTTGGTGAATTCTCGATAAAGTGTTCGCAAACTTACTTTTCCAAAAGGCTGTTCACATACCTTGTCCTTCCCTCTTTGCAAACAGTTGTGTGACCGTGGCTCTGTTCACATGAATGTCTGGATAACAGCTGTTATTTGTAAGGCTTCATCTGTGCCAGCAAATAGCCACATTTGCTAGTCTCTATTCATTCTTTGCCAGTCCTCATTCTCTTGTTGAAAAGTTTCAGTCATCCTGCCAGGGAGTGGTAACCACACCATGTGACATCTAGACTGCAACACCCTCCCCCACAGCAGTGAGTCAACTGACCTGAGCTCATGCTTCAGGGCTAGAAATAGCAGTGTAGATGTTCCCAGTGAGACCCACAATCCTCACCAGGTTTCAGTGCCCTCTAAGGCAGCTGCACTGATCTTTTTAGCCCTGTAATGCAAGTCCCAGCAGCCCAAGTCAGTTGACCCAGGTTCTGAGACTTGGTGGTGGTGGGGGAAATCATAGAATATCAGGGTGGGAAGGGACCTCAGCAGGTCATCTAGTCCAACCCCCCTGTTTAAAGCAGGACCAATCCCCAAATGGCCCCCTCAAGGATTGAACTCACAACCCTGGGTTTAGCAGGCCAATGCTCAAACCACTGAGCTATCCCTCCCCCCGTTGTGCAGTGTAGACATATCCTTCAGTAAACAATCACACACAATAATGAACAGTGAATAGTGGCACCGAACAATTTACGAACTATCCAGAGGCTGAAATTTATTGGCTTAGACTAGTTGGTAAATTCATAGAACAGGGAATACACCGCCAGAAAGCAGGATTTGTTCTGGAACAGGCCAGATTTGTGATCTCAGAACAGGCCAAATCCAATGGATAATTTGGATAATTTAGTTGCCAATTTTCCAGTTAGGTCCTTAAATTCAGCTGTGGAGACCTAACTTTGGACAGCCAAGTTTGAAAATGAGTTAACTTCTTGCTGTCGGGTGGGATTTTCAGAAGTGTTCAGGATTGGCCTAACTCTGTTCCCACTGAGCACACGGTAAAACTCCCACTGTGTCAATGGGAACAGAGTTAGGCCGACGACTTTTGAAAATGCCACCCACAAACAGCCAAACGCTAGTAGACACTGAAGAGCAAGGGCTGTGCAATGCCCTCTTGTATGAAGGAGTGAGCATGAAGGTGAATTACATTAAAAAGATGCTGAAAATGGCGGAAGTCTTTGTGCACCAGTCTGTCTTCCAAACCATGCTCAAGATCTGTTTTGTGACATGGTAAAAAAAAAAAAAAAAAAAAAATCTGGTGAACTCCAAGAATGCTTAAAAAAACAAAAAAAGGACCCCGAAACCCATTCTGCATCTGCAAAACGAATGCATCTCCGTGACTTTGCTCTGCAAAATCATCCTGATTTATGCAGGTCAACCCATAACTAAGGAAAGCTGGATACAGAGGACCCCATAGATTACCCTTTCGATTCTGGAATTAAGATCCAATGGATCATCTGTCTCTTCCGGTCCAGGATTGTCAAGGCGTCAAAGCTGGCTTAAATAAATCACCTGCTCTTCACAAGCAGAACCCCCCCCATTTTTCTTACTAGAGCGTTTTCATGGGAACCTGCAAGAGAAAGGTGTTTTTATGTACAGGAATTTTTGTATCCCACAATTCTAGAGCATGGAAACTAGAGATGGAAAAGCCCGGTCAGATCATCCAGTCCATCTTTCTGCCAATGCAGGATTGTCCCCTTGTCCTGTTTTCTAATGCTCTCTATAGATGACATTGCTTTTGGTTGAGTTGTATGACAGCGAGTAGGGAAAAAGTCACAAAACATTGCCTGGGGTTGAAAAGATACTCCTGGTGCCACTCTGAGGGTCCTCACTATAAAGTGACCCACCCACCAGCAGCCCTGCGTGTTCCTCCTTGCAGGAGTAGGTTGGTCATATGTGCTATGATTAGAGAAGCAGGTTCTTATTGCAGGATAGGGTGGAGAAGAGGCAGCTGGTATAGTCGGTGCCGTGCAAAAGGGTGGGAAAACTGGGGGAGGAATCCTGGAGGACTCTTGAGTTTTGATAAAAATCAGTGCTGAAGATTTGCTCTGATTCAACGCAAATTTTCCATAACGAGCTAAGGACCCAGCAAAGCACTTAAGCATGTGCATAACTTTCAGCACACAAATAGCCGGATTGCGAGGCCACTGGTGAGCTACAAGCTACACATGGGCATACGCACTTTGCTAGATGCGAGTTTGTTTCCTGGTCCCCTGCCCAGTTACCCAGGCAATAATGACTGCGAGCTATTTGGTGGCCTGTTTGGAATGAGTTGTTTGTCTCAGTCCGGTTCCCAGCAGTCAGGTGTCCACATCAAAAAGCCATCAGCGCCGCTGGCAATGGGCATGAAGAATGCTCTGCTCACTCACTCATTCTTAGAGTACAACAGGCCTGAGGCACATTGGCTGCGAGCAGCGTGGGGGAAGCTCACATTGCTGTGCTGCTCCGAGTTGGTGGATAAAAGGCCAATTAAGTCAGTGGCAGTCTTTCCGTTGATTTCAAGGGGCTTTGGATGAGTCCCCAGGACTGTCACTTCAGTTCTCAGGGCTATCCATCCAGCAGTTTTCTCCACCACAAATTCGCTTTTCTTTCAGCTCCAGCGAGGACCCTTTTGCTGAGGTCTCACCTCTTGATATCAAGAATATCCCGTGTGACCACAGATTAAAGTGACACGTCCTTTACAGGAAAAACAACCGCAACATGCGATGAAGTGAGTGAAATCCGTAGCGGAGTTTGTAAACTATGGGTCTTGATGCCAACCATTATTAGCACTTTACATCTTCAAAGCACTGTGCAAACATTAACTAGGTGATGTTCACTGTGAGCAACATACAAATAGGGAAACTGAGGCATAAGGAAGTGGAGTGATTTGCCCAAAGTCCCACTATGGCAGATTCACGATTAGAACTCAGAAGTGCCTGGCTACTCTTCCAATATACAGTCTGCTGTGCCTGCTGCCTCTCGTTGGTTGGTAAAGTATATGAACGTTAATCTATTTGAATCCACCACTTGCTCTAGAAAGCGGGTCTGGTATTCAGGTCAGTCAATCAATAAAGCCTGTTATTCTGGATAAGCAGAGAATTCGTCTTTACAAAGGAGTTGTGCAAAACGAGAGCGCATCGTAGATTTCTGTGACTGCTGCCAGCCGATCAGCAAAGAATTCAAGTTGCAACAATTTGGCTCGAAAACAATCCAACTAAAATTGACAGAATATTCAACAAGCAATTTCGGGGACCTGCTCGGTTGTTTGTGCAGTTGGAAAGTTTGGGGGAGGATCCTGATCTCTAAAGTGCCACAACTGTACTGAGCTAGTGAAGTCTGTTGCCGAGATGACTTTTGTCCCAAATGGCAGCTGATGATTTCGTTCTCAGGGCCCCCTCTCTACGTTCATGTTTTCACATGGGCACTCGCTGATGGGAACGCTCATCTGACACGACCATTTCCCTATTGCAGAAGCCAGCTGACGAGCCACTCAAAGGTGCAATGGATATTTGCAATAGGGAAACTAATGCATGTTTTGATCTCTGTAGGACAAGCCTGCCTGCCACTCGGGAAGGTGACGTTTGTTAACATATTGAAGATCCAGGCTCAAACTCTGTCCTGTACACATGTGAATTTCTGGGAAGGCAAAAGTGCTGGGAGAAAAATCAAGTATGACTTTACTCTAGATGATCTAGTGGAGTTGAATTTTGGTCGGATCTAAGTCACTTAAACCACTGTAGAGTGTATTGTGCACTGAAAAAAAGAGGTTCATAATATATCTTTTGTACTTGATTTCTATAGTGCCTGCTGCTATTAGATTGCAAGACAACACCTGCTGCACGAAGTAAGGCTTAGTCACGGTGTCACAGTCCTCACAGCAGTACTTTGCCAGTCTTATTGAACGATTCCAGCTGTATGTACCGTTGCCCAGGTGTTGAGATACTCCTTCCTTCTTCTTTGCAGGAAACAACTCCCCTTACCTGCAATTACACTGAGACATTGCACCAGCTCACAAAATAAAAAAGATTTATAAAGGGAAAGGTGACGAAGGTGAGCGTTGCTGACACATGTCCTCTAAACATACTGAGGGGAGCACCCTTACATTAGCCAATGAGTGTGAATCACGCCGTTTGTTTCTAAGATTTCTTTTAAGTGAGCTAAAAGCATGTCCAGGACTATGTGACTGAAGCAGTTTCTGTAATAGGCATTAATCCTTTCTGTACCTCTGGCCAACCTCCAAACAAAAGCATCCTCTGGGTCTGCAGTCTATGGGCATGTCTACACTACAGCCCTAACATAGGTCAACTTACAGCCACTGCAGTAGTTACTGTCCACACTACCCTCCTGCTGTTGGTGGTGCGTGTCCTCACCAGGAGTGCTTCCACTGGTTGAAGAGGGGCAGTATGGGGGGCTGAGAGCCAGGACTCTCAGCTCCCCGCAGCTCCTCTTTGGGACCCAGCTGCTCTCCAGGGTGTAGGGAGCCTCCAGGCAGCAGCCCGGGTCGGAGTGGGGAGCTGGGAGAAGCCGGCCTCTAGCTGTCCCGCTTTCTTGTCCGTTTCACGGCTCCAGCCGATGTAAGTGAGACAGTGTTATGCTGACACCCTGAGTACACCGACAAAAGCCCTGCGCCACTCGTGGAAGTGGAGTTATTATGGCAGTGTAGTGGGGCACTTACATCGGCGGGACAAGGCTGTCGTGTGTCCGCTGACATATTTAGGTCGACGTAAGCTGCCTTATGTTGACCTAACTGTGTAGGGTAGGCCAAGCCTACGTGTTGGTGTGTTGTGGGAAACCTTGGCATTCCCTTTATATATTATAAAAAGCTATTTGAGGTTGCGGTGTTTAGCAGCAGGCGGAGGGTTAATTTACTTACAAGTCTGTATAATGCATTCACCGAGTGTGTGTTGCTTTTCTCCTCTACTGGTTAGCCCACTAGAGGATAATGGCCTCCTACTGTTACCAACTAATGGAGTTAGCTCAACTAGCACAGAGCTTTGCTGAAGGTTGCAGCTTTGAACCTTGGTGTGTGCGGGAGGGGGTGATTACAATTATAGAAATAATCCACACTAGTATTTCTAATAAATAACTTGTTTTAAGTGTAAATGCTGCCCCATTATTCAGAGTATAACAGGCTGCATACGCATCTTTGCGGAGCTCCTGTCATTCTATGGGGGGAGGGATAGCTCAGTGGTTTGAGCATTGGCCTGCTCAAACCCAGGGCTGTGAGCTCAGTCCTTGAGGGGGCCACTTAGGGATCTGGGGCAAAAAAAATCAGTACTTGGTCCTGCTAGTGAAGGCAGGGGGCTGGACTCAAT
Organism: Trachemys scripta elegans; assembly: GCF_013100865.1. Taxonomy (NCBI): domain Eukaryota; kingdom Metazoa; phylum Chordata; order Testudines; family Emydidae; genus Trachemys; species Trachemys scripta. The sequence continues at coordinate 194,579,595 of NC_048300.1, forward strand.
GACCTTTCAAGGTCCCTTCCTGTTCTAGGAGATTAGTGTTTCTAAGTTGCTTTTGTAGATAGTTAGACAATACCAAGCTCTATCCGGGCCAAGATGCTATAACAGATCTCAAGTGTACAGTAACTTCCTTTCCCAACCACCCTACTCTCACCACTGCCCCCCCTCCACTACATATGATAGTTGGGTTTGTGGTTCTCTTTCTAGCTCTGCTGAAGACTTGCTGGGTGACTTTGGGCATGTCACTTAGGCCAGCATTTTCAAACCTGCATGTCCAAAGTTAGTCACCCAAAGCCATATTTAGGCACGCGAGGTATGGACAAGCTTCAGTAGGAGGCAACATTGAAAAGATCGAGCCCATTTGAGGAGAATATGCAGAATTCTCCTAATCCATTATAACCAACGTTTTGGAAGTGGTGCTAAACCTCATGCTTCAGGGCTTAAGCCAGTCTCTAACTATTAGAGAGTAGTAGGACACAATGGTGGGGCAGGTTGCCACACACCTGCCAGCTGCATTTGGTGCTGGCCGCTGTCACAGACACAATACTAGGCTAGATGGACCTCAGGTCTGATCCAATCTGGCAATCTGTTTACAGAGGAGACACTTAGGGGAGATGTTAGAAACATATAAAATAATAAACAAAGGTTATAGAGCAGGTAAAGCAGGAGCAGCTAGTCACCTTCTCTCACAGTACATAAATGGTGCCTTCAATTATAACCCTGTGCGGGACTGGTGTAGAGCAAGACTGGGATCCCGTGGGTCCCGCAGGACCCGTTGCCATTAGAGCAGGAGTGGGATTTTAAAAAGTCCCGTGCAGGGCTCTACGTTCAATGAAACTGAAAGGCAACATGATGAAAAGTGATCAAAGGAAATTCTTTTTTACCCTATACATATTTAACCTGTGGAACTCATTGCCTGAAGTCCAAGAGCTTGCTGGGATTCTAAAAAAATGTTCAGAGGGGTAGCTGTGTTAGTCTGTATCAGCAAAAAGAACAAGGAGACTTGTGGCACCTTAGAGACTAACCAATTTATTTGAGCATAAGCTTTTCATGGCATGGCAACTCCCTTTTTTTTTTTTTTCATGTTCTCTGTCTTCCTACTGTATTTTCCACTGCATGCATCTGATGAAGTGGGCCTTAGCCCACGAAAGCTTATGCTCAAATAAATTTGTTAGTCTCTAAGGTGCCACAAGTACTCCTCGTTTTTTTTTAAAAAAAGGATTGACATTTGTGTGGGCAATGAGAACATCCAAAGTGCATTGGACTGCTAAAAAAATGTTTTAGGAAGGATATTAACCTTCCTAGTTTAGGACATAAACTAGCCACTCACTGACAGGGGTTAGAAAGGAACTCCCTGTAAGGGCAGGTTATTCCATAATAATCCACTAGGGGCTTGCTCTGAAACCTCTGGTCAGGCCACTGTCACATGTGCAGGTACTATGTGGACTGCACAGGTCTAATCTGGTATGTTATTTCCTACCTTCCTATGCACACAACTCTAACTGGGACACAGGTTGTTTTGTTTGTTTGTCCCATAAAGAAAACAAAATGGTGGCCGGTAGTATCAGGAAACCATGAAAAGAGCACATGGTACAGGAATCAGTTCCTCTTCCCCATGACCTTTCAGCAGTCGGTCACTGGCACTGAAATGTTTGCCTAACCTCCCACTTTCCTGACATGGGGTTCGTCAGTGCTCCAATCCTCTGTTATGCATCTCCAGCTCAGCAGGTTTCAAACCGGGAGAAAGAATGCTGCCATGTTTGCTTCTGTCAAGTGGTTTCCGTCTCAGTTAAAGATTGAAGGCCAGATCCTCAACTGATGTACATTGGTGTAGCTCCACTTAAGTCAATGGAGCTACTCCGACCCACACCAACTGAGGATCCAGCCCACAGGCTGCAAGGTCATTCTGCTGTCAGTTCAATCTCTGGGTCCCATGCGTTCATTTTGTACAGGGTACCATGTAAATGAATGTTGCTGAAAGCTGAATCCCCAGGAGCCAAATTCCATCCTTAGTGTGAGCTCTCACAGTTCATGCGAGGGAGAAAAGATTAACTTAATATGTGAATGTGCTGCTATGCTGGTGACCGGAGTGCAAATTCAGACTTCCCCAAGCTGAGAGAGGCTGGGGGCACTATGAAGCAACATGCTAAACCTATGGGTTCAGGATGGGAACGTCCTTGTGTTGTCCATGAATAATACCCCCATTCCATGGCTGATGATCAGAGCAGCCTTGACTGATTCCTTAGAAAAAGTCTGTTCAGCTGCCCCTCACATGGGAGTGGAAAAGGAATGGGAACGGGGGAGGCCCTCAGTGCTCAGCACCCTGCTCACAAAGACAATAGGGCTTAAAGAAGTATTTTCTGCTTCCTCTCTGATGCTTTCAGGGAGTTGGATGGAGATTCATAGCACAGTTGCATATCATTTGTCTTGTATTAACAATCCATTTAAAGTAGAGCTGGACCAAAAGCGGAACCTTAGATCTGAGCCTTTTCGAATCTCCGAGTGGGAGTCAGGTGTTTGGATTCAAATCCCTATATCTGAACTCCTCTTTTGGTTCTACTTTGGATCCAAACCCAGAAACAATCTATTTTCCAGATCCAATCTACTTAGCTAACTGCAGTGTTCTATCTAATCTGTCTGTGCCTTTCGAAGGAATCGATCGTGGTGATGTATATGTCAAGTTCAAAGGAGCTCAGGAATCTCGCAAGAAGAGCTTGTGAGACCTTGGCCCTGCTGAAGCTGAAGCCACAGCTAAACCCTAGTCTGTTTCAATCAGAATCCAAATCCTAGCCTAAACCTGATCTGGATGAGTGACCTGAACTCCACCTCTTCGGCCCATCTCGTATTTAAATCACACTGCAATTTCTGAAAATTTCTGTATAACAAGTTGTTCCTTGCAGCTATTGCGGATCTCGATTCTGTACTTAGCAGACAGTTTTTATCTCTTTTTCTGGTATCACACCCCGAAAGTTGGCATGGTGCTAACAACTTTAATCCTTAGGAAACTAGCTGATTCCCTGGTGCATGTTACATAGGAATTGATTAACTTGTCAGGGGCAGATTGTTGGCAGGGAGGAGAGAAGATTTCTGGCTGCTGGGAGGTAAGGGTTATGCTAGAACTTTAGAGTTGTATGAGAGTCATTCCATGTACTCCTGCTGGGTTCCCATACAGAGACACACATACTTTGGTGTTCCAACACAACCCACTTCCCTCTGCTGCTGGTTCCTGACTCCACGTACAAACTGGGAGGTGACACTGGGAATTCAGGTCAAAGAACGTGATGTTCTTGGCCTGATGGTGTAAAGGTGATGGGGTTCCTGCCCCAGTCCTATCCAATTTTGGAAAAGTTCAGAACCAGACCTGAATTCTACAGCGCTAGCCCATCCCTATTTACATCAACCCTGCCTGTATGGTGCTGATATTTTTGGTGTTATGGACTGACCCTCAACGTATTGGTGCCTGACACAAAGACGGGATTTGGCTTCCTAGTTGCTCTCGAATGTGCCCTAGATCTCACTCTCAGGTGTAGGACCTCCTTTTGGCCTCTGCTTGCCGGTAGGAATGTGCATGGTGGTCTCAGCACCTTCTCAGCGGTGAACCCCTAGCTGGTTGCCTACAGCTGCTGGCTAAAGTCCTGGCCCTTTTGAAGTCAATGGGAGTTTTGCCATTGACTTCAGTGGAGTAGGGCCGCCCAGAGGATTCAGGGGGCCTGGGGCAAAGCAATTTTGGGGGCCCCTTCCATAAAAAAAAGTTGCCATATTATAGAATACTATATTCTCGTGGGGGCCCCTGTGGGCCCGGGGTCTGGGGCAAATTGCCCCATTTACCCCCTCCCTCGCCCCCCCCGGGTGGCCCTGCAGTGGAGCCAGGTCTTCAATGGCTGTACCTAACGCCATCTCTTTTGATGCTGCCAATTCCAGCCGTCTCTGTCTAGAGAACCAACCCTAGTAATAGACTCAGAACTGACACTTCACACACACGTCCCACCTTTTGCAGTCTTGGGATTGTGCTTACTGTGCTGCAACTTTTACTCACAAGTTTGAACCCCAGAGTAGACCTACAAGTGTCTGTATTACATAAAGGAAAGAGAGGCGTATGGAGGTCACAGCCAGGAATCTCTTATTCTTTAGTAGTCATGGTGAGGAGGCCATGTTTAGATTCAGGTCCAGACTAATGTTAGGATCAGACTTGACAAATGCCATACACGGGTGGCTAGTTCTGATGAGCGATTGTTCCCCAAATGGCAGAAATCTCCTGAGATCAGCTGATCTTTCCTGTCCTGAATAGTGGAAATCTCACCAGATCTGCTGTTCTCATGACATTTCTGCCATTTGGGGCCAAATCTGAATCAGATGAGGAAAATAGGACTCTTTGGGGTTTTGGATCCAACTCTGAACCCAAACTAGATTTATGAGCAGGTTCAGGGAGTAGGATGGATTTTAGGTTCCAATTTGGGCTCCTTTCTGCTCCTAAGATGTGGCTGTACCGTTATATATTTCAGTGTCCTAGCAGCATAACCCCCTCCCCATTGAATGCAGTGAGAGCAGCGTTAAGTCAATACTAAGTGCTTTCAAATATGCAACACTTAATATAAGAGTGGTTGGAACACAGGAGTAGAAGCCCAGGACTCCTTGATCTGACTCACTGTGTGGTCATGAGTAAGTCACTTAGGGCTTAATCTGGCCAGGAGATGAGCATTCCTCTAAGGTGTTGAGTCCATATGGGAGGTGAGGTCACTCAACATACTGATGTAGTCCGCACCTTGCAGGACTGGCCCTCAGAGACACTGGTATCACCGCTATAATGCTACTTACTTACTGCAGAAGGGTGTTGTGATGCCGCATTAATTATTGTCAGTAACACATTTTGAGATCCCGATGAAAGGGATGGCACCACTGCACAATACTTTGTCCAATTACTTCTTTATTGTTTATGAATTGTACTCTTTCATGTCAGAAGTGAATAGAACTCAGAGACAGAGGAGGAAAGCAGTCTGCTGAACAGAGAAAAGGAAAATGTGTAAATAAAAAAATCTTTCCAGGTCAAATCCAAAACAGACACCAGGCCTGGTTCTGATTGCCCTTATGCTGGTGCAAATGGGGAATAACTGCACCAAAATCAGTAGAGTCACCCTCATGTCGTGATATTATGAGATCAGAATCAGGCCCTAATTATATATATATATATTTTTTATTTTCTCTCTCTATGGATAAAAAAATCTGGTGCTGATACAGATTTCAAATAAGCTTTAGGACTTCCGTGGATGAATACGTCACCTGGGGAAAAAATGAGGACAGGTTCATGGCAAAGAAGGCTGAACTTCTGGCGAGTTGATGTCTTGTAACCAAAAAATAGCACTTTCTAGTAAAGCAGGCAGTTCCATCATGCGGTACTTGATGGAGAGGGTCATGTCGCATTCTGAATACTTACTGTGGTGTCCAGTTCACCTGAGAGAATGTTTTGTATCTTCCCGTTTTTTTAGAACAGTCTTCAAGAGAATTAATGTGAAAAAAGGAAATAGAGCATCAACTTGATAGGCATCTTTTTCAGTTTTAAAGGGACAGACACCACAGTAAGTATTTAGGGAATATGATACGGTAAGTACATTAAAATTATTTACAGAAAATAACCAAGTTGTTAGATTATTTATGAAACTATGTATGTATCCTTTTCAAAGACCCTTTCCTACATTTCTTCAACAGACCAATGCAAAGCACTGGGACCAACTACAAATATTGTTAGCTTTTAATCAGTAATTTGATAACTCACTTGTGTTAGAGCAGTGGTAAAGTTAAATGTAATTGCTTAATGCATGCCCTGCAGACCAGATGTAGGCGAAAAGCTTTTCAAACATGTTGGTTTTGTTTTGCATTGTGAATTGGCCTTCTCTTTTTTGTTTAAGAAAAATAAATTGGTTTGGGTCTCACCTGCGAATATTGATTTTTCAGGAGCGAATTCCACCAGTTCATGGGGCTTAGTTAGATTCCTATTATGTCTCCTCCCAACCTTGGTCATTCATTGAAATTGGAGAATGAAAACCAATGAGGTCATTCAAAGTGAAATTCACCCTAGTGCAGAGGGCCTCTGGGGGCTAAAATGGGACTTAAGTGGTGCGTTGGCCTTGTGCTACTCTGCTGCACTGAGGTGAATTTCACTCACTGTTCCTTCCTTACCCAGTACTGGGCTGTTCCCTATAGTACATGTTATGGTGTTTTTGTCCAACCAGGTTTTGAATGTGCCAAGCAATGGGGCTTCTACCCCTTTGCTAGGGGAGTCCATTCACGGTCTGACAGATCTCCCTGGAAGTTTTTCCTGGTAGACTGTATTTTCCTTTCTTGATTGTTTACCTCATTATTGTTGCTTATTAATACCTGTGATGCTTGTATTTGCCTGTGAGAGCTTCCATTTCAGGCTGTTAAATCTTTCGGCTCTAAAAATCCAGAATTACGGTTAAAAAGTCGGCATGCACTGATCCAAGAGGGTAGGTGTAATGTAGGTGTATGGTCTGTCTAGAGCGACAGCTATTCCCTGATCAGCCACAGACTTTCTGAGTGACTTGGGCAAATCCCTTCGTGCCCCCATCTGTGAAAAGGGGATACCTCACAAGGGAGGTGCTCAGATACTATGGTGAATGGGGCAGTATAAGTAACTAGATATATATGGATAGGAGCATAATGCTGAGAGATGCTGGACCCCTCTTGTAAGTTACTCAGTGCGGCTCGTGAGATGCTGAGCAGCAGTTGAAGATGCTCAGTATCGCACAGGGGTACTCATCAATTCACCAGATTGACCTGTGAGACATTAGAGGTGATAGTTTCAGAAGTGCTCACTCTTGAACTAACTGCTCCCACTGAAGCCATTGATTTCAACGTCAATGAAGTCATTGCAGTCATTGAAGTCAATGGCTTGAAGTCATTGTCTGAAGTCATTGACTTCAAAGGGACCAGAGATAGGTCAACACTGAGAGCTTTTGAGAATCTCACCCAAGAAAGTTGGCTTAACTAACCCTTAGAAGAAGATTTAAAAACCAGTAATACTTTATGAAGGTCCAGTGGCCACCATGCATTGTGATTGTCTAGTCTGACCTCCTGTATAGCACAGGCCATAGAACTCCCCAGAATAATTCCTAGAACATACCTTTTAGAAAGTCATCCAACCTTGGTTTAAAAGTTGCACGTGATGAAGAATCCACCACAACCCTTGGTAAATTGTTCCAATGGCTAACTATCCTCAGTGTTAAAAATTTACACCTTATTTCCAGTCTGAATTTGTCTAGCTTCAACTTCCAAGAATTGGACTGTGTTACACCTTTCTCTGCTAGATTGAGGAGCCAATTATTAAATATTTGTTTCCTGTGTAAATACTTATAGCCTGTGATCAAGTCACCCTGTAACCTTCTCATTACTAAACAGATTGAGTTCTGTGAGTTTGACTATATGACACGTTTTCTAATCCTTTAATCATTTGCATGGCTCTTCTCTGAACCTTTTCCAATTTATCAGCATCCTTCTTGGATTGTGGGCACCAGAATGGACACAGTATTCCAGCAGTGTTTGCACCAGTGTCAAATATAGAGATAAAATAATCTCTCTCCTCCTAGTCGAGATTCCCTTGTTTATGCATCCCAGGATCGCATTAGCTCTTTGGCCAGAGCATCACACTGGGAGCTCACGTTGAGCTGATTATCCACCACGGCCCACAAATCTTTTTCAGCGTCACTGCTTCCCAGGATAGAGTCCCACATCCTGTAAGTTTGGCCTACATTCTTTGTTCATAGATCTATACATTTACATCTGGCCATATTAAAATGCATATAGTTTGCTTGTGCCCAGTTTACCAAGCAATCCAGATTGTTCTAAATCAGTGTTCTCTCCTCTTCATTATTTACCAATCCCCCCCCAGTTTTTGTATCATCTGCAAACTTTAGCAATGATGGCTTTGTTTTTTTCCAGGTCATTGATAACGATGTTAAATAGCATAGGACAAATAACTGATCCCTGCCGGATCACAGAATCATAGAAGATTAGAGTTGGAAGAGACCTCAGGAGGTCATCTAGTCCAACCCCCTGCTCAAAGCAGGACCAACCCCAACTAAATCCTCCCAGCCAGGGCTTTGTCAAGCTGGGCCTTAAAAACCTCTAAGGATGGAGATTCTATCACCTCCCTAGGTAACCCATTCCAGAGCTTCACCACCCTCCTAGTGAAATAGTTTTTCGTAATATCCAACCTAGACCTCCCCCACTGCAACTTGAAACCATTGCTCCTTGTTCTGTCATCTGCAACTACTGAGAAGACTGGATACATATCCTCTCAGTGATGATTCCCTGTTTACAATTACATTTTGAGACCTTTCAACTAGCCAGTTTTTCGTCCATTTAATGTGTGCAATGTTAATTTTATATCGTTCTAGTTTTTTAATCAAAATGTCATGTGGTACCAAGTCAACCGCCTTACAGAAATCTAAGTATATTATGTCAGCCCCATTACCTTCATCAACCAAACTTATAATTTAATCAAAATCTATCGAGTGAGTTTGACAGAATCTAGTTTCCATAAACCCATGTTGATGTGCATTAATTACATTACCCTCTTGTCAGGGCCGGCTCTAGGCACCAGCAAAACAAGCTGGTGCTTGGGGCAGCACATTTTTAGGGGCAGCATGGCCGGTGCCAGAATGCCACCCCTGCCACCCCTAAAAATGTGCCCCGGCCCCCTAGCTCACCTCCGCTGCTGCCGCTCGCGTGCCGCTGCTCACCCTCCCTCCCAGGCTCTCAAACCTGGGAGGGAGAGGGAGATCCCGAGCGGCCGCGGCGCGCGAAACAGCTGATTCGCGCGCCACTGCTCCCCCTCCCTCCCAGGTTTGAGAGCCTGGGAGGGAGCGGGAGACTCTGAGTGGCCACGGCGCACGCACCGCTTCTCCCCCTCCCTCCCTCCTAAGCTTGAGACCCTGGGGGGAGGAGGCAAGGCTGGGGATTTGGGGAAGGGGCGGAGTTGAGGCGGGGCCGGGGGTGGGGTAAGAAAAAACCCGGGGGGGGGGGGGCAAAATTGCCCTGCCTAGAGCCGGCCCTGCCTCTTGTCATTCTTTTTTAATCAAGTCCCATATCAGCCGCTCTCTTATCTTGCCCAAGATCATTGTCAGGCTGGCAGACCTATAATTACCAGGGTCATCCCTTTTATCCTTTTTAAAAATTGGCACATTAGCTTTCTTCCAGTCTTCTGCAACTTCCCCAGTGCTCCAGGACTTATTGAAAATCAACACTAACCATCCAGCAAGCTTCTCCAGCAGCTCTTTTAAAGCTTTTGGATGCAAGCTATCTGGACTTGCTGATTTAACAATATATACGTCTAGTAGCTTCTGTTTCACATCCTCCAGAGTTATTAGTGGAATGGAAAGTGTTATCACTATGTAATGAGACTACCTCTTCTGGTTCCCCCCCACCCCCAAATGCAGAACAGAAATATTTATTAAACACTTCTGCCATTCTGCATTATGAAAAATAATTCAACCATTTCTATCTAGTAATGGGCCAGTACCAATGTCAGAATTCTTTCTGTTTCTACTCTGATATAACGCTGTCCTCGGGAGCCAAAAAATCTTACCGTGTTATAGGTGAAACCGCGTTATATCGAACCTGCTTTGATCCGCCAGAGTGCGCAGCCCCGCCCCCCCTGGAGCACTGCTTTACCGCGTTATATCCGAATTCGTGTTTTATTGGGTCACGTTATATCGGGGTAGAGGTGTATATTTAAAGGACTCCTTATTGCCTTTAACTCTGCTGGCGATAGGTTTTTCCTTGGCTTCCCTTACCAATCTTCTACGATTCCTAACTTCTGATTTATATTCACTACAAACACATATTACTATGTAAAATAATCAGTGTTTGTCAGCAGTAACCAGCAACTAATCCTGGCTTTTCTCTCTAGATATCTGTGGCAGCTAAGTGGAAGCAGGATTGGGGAGTGTTACACTCCCCAAGAAGAAATGTAGGAAGGACCAGTTATAAATTATCAGGAAAAATAAATAGAAAATCAGTGAGGGAAAGAAAATAGAAGGAAGATATGACTAGTCAGCTAAAGAAAGTCTGAGAAGGGATGCGAAAAGCCATGCAAAGGAAGACTTAAATGTGCCACATGGTTTGAGACTGAGGGAAGTGACTGAGGAGAGGATTCTAGGATAGCAGTGTAGGTAGCATTGCAGAAATCAAGGTATGATCTCATGTAACACTCAGAAAGTGGTATTGAATCTTTAACTTCCATTTGATAAGGGCTATAGGAATTGCTATAGCTGTGGTCCAAGTAGGCTGGTGTCCTTTCTCCATGAGTGTCCAGTAGAAGGGGGCAAGAAACCCAATAGTGGACAACTAAGGAATAGCATGTTTATTGGGAGGTGTTTCTTCTTCCCAGCCCTTCACTAAGAGGCTGGCATATATTCAATAGAGACACACAGACAAGGGACTCTGGGCACTGATTCAGAGAAATGGGGCTTGTGTCCATTAAAACTGGGGGATCCCCAGGATAATAAAACAAAACATCAGGCTTCCTGACACAAACCTCTCCTTCTACCTCATCCCCCCACAGCCAGCACTCCTCAACATTTCTCACTGGGCACATTCTGCCGTCTCTGCCTGTGAGGCCCAGATCCCAAAGCTCCTCCCTTTATCTACTCCTGAGTCCCTCTTACCAACAGAGCACCCCCACTGGGATTCATCTGCAGCGGGAGCAACGGCCTGAACCCAAGCCTCGTGATGGAGTTTGAACCCCCAACTTATTAGCCAAGGAGCCAGGGTCACATATAACATCACTGCAAAATGGGAACCTGTTTAAAAGGCTGCTTAAAACTGGTTTTCAAAAAGGTCCACACATCTAAGATAACGCTCAGTTTTCCATTTAAGAAATTACACAAGAGTGAGCTGAATGGTGCTAAACACCTGATTCACATGGGGCCCATCCTGGAGTCTTTACTCAGGCAGAACTCGAATGGGAGTAAATCTCCGAGAGGACTAGAAATGATGCCATAGGCAATGAATCACCGGACTCTGTTTCACTGATTCCCAGAGTCAGATTATGCGTTGCTCATGAGAATGCTGGGACTACGCGAACGTGGATAGGAATCCCGTCGTTTTCACAGATTTTAACACAAACGATTCTTTATCCAAATAGTTGTGCTGAGAATGTCTGATTCGCTATTTGTTATTCTGTTTGAAAAAATTACTCCTCCAATCAGGCTGCAGAAATAATACCATGTGACTCAGGCAACCGGACACTCAACCTGAGTAGCTTATAGACGAAGGCCTGGTTTACCCATGAAAGATTTACAGGTATAGCTTTTTTGGTTAGGAGTGAATTTTTTTACCAAAATAGTTATACCAGTACGACCCCCAATGTGGGCGCAATTATACTGGCAGGTGCCTTATATTGGTATAGTTTATTTCCCTTCCTGTACGGGGAATAAATGAAACTGGCATACACACTTTTATTCCAGTATAACTACCTCCACCGTGCAGGACCGGCTCCAGGGTTTTTGCCGCCCCAAGCGGCAGGGAAAAAAGAAAAAAGCCGCAATCGCAATTGCGATCGGCGGCACTCCGACGGCAGCTCCACCGCGCCGCTTTCTTCTTCAGCGGGAATTCGGCAGCAGGTGCTTCCCTCCAAGAGGGACCCGCTGCCAAATTGCTGCCAAACAGCCCGACGTGCCACCCCTTCCCCTTGGCCACCCCAAGCACCTGCTTGCTGGGCTGGTGCCTGGAGTCGGACCTGCCACCGTGGGGATGTGGGGGTTGTTGTACCACTTTATACAGATATAGGTAAAGCAGTACGACTTTCTAGTGTTGACAAGGCCAAAGTAAGCAATCCCTTAATTCACAACATTGTTTCTGACTTGGCATGTTTAAATAGGAGAATAATGAACGGCAGATACCAAATACTGTAATGAGAAAGGTCAGAACAGCACAAAGAATTGCATGGTACACCTCTACCCCAATATAATGCGGTCCTCGGGAGCCAAAAAATCTTACCATGTTATAATGGGTAGGGAAGGCTCCTTGTCCCCTGACCGCCCTCTCCCCCACACCAACACCCTCTGCCCATTATCCAACTCCTTGGCCCCGGCCCGGCACCCTTAACACACCGCTCAGAGCAGTGTGTCAGAGCCATCCCTAGAGGGGTGCAGGGCCCAGGACAAGTCAGCCTCCCTGCTAGTCTGCCCAGCGCTCCCACCTGCCACTTGCCTCCTCACCCCACCTACCCAACCACCTGCCCGCCACTCGACTCCCCACTAGTCTCCTCACCGTCTGCCCGGCGCGCCTCCGCCCGTCCGCCCAACCGCCGCTCTCCTGCTCACCAACTTCCCGCTCGCCTGCCTCCTCAGCCCCCTCCTGCCTGCCACTCACCTTCCCATTTGCCTCCTCACCCCGCTTGCCCACCCGCCTCCTGCCCACCTCCCACCCCAACACGCCACTCAGAGCAGCATGTAGGAGCCAGACACACTGATCCGCCGGAGCGCGCAGCCCCGCCGCCCAGAGCGCTGCTTTACTGCCTTATATCCAAATGCGTGTTGTGTTATATTCAGGTAGAGGTGTATTGTCAGCCCTAAGCATTCACAAATCTTAAGTCGGCACTACAAAAATCATGAGGTGGGTTTACAAATTGTGAATGGCCTAGAGGTTAGCACACTGGACTGAGATTCAGGAGACATGAGTTCTAGTCCTAGCTCTGCCAGTAGCCCACTGGGTGATGTTTGGGTGAGTCGCTGTATGCCTGAGTTTCCCCATTGGTGTAATGATGCTGCCTTTGTAAAGCAGTTTCAGATCTACTGATGAAAATGTGCTATATAAGAAGCAGGTATTATTATGATTTTGGGAGATTATATTGGCAGATTTTTCTTAAGCTTTTCAGAGCACTTGAGTCACATTTTCAAGCTTTTCTCTGCAACTGGAAATTTGCAGTGAAATCCTGGCTGAACTGAAGTCAATGGCTTAACTCTCAATGACTTCAGTGGAACCTGGATTTCACCTTTCCTTTTTTCTTTTTAAAGACCGCTGAGATTTGCACCCATTTGCGTGATTCCAAGGGCTCTCCCTGTGGCTGGCAGCGTGCAGTGCTTCAGCGAGGGTGGGAGGCTTAGTCCTTTCTAGGCCTGCTCACTCTCTGCATGAGCCTCTCCCCCTGTGGGTCTCCACATTTGGGACCGGGCAGAAGAACTTACCCCACTAAAGGTTAAGGCACTGGGCAAACAGAGCCTCAAAGGGAAGGGCCAGACAGCCCTCAAAAGGAGGAGAATTCTGACCCTAGCCACAGCAGTGCGAGAGGCCACATTGGGACAGGAATGGAGTGGAGATTCATTGACCCCATTCTCCCCCACACACTCACTCCTCCTGGCCGCAATGAGAAAAGTGGCCAGGGGTGTGTGTGTGTGTGTGGAGACGGGAGTGGAGATCCAATCCTCCAGCCCCAGTGAGAGACAAGCAGACATGGAAGAAGTCTGGGGATAGGGCGTGTGGGGGGGAGAGATAGGGTTGCCAACTTTGTAATATTTAAAAAAACGGACACTCCAGCAGGAGTGCAGGAACCTCCCCTGCCCCATCCCTTCCCCTGAGGACCCGCCCCGCCCCTTACCCTAGGCCTCACCCTGCCCCCTCTCTTCGCCCCCGAGGCCCCGCTCCTGCCCTGCCCCTTCTCCCTGAGTCCCCACCCCCCGTTCGCTCCTCTTTCCCCCTCCCTCCATCGCTCACTGCTTTTCCCCCTCTCTCCCCATCCCTGCGTGGGTTGGGAGGAACTCACCTGCAGAGTCAGGGAGCTGCTCGATGGAGGTAGGAGGTGGCCCTGGCTGAGAAGGGGCCGGTGATGACTCAGCGTCTCCCCGCCTGCAGTAACCAGACTTTGGGTGTCCGTTCAGTAGATCTGACAGTGTCAGGTCCCCATTTTGACTGGACTTTCCAGTTGAAAACCAGACACCTGCCCACCCTAATGGGAGTGGAGAAAGGGATAATGCAGATTTGCTCCATAATGTCCCAGTCCAGCCCCAGGGAGTGATACAGCCACTGAAGGGGAGTAGAGATGCGTTGCAGAGAATGAGTTTTGGTAGGGCTGTTTCTCGTTTCCAGCCACTGGGCACAGACACAGCGAAATCCAGCAGGGAGATGGAGTCTGCAAACATGAGGGCTGGTGCATTTCCCAGTTGTTCAGCCGGTTCTATAATGTCTCTGATTTCACGTTTAATTGCCTTTGTTTGTCGTTTCCTCTCGTTGGCAAGTTATTTGACCCTCCTCTTGTTCTGCTCTGCACAATGTTTTGCCACCGTCTTTTAATTATGATACAATTTCCATATACAGCTCCTGCGATTACATTGTGTTAACACAGTCCTGATGTTACCCTGTGTTTTTCATTGGCGTACATGGAGTGCCGTTTAGCATTTGACCCTGGCATCGCAATGTGGTTTATACAGACTTTTGCTGGCATCGCCTCAGTTTGTTCTCCGCCAAAGTGTGCTTTTCTTGATGTAACTTCGTCCTTGGCAAGTTCTACATAAAATAATCAACTTTCACGTAGACCATGAAAAAACACCAGGGAACTTAAGCTTTACAAATATTAGAATTGATCCTGGAGTAGTTATTGCATAATTTCATCTGATTTTTTTTTAAGGGGGAGGAGGGAATGGATGGTGCCTTTTTTGTCTCCTGTTGGTGTTGCGGGGAGAAGTAGGGTGTCCAGATGTCCCAATTTTATAGGGACAGTCCCAATTTTTGGGTCTTTTTCTTATATAGGCTCCAATTACTCCCCATCCCCTTCCTGATTTTTCATACTTGCTGTCTGGTCACCCTAGGGAGGAGGTTGGGGGGGATCTATAAAGAAATCCTGAAAGTTTTGGTTTGTGTTTTTTGTTTAATTCAGCTTGTGTTTTATTTTGGAAAATATAGACCCTGCTCCTGCCCCCACTAAAATCAATGATAAAACTCCTCAGCTCCTAGCGGTCTGAGTCTTCTAGCTTTCACAACACATTGCTTGGTCCACCTTTTACCCTTACCCATAAAGGGATGATGACGGGGTAGGACTGGACAGTAGTGGCATGGGACTTTGGTGGCAATTTTTGTGGGTGGATGGGATCGATTAATCTTTGTTTTCTGTACATTGTCACTGGGTTTTTCAGTTTGGTCCTGAGGTAACTGGTGGGTCTGTTTAATATTGTGTTAATAAAATACATCTAGGGCACCCAGAGCATTGAGTGGGCGTTATTTTATCAATCCAAATAAATTAACAAAATAAATATTGACTTTAATGGTACAGAATTAGGCCCATGAGGAACATCTTGTGTCTTCCCTCTTCTTTTTGGAGATCCATAAACCTGGGCTTGGGGAATTTTTCTATACCCCTTTATTGAAGACACAGGGGTCGGGCAGGAGCTTAAATCTGTGAGGAAACTGCTGAGCCGGCCTAGGTCAGCGGAAGGCAGTGTGCTGAATCCACTAGGAGCATATCGGCTCAGAAGGGGCACAGAAAAGGGGATGTTCTGTGGCAGCTGGAAGGGTGGTGAGTGAGGAGTGGCCAGAGGGGATCTGGGAGAAGCAAGGTGTCAAAGGAAGTAGGTGCTATTTGAGAACCACCGGGTGCTAGAGCACTAGGGCCTGAGTTGCGGTATGCAGAACATGCTCCCAAGGGCTGAATCATGACAGAGGTTGGTGGCCGCAGCAAGAAACGGGTGGTGATGACACCTCTCTCACAAGCCCTATTCAGGGCTCGTCTTCCCACAAACCAGATAAATCCTGCAACGCACTGACAGCCTTCCACCCTCAATAAAGCCACTGGGTGTGGAGGGCGGCAAGCACTCAGCAGCACACAGTGTGTCAATGCCTCCCCTGTGAGGTGCAGCACGCTCTCAACTCCCGCTGGGTTCACTCGGAGTTAGGAGCATCCGCACCTTGAGAGAACAGGCCCCAACCGTGGCTCGGTAACCCGCAGTGACCCTGGTGTTCACTAGCTCCGGGGGGTCACAGGCTGAGGACAAAACTGTCAGCTGCTTGTTTTCGCTGCTGGTGAAGTCAAACAAGTTAATATGATGAGGGCTCTGTACTTTTATTTGGGATTTTAAATCAGATGCACGCGGGGTCTGGATCTGCACACCAGAGCTGGAAGGTGTCAATTTAATCTCGGACATCCCCACGCCGGCTCTGTTCAAGCCAGTGCACTAAAAACACCGCGGCGGCTTGAGCAGCAGAAGGGGGCTAGCTGCACTTGTGTGTCCCTAGGGGCTCAGACGGGAGCATACGTGCAGCGGCTAGCCCATACCGACGCTTGCACCACGATGGCTGACGCTTCTGTTTTTAGCGCACTAGCTCAACCAAAGCTAGCACGAGCTGCAAATGCTGCCTCCCAACCCCAGCATAGACATACCCACAGTTACTAGAAAACTGGTCACCCTCTCTGTCCCAAAATTTGCTCACCCCATGTTTAAAGCATAACAGCCCCGCCTTGTATTAAACATTTTGCTGTAACTATATAACACTACAATATAGCAGACACCTCTGATGGCTACCTTAACAATTTGGAGCAGAGTTGGTTCTATGCTACAAAATTTGGATCCAGATCTGGATTTCAAATGTCCGAAAGGTTTTGGATCTGGGAGTGTGGTATAGATCATTATAAGGATGGAGACGATTTGTGAAATGCAGATACATGTTCAAATTCCAATCCTTCCTCGTTAGCGCTGAAAGTCTGGGGGCAATTCAGTTTCGGGAGTTTCTGGATCAGGCTTATCACTAATATAAAATACACCCGTGCAGGAGTCAGCTAGGTAAAGAATAAATGTTCATTGATGGTTCTGATATCGATACTTCTGCATTTCTCTACTCCTCGAGATTTTTGTAATGTGTTGTACATTACTTGCTCCCATACCTGCCCCGTGACAATAAAGTAGTGAGTGAGTGACATTCTCAATCTATACTATTGTTTGACTCTGTGGATTTGTGTCTTCTGGCAGGTGTGTCCTCTGTGGCGTCCCTGATGTCCCTGGCTTGGGTGCTAGCCTCCTATCACAAGCTTCTTCGGGACTCTAGGGATGACAAGAAGAGTATGAGCTACAGAGGGGCCCTCATACATCTCTTCTGGCGCCTCTTCACCATCTCATCCAGAGTTATCTCTTTTGCCCTCTTTGCTTCCATCTTCCAGCTCTACTTTGGGATCTTTGTAGTGGTCCACTGGTGTGCCATGGCTTTCTGGATCATCCATGGTGGGACTGACTTCTGCATGTCTAAGTGGGAGGAGATCCTCTTCAACATGGTGGTAGGGATTGTGTACATTTTCTGCTGGTTTAATGTCAAGGAAGGGCGGACTCGATACAGAATGTTTGCATATTACACTATAGTCTTGACAGAGAATGCTGCCTTGACGCTCCTTTGGTATTTTTACAGAGATCCTACAACTACTGACTCATATGCCGTGCCAGCACTGTGTTGTGTCTTTCTTAGCTTTGCTGCTGGGATAGCTTTGATGCTCTTCTATTATGGTGTGCTGCATCCCATGGGGCCGAGAGCTAAGATTTTTGCCAGCTCCTGTTGCGCCGAGCTGCTCTGGGGCATTCCTTTGCCTCCTGATGTTGAGCCCATGGCACCCGAAACCCCTGGGTACCGGGGGGCCCAGGCTACGCCTACCAGAGCGGTCACGGAGCAACAGGAGGAACTCACAGCTGACACTTGCTTGCCAGTTTTCCAGGTGAGAGCAATGGTGCCATCTACTCCATCTGGGCGAGCCTACTACCCAGAAGGCCCTCTCATTAAGATTGACATCCCAAGAAAGAGATACCCTGCATGGGATGCCCATTTTGTAGACAGGAGGTTAAGAAGAACTATCAACATTCTCCAGTATGTCACCCCCACAGCTGTAGGTATTAGGTATAGAGACGGACCTCTCTTGTATGAGTTGCTACAATATGAGTCTTCACTTTAAAGCTCCTTTAAAAAAAAAAAAAGAGGGGATCTTATTTTTGTTTATGGTAAACACAGATCATGAAACAAACACACACCTTCAGATAAGCTTTCTTTCTGGCTGCTGTATGTATAAAAAAAAAGATAATCTCTATGTTTTGTAAGTAAAAACAAAAAGAAAAACTTTTCTTTTGTTTTTTACACACAAGAAACAGTATTTCAACTTCCACACCTATGATCCACAGGTGGAGAAGAGGCGTCTCCACGTCAGAGTTTTATACCTTACACCAAGTGTAGAACATTATATATGGGATTGGTGCTGATTGAAAAATAAAAACAAACAAACAAACAAACCTACAACTGCCTTATGCCCTTAGGTGCTGAGTTTCATTAAGTACTGTCACCTTTCTCATGCAAAACTCTTGGGTGATTTTATGCCAGGAAAAATAAAAAAAAAACCTAAATACAATACTTAAAAAAAAAAAGATGAAAAAAAAAAAAAAGAAACGAGAAAAAAACAACAAACAAGAAACATACAAAAGGTATTGCTGCTCTTATTGGATATAGGTGAACAAGAAAAATGTCTAAAGATGAGAAAGCAAAGCAGAAAAGCCCGAAAAGAGTTTGAATCTCAAATGGTTGAAAGAGAAGATCAGGGCTGTAACACAATTTGGCAACGTGTTTATAACATAGCTTGGTCCCACCTATGCAGGCCAGACCAAACCATGTTCTAAATGTAATCCCCTGATAAAATTGTTGCCTTAGTGTAAATGGACCATATGTGATGGTCAGCTGTACTCAGTTTGCACCAAATTCACAAAATAATACCATACCTGATCTCACTCACCACAGTTTTATCCAGTGTTAACTCCATTGATTTCAATGGACTTACTCCTGATTCGCCCTGATGTGAGTGAGCCCAGAAAAAGGCCTTCCAACTTGATTTCTGGAAAATAACGAATCTGCGTTCTTTAAATTATTCACCAAAAATATAATACTAAAGTAGATTTACATATATCTAATAAAATATTTCAGTAATAATAAAACTCAGCATAGTAGCAAAAAGAGAGTCAATTTAAAGGCACAATACTTGATCGGTGACTGGCAAAATAATTTGACCTATTGTATCATTTTAAGGCTGTGAAAAGGCATACATGTATTATTTGTAATATTGTGTAAGGCCTGTTATGTCTCCTTCAGTGTGAGCCTTAAAGTGATTGTAAAGCATTCTTTGTTTTGTTTTTTTGTTTTTTTTAAAGGAAAACAAAAAAGAAAATTAGGATAAAATCTTCAAACAGTAATAACCTGTAACTGACGCTTTTCTAAAGATGATTTGGTGCTTTGTATTTTTGTTGATGTTGTTGTTGTGATTTAGCTGAGAATTGTTCAACTCACTTGGTGCATTCGGGGAACCGCTGATAAACGTTTTATGTCACCTTCCTCTGTAAGTACGTGGCAAGAAATAACACCACAGGAAATCGAGAGCATAGCAAGGTCATCACCGTTTAGCTTAAGAGTTCTCACTGCAAGGAGACACTTCCACCTCCATTGATGGCAAAGCTTTAGAAGGATATCTGCTAGAGGTCTGAGACATTTCCAGATAATCTTTTTGGTGCGTGAAGGTTTACATTTCTTTATTTCTGTGTTGAAGTTTCTTTGTTTCGAGTTAAATCATAGGCGGTGTATATGTAATACCATTTCTGGTTTCAAGAGTATGCTCCTTTAAAAGAATATTCCCGTTCAAGGGCATTTTTTCAATCCCACCATCCCTCTACTTGTGGGGGGGGGGAAACAACAACAACAACAAAAGATATTTTTAAGTGAATACTGTAGTATTTTCTCTGTGTGATTGCAATTTTTTATTCCAGAAATACTGTAACTGTCTAGGGTGCAAAATTCCCACGTTGAACTCTTCTGAAGAGAAAATCAACATGGGGAAAAGATTTTTTAATTATGATTATGATTTTTTAATTTGATGAATCCTTTTTTTTTTAATGACAGTAGGTATTTAAAGAAACTAGTACAAATTTTATATAATAGTTTAAAAAAGCTGAATGCTTTCTTCGCCTGAATATACCTGAATGGAAACATTTTTTTCAATCAGTGACGCTTTGCAGTGTTCTGAGTGGGGTTTTTGGTTTTTTTTTAAATACCATTCAAATATTTCACGGGCTCTTCTAAGGAGGGCAGGGCTTATTTACGCCAAACTACAGACACACGGCAAAGTTTATAAAAAGCCAAATTGTCACAGGTACTGTAATTCCCAGTCAGTTAAGCTCCATTTCAATTAAATGTTTCTGGGCTCTGATTACAACCTGTCTGATAGTCACATTTTCACACGAAGGGCAGGCTTCGTAGTATCTGTGCCTCACCCTAATTAATGATCAGTTATTTTGTCTGAAGAGATTTCATTTACCTTCGTCGTTATTTGTGGACCAGAATCATATCCCTTGTCAGTGGCATCACTTCATTTTCATTGCATTTCTTCTCTAATCCGTGTGACGTCTCCTGCTAAATGAGGTAATTTGTGAAGTGAACTTAACGAATGATATCCGCCTTCAGGTGGCACGTTGCACGTTCCACTATTATAATGAGGACTGGGCACACTAGAGAGGCACGTGGACTGTCCATTATCAGTGCTGGTTCTGCAACGTGACCAGCCATTGCATCTTTTTACTATATACTAATCGTTTTTCTCAAAGTACTTACCTTAAACATTATTATTAGCGGTTTACGCTAATAGACTGTGATTCTTTACTCTATACATCATCTTCTTTGTAAAGAAGTTCCTCCTTAAATATGCAGCTCTTCTCTACATTTGAGCCAGTTTCACAGGCATAGTCATTAGAGATGGGAAAGATCTTCTCTGTCACCTAGTCTGTTGTTCCAAAGGAGCGGGGAGTGGTGGTGGGGAGAATCATGAGGAATTCTAGTGTTCTGTCTCAACCTGTTTTAAAGGCGCAAATAAGGGGGCTTCCACCATTTCCATTGCAACTAAGTCTCAAGTTATGGAGCACCCGGTATCTGGCAATATCGCAAGTAATCTGATGGCGTCTCTCCTCTCCCTAGACCCCATCTACTAACTGAGTTTTCCAAGAAGTACCATCCTCATTTCTGTTAGATAGCTAGATCTAGGTTCAGAAAAGAATATGCGCGTCACATGGGCTGGTTTGGAAGGCTGCTTCTCTTCATCATCCCAACCAAAAGTTCTAATCCTCCCACTCCTCTCGGCGCAAGCAGCCCCCTTTCAGTCCTGGTGACTCCCCAAGCCAGGAAGGAATAAAGGACGAAGCCCTAATGAGTTATCAAACCAGATCTTGAAAATGTTCAGTGATGGCGCCCTGACTGCCTCCTTTGGTAACCTGTTCCAAGTCCAAACGACCGAGACCTTTGAGACTTTGATTCTTTACGCTGTACATTGGCTTTGGCTCCCCAAGGCTGCACAAACCATATTAATTCCTTGTGGAGGTGCTATTCAGGTCCGGCAGGGGGGAAGGGGCGCAGTTCTCTGCCCGTGGTTCATACCTCATTTACCCCCCTTACTCCTCTGGAACGTGAGACCCCTGCATGCCTTCCCCCCATCCCCCAGGTCATGAGACTGGACTCCCCCCCCCCCCCCCCCCCAGAAAACCCAGGAGGTCCTGGCTGGTTGCAGCGGTGGGCGGGGCACTGGGTCTGAGGACCTGCCTCCTCCAACTCCAGTGACTCTAGCAACCAGCTGGGGCTCACGCACTCAGTGGAAGTCCCCCAGCCTGAACAATAGCATGGAGCCCCCCCCCCAGCTCCATGAGCGGACAGACACAGGGATGAACCCCCACTGAAAACTGCCCCTTCCCCTCCCCTTGAAATGGCACTCCTGCTTCCTTGGACCCCGATTCAGCAAGGGCCTCACGTTAAGCAAGCAAATACTCTTATCTGATGCTCCTGAAGTTAGGCACGTGCTTAAGAACCTTGCTGACTGGGGGCCTTAGTTCTGCGGATTGCTGTGAGTTCGCTCTGACGTTATTATGGTAAGTCTCTTCACCCTACCCCTCCTTTACCCAAGCCAATGGCACAGTACTGAACAGAATCCCTTTGTTAATACCTAACCTGGTGCCAATCCACTTAGGGTGACCAGACAGCAAGTGTGAAAAATTGGGACGAGGGTAATAGGAGCCTATGTAAGAATAAGCCCCAAATATCGGGACTGTCCCTATAAAAGCGGGACATCTGGTCACCCTACAATCCTTCGCCTTCTGCTCCAAAGTGCTTCTCTTCTCCCAAGTACCCTTTGCTTTTGGTGTCCACTTCATTGCTGGGTTTGGTTTGTTTTTAATCCCCCTGCATCTCCGTGCTATACCTGGTAGATTAGTTAGCACTGTCCCCCCCCCCCCCCACACTGCCCCCTCCAGTCTCTCCAGAAAAAAAGTTTTTCAAAAAATATGCTGCAAAGAGCAAAGTTGAATCCATTATCGTTCAGAGATCGGTTAACGTTTATAAGGCTCCAGACAAGCGCAGTCAGAACAGTGAATTAGTGAGTCTGTATTGATCTGGCATGCTCATGCTGGAGTTGCATTTGTATACGCTCTGTCTCCTTCTACTGGATCAAGTAGGCCAGCTCTGGTCAGGTTTATATCTGTTCCCTCCACTGGTGCAGTTCACAGAACATCTTTTAGCTCCGAACCTGTGTTCTTTAGTCCTGAGGATCATCCGTTCTATTAACGATGCTGACAGCTATGGTGGGTTTATGTCTGTCTATCTCTAGCGTGCCCAGTATCTGCATGCAGCTAACTTGAAGATGTGAATGGTTCAGAACACTCCAAACCAGCAATGGAAATACAGGCATTGGCCCAGCGCCAGGTCATGCTTTGCCACACACATAAGATTTGGATTCATTCTAAACCTACCCAAACCAAATTGTAGCTGTGCGGCTGCGTTACATAATTGCCGATAGACAACGTTAGCAAAACACTGATGTAAAGGTAAATATTTGTAATAGCTTATTTGATCGGGGCTAATTATCCGTGTCGATTCATTCATGGTTTCTACCGCTGCCGAAAGCGGTGAGCAGTTTTGTATTTTAAAAAGCGGGCTAGGTGCAAGATCACAAAAATGCCCACCTTCAAGCTTAATCTTCCATTCAGTAGAGATTATAAACTTTTTCCTCACAATGAAGAGGAAAATGTTGCCATTGACTTCAATAGGAACTGTCCCCTGCTCTTCGCTCACGATATGATTTAGTTCTTTTGAGCAGGGGGTTGGACTAGATGATCTCCTGAGGTCCCTTCCAACCCTGATATTCTATGATTCTATGATATCTTTAAAGCGTGAGATTCACTTCACAATTTATCCATGTTTCCAGTCCTTGCCCGGGACGGGCAAGAAAACAACCATCACCAACACCCCTGTAGCATGATCAACCACCTTCAGAAAATGTGGGCTAAGGTTCGCCCGGCACGGTTTAATTGAAGCCTAGATATGCTTTGAAAAGGAAAACTTATTACTGTACATCTGTGAAACCTTCTAGTGCCTGCTTGCTGTGCCACTTTTGCAGGAGGCAATTTGGAAGCTGCCAGGGTCAGTGGAAAATTGTAGAGATAGGCTTTTCTCTGACACTTAGTCTTTTGTTTGCTTCGTTTTCTGCTGGACTCTGTTCTAGTCCAATTGGGTCACAACAAAAATAGATCTGCTGAAGGACGATCATGTAAAAACCAAGGTGGTGGATTTGGGACGTTTTCTGGAGGGGTAGAGGGGATGTGAGCTCACTTGCAATCTTTTCTACTGCTGCAGATTGCATGCTGTTATTTCAACAATTGTCCACGGCCCTGGCGTTTCTTGGGGCGGGTAGTAGCCTGGGGTGATGACGGTTCTGTGGCTGGGGTTCCCCTTGAAGCTCAGGTGTATTCTGGTGTCGAGAGTCTCAGCCAGGGGTGAATTAGGAGGTTTAGAAGCTATCCCAAATAAACGTGGGCAACTTTTCACTGTGTGCAGAATGCATTTCCAGACCATCAGGGTAGCGATTCTTGGACTTTTTCCATGAGCGCATTGAGAATTGTTTTGTTGTGCTGTGTTTAAACTTGGAGATACCACTACGGTAACACTTTTCTGTTGGGGAAGGCGGGAGCCATCGCACGGAACAAAATATCGTCTGTGTTCAGCCAACGTTCATGACTTAAAGTTTGAGCGCTAGGGACGTTTGGTGTCGTGTTAAATAAAAAGATCTCTAGACAAATGAAATGGCAGATAGCTGCATATGTTCCCACTGGATCTTCATTTATGATGAGGTCGACCATTTATGCCCTCTAAAGCACTAAAAATAATTCTGAGTAAGTGATCTGGCCCACAAAATACATAACCCAATTGGAAGCTGTAATAAAAACACACAATTTTGTTGGGATAATGTGGAGGTTTGTTTCCTGTTGTATATTAAAAACATTTGCAAGCTGTCAAAAATGATCTGAGAGTATAAACAGTACTTCCTATCCCTTTGGGACACATGCAGCAAGGTAGCTGTCTTGACAAACCCGGGACGTTATAACATGCTGAGTTTTTTGGAGTTATGTATTGATTTGTTTGTTAGATGGTTTTATAAGGCCAGGGTGGAGAGGGAACATGGTGTAAAAATTATAGCAGATGATGGGGTGACAGGACTCTTGGGCGTTATTCCCAGCTCTGCCACAAACTTGCTGTGTGACCTTGGGCAAGTCACTTAACCTTTCTGTGCCTACAGTTTACCCATCTGTAAATGGGTATAATAATACTTACCTACCTCACAGGGGTGTTGTGAGGCTTATGTAATCATTTGTGAAGCACTTTGACGAAAGGTGCTATGAAGTGCAAAGTATTATTATTACTGGGTTTGTGTTATCAGAAATGGAAGTGCAAAGGTTTTTTACAACTTGCTAAAGGGAAACAGAATTATGCAGTACATATGTGCATCCAGAAAGCTGGCTTAAGTCTTTTCTCTCCCCAGCTGCAAGGAGTTGAGGCTATTGCATGTAATCTAAATATGGAACCCTTGCTTTCTTGATCATATGTAATAATATCTTCCTAGCACTGTTTGCAATATTATTTTTTTACACAACAGGTGATTCATTTTTTCTCTCTCTCTTTATGGAAACTTGAAACTAAAAGTCAATGAAATCATTTAGAAACTGAACAGATTACTAATGAATACTTGAATTTTTGGAGGTTGTATTCATCAGCCTTGGTTAACATGCACTAGATCGTTCAGCCATCAGCTTCCATCTGAATACAGTGAAATACTTGCTCACGCTGCTTTGGAATAGCCTTGATTTTATTTGGGAGGCTGGTACGTTGTTACTGAAAATATGTGGGGGGGAAAGGGGGTTGTTTAGTTTTGGTTTTTTTTTGTTTTCTTGCCTTTACGTTTCTTGACTGCCTAGCACAGCACAATAATAATCACAGTTTACTTTGTTAGACAATAGCTTTTTTAGAACTATATTTCCTTACGCAAAGAGTGGAGAGAATAAAGTAGACGCAACAAACACACTGCATGCTCCAAATGGCTCACGTCCATTTCTTCTCAAGGTACTTACTTTCAAGGAGTAAAACGATGTAACGCCCACCGAGACTAGAGCAGGGTCTTTCTCAGGCAAAACTCCCACTGAAGTTAATAGGAGTTTTGACTGAGCTTTCGGACTACCGGGTTTGTCCATCAAATCAGATTCACCCCTGTTACAGCTCCACTGAAGTCAGTGAGGCTACATCAGGGGTAAATTGCTTTCAAACCCTGGAAGGAACACAGTTAATTATTCTGACTATTAGTAGTAGTACTGATCAGAAAATAGAGGGGGTGGGGGGAAGGACACTTTTTACGAAACAATTTGTTTGTTTCTCACCCAGATTTCTCTATTTCTAATTTTCTGACCAGCTCTAAGCATCATTCTATAAGGCCACCATTGTGTATGCCTGGAGGAGCAAGGAGAGTTAGTCTTTGGTTTATTATAAATTGTTCGTGATCCTGCACTCCTTACTCAGGCAAAACTCCCATTGTCTCGCCCCTGAGTTAGGACTGCAAAGTCTGCTTTGTCGTACTGGGAACTTGGATTGGATAAAGAGAGCATGCAGCTAGGAATGCCCTTCTCGGTCTGCTCAGTGCATTTGGGGTCAGCCTCCCCTACAGTGGAGAGGCAGCTCAAAGCTTCCAGGCCCCGTGGGTATCCAGACTCTTCCACGTTACTTGCCTCCCAGCCTGACTGCCCCCCCGACTCCCCATCGGGGACAGACAGCCATTAGCAAACTCAGAAGCCTCGGTACTGTAGATGGGCCTCTCACCACTCATGTCCCCAGCCATTTATTTTCGGCACTGCTGTGCCCACACTGCAGAAGGCTGTAATGTAACCTCTTCTGGGCCACAACGCACATCCAAACAGACACTGGCGGGAGAACAGGCATTTCCTCTCTGGCCTGATCCATGCGATCTGTCGTGCCGCTCCCTTTCTTTGAACATCCGTGCCTTTAAAAGGGGTGGCCTCTGATGGGCTCGAGGGGGCATGGCATGGCACTGAAGTGGGTGAAGGGTCACATGTATCTAGTCAAGAAAATAAATTTAAATATCAGTTGCTTATAAAGCTCATTGTGGGCCCCCTAGCAAAAGAAGCAAGTTGTCTGTAGCACATGGGGTGTCTAGAGCAGGGGTTGGCAACGTTCGGCACGCAGCGGGAAGCGGCGCGGGTGAGCGATGTGCTGGCCGCGGCTTCTCGCCGCCCCCATTGGCCCGGGACGGCGAACCGCGGCCAGTGGGGGCCGCGATCGGCCGAACCTGCCGCATCAGCAGGTAAATAAAACTGGTCCGGCCCACCAGGGTGCTTACCCTGGCGAGCCGCGTGCCGAACGTTGCCGACCCCTGGTCTAGAGCATTATCTAATTGAAGAAATTAACAAAGTTTACCTTCTGGCTAAATAATGAGTTAATTTTCCGTGGAAGTGCATTGTTTAACAATAGACTTAGCTGGCCCTGTTCATTATTGGCTGTTTTAAATTTAATTTAGTTTAAGTAACTTTGGCTATTTCAAGGGCAAAGAAAAAAAAAGAGAGAATCTACTGTAAGCGCCAACCTTTTATTTATGAACAGAGGTTGACAGAATGAATTTTCAGAATTAAAGGATCTATTTGGTTTGTGTGTGTGTGTGTGTGCCTGTGGATAGGTGCATATAGAAATCTATACACGCACATATGTTGGGTAGGAGCATGTGTGTGTGTGTATATATATATATATATATATATATAATATATGTTTTAATATGTATGTATACATTTTGAATTCTAAAGGGCTTTTGGAGATGATGAAGATGAATATTTCAGGGTTGAGGCACCAGCAGTTTGGGGGGCTTGAAATAAACATTTCTTGGATTATTATTTTTTACTCTCCTGGGCAAATGGGGATGAAAGAGCATCCGGGGTCCAAATTCCTCTTTGGAAATATTGCACGTTGTATCCTTTCCTTTTCTTAAACGGGCATGGAAGCCAAATTCAAGGCCAAATCTGAGGCTGGTGTAAACAGGTTCAACTCCATTGACTTGTGTGCAGCCATTTTCACTACCTCTGCATTTGGCTGTAGAACTTCCCTTAGGATTGTGCAAAATTCTGTCCCTGGATGCCAAACTGGGTACAACTCACCGGGCTGGTGGGTGTCTTTATAAATCTCAAGCTCAGGCCTGGTTCATCAGATGGATTGCTATGGTTTGCAGACCTCTCAAGCTAACCTGGACCTAGTTTGGACATAGTCAGGCCTGTTTTCGGGCACTAAAAGTGCCAAATTATAAGGAAGATCTGAGCAATGACAGAATTCTCTTTCAGTTTAAGAAAATCCTGAGAAACAACATGTCCTGAGTGGAGTAAAACAGTTCTGCCTCTAACCCTACCAAATAGGAGGGAAAAACCCAACTATGTCACTGAATGACATTTCTCTAAACAAAACCTGTTACCTCTGACTACAGTGAGAGTAGTGGCTGCTTCGTGCATCTCTTCCAAATTGACCTTGATGCAGCCGTACAAAGAAGAATGCTTTCTTGTTAGTAACACTGAGGCAACTATGCTGCCGTCATAAAGTGGATACAACTCTATTGCCTGAAGTGGCGTTAAACTGTTTACACACGTGGCAAATTTGGCCCTCTGTTGTTGAGATGAATGCCCCAAATCTATTTTCAATCCCCCATAATGCAAATAATGAAATGAGGGTTAAACCTCCCACATACGTTCAAAACAAATTCTCAGATTTCCCCACGAATGGCGTTTTGTCACGGACCAACCAGAAGGACGGCAGCTCAACTTTTCAGTGCTAGCTGTGTTTGTTCAGTATCAAAACCTGTCACCACGGCCAGAGCCCCTCGTCCCCAAAAGCAACACGGGAACTGTTTGAACCGCTGCCACTTCTTCCTTTCCCTCCCCTCCGTGTTGGAAGCAAATGCTGTTCTTTACAAACGAGTGCAGCCCCAGAACGAAGCAAGATGATGGAAGGCACAGCTGATGATACACGTCATTCAGTCACATTAGGAATGGATTTGATTTTCATTCCCAGGGAGGAATTACCATCTTTCCCGGGTCAGATTTTGCTTTTTGTTACACTGGTGTGAATTTGGAGGATCTCCATTTGATTTCAAAGGATCTACTTTGAATGTACACTGCTGTAATGGAGATCATACCCCAAACATTCCCAAATTTCTGCCCCTCCCCGTCCCCCAAAAAAATTGCTATTGCATTACTTCATCCATTTTTAAAATAATCTGATTTTAAGAAACACTGAAGACTGACCAGGAGTTGGGTAATTTATCATGGATAAATGTTAGAAGCCTGCTTCTCATTTACCCTAAAGCCCCATTACCACTGCTCTGGAGCCTTAAAGGGGGTGTCAATTAGTTTAAACCCATTTTAAAGCCCTTTTACATTACCGGAGTGCCTTAGGTGTCCGCTTTTTTCATTCCTGATAAACAGCCTGTCTGAGATTGTGAACTATCTCGTGTAGAGGTGTGAATCTGAAAGTCCGGCATAACAGAAATTGTAGCAACAACAGAGTGGGAGCCACCATTTGACTTTTTTTTCAGTTTGCCAGTTAGGAGACTCAAAATGAAGCACATCTTTTTTTCCCGCGACATTTCTAAACAAAGTGATTTTTTTTTTCATTTTTGAGTATCCTTGCAAAGCAGCCTTTTCGTTCTGAAATGCTGACTTATTTCATTTCCATCCACCACGCTGACATTTTCTGCTTCAATGTTTCTGATTCAAAGTTTTTCGCCAGATTTTGGCTCAAAAATGTTTTGATATTTTTGATTTTTCTTAGGACTGAGACCAAAAAGTAATTTCACAATGTCCAAAATTTGCGTGAAAGGAAGAGTTCCTATCTAGTTCTAGTAGTTGCCATTGGAGGCAGTGGGTGTAAAGCCAGATCATTCCATTGAAGCTGATGGAATCACACTGCTGTAGAAGCAGTGTGAGATCAGAATCAGGTGAGACTGCAGAGACCCCCCCACACACACTTTAAGAATTGTAGAAATAAATCTTCATCTAGTGATCCTTCACGAATGCTTCAACACCATGTCATGTACCACAAAGAGTATTGATCTCTCAATCTAGGCTGAGCAAAGAGGAAATACCGACATAGTTGGTTTTCATAGATTCATAGATTCTAGGACTAGAAGGGACCTCGAGAGGTCATCGAGTCCAGTCCCCTGCCCGCATGGCAGGACCAAATACTGTCTAGACCATCCCGGATAGACATTTATCTAACCTACTCTTAAATATCTCCAGAGATGGAGATTCCACAACCTCCCTAGGCAATTTATTCCAGTGTTTAACCACCCTGACAGTTAGGAACTTTTTCCTAATGTCCAACCTAAACCTCCCTTGCTGCAGTTTAAGCCCATTGCTTCTTGTTCTACCCTTAGAGGCTAAGGTGAACAAGTTTTCTCCCTCCTCCTTATGACACCCTTTTAGATACCTGAAAACTGCTATCATGTTCCCTCTCAGTCCTCTCTTTTCCAAACTAAACAAACCCAATTCTTTCAGCCTTCCTTCATAGGTCATGTTCTCAAGACCTTTAATCATTCTTGTTGCTCTTCTCTGGACCCTCTCCAATTTCTCCACATCTTTCTTGAAATGCTGTGCCCAGAACTGGACACAATACTCCAGTTGAGGTCTAACCAGAGCAGAGTAGACCGGACGAATGACTTCTCATGTCTTGCTCACAACACACCTGTTAATGCATCCCAGAATCATATTTGCTTGTTTTGCAACAGCATCACACTGTTGACTCATATTTAGCTTGTGGTCCACTATAACCCCCAGATCCCTTTCTGCCGTACTCCTTCCTAGACAGTCTCTTCCCCTTCTGTATGCGTGAAACTGATTGTTCCTTCCTAAGTGATGGCTTTTTTAATTTTACTAATATCAATGGTATCCCTGTTTATGCATTTGAAAGCAGTTTTGTGCATAAAGCAGAAAACATGGTGCCAGAAGATCTAGATTATTCCCATCTCTACCACAGGCTTGGGGCAAGTCACTGAGATCTCTGCCCATTTCCCCATGTGAAAAACAGAGTTAGTGAGACTTGCCTACCTCACGAGGGTGTCATAATGATTGATTGATTGATTAGTTAAACAACTTTCAGAACATTAATTAAGATCCTCGGCTGTATAAACTCACCAGACCTTTTAAAATGAATGTGAACCCCAAGAAGAGTACTGATGAGTCCTGAATTTTTATATCACTACAAAACTGGCACAGCTCTAGAGAATAGCACAATTAATATTTATCTTTTTAAAATGTCATTTTTATATGGAAAATTGAAAACCAGGAAAGGATTCCTGCACTTTAGCCCTCAGATGGATCTAGTTCAAAGAGCACAAATACCATAAGCGCTATTGAATGGCAGGTAGACAGTGTCAGAGCAGTTGACTGGGAATCATAACTCCTGGGTCCTTTTTCCTGCTTTTGCCAAATAGTTATTATTATAATTACTTATTATTTGTATGGTGGGAACACTCCAGGGCCTCAGTAAGATCTAGGATATCATTGTGCTAGGCACTGTACAAACACAAGGAAAATATGGTCTATGCCCCCATAGAGCTTACAGTGCAGTTTTAATCATTGTGTGATCTTGGACAAGTCACTTACCCTCTATTTGCCTGAGCTGTAAAACGGGTACACAAGGATGATGTGACCCTTACAAGGAGGAGGATTATTTAATCCATGTTAGTAGCGTGCTTTGAGACTTTCAAATGAAGGGGACAGTAGAATTGGCCAGTGTTGTTCTAGGACAGAGCTAACAGGTCAGAGTAGCACGCTTCATCCCATTGCCGTACCCTTGCTAGTCTGGGATAGGGCTGGGTTTGTCTGAATTCAGGTGATCTTGGAATTAGAGTAGGAACATGGATGCCCACGTACGAGGTCACACCAGACTTGAATGTGGTGCATTTCCCCACCATCTGCGGTGCACTTGCTTCCATTTGTAAAGTGTTGGGATAGTGCGAAAGGAGGGCAGGGCGGGTGGAGAACTCCACTGAGTTAGCAGAACATCTTTTTACCATGGAATCAGAGACATAAGGGATGGAGAAGATCTATCAGGTCATCAAGTGCATCTCCAGGACCAGTTCAGGATTGTTCCCCACACACTATTCTCCAAAGCTTAGTCCCGGCTGGCTTTAAATGATCCAGAGAATGGGGTTCCATCACAGCTAGTCCTCTCTGTCAAGAAGCTTTCCCTGACAATCCGTCTAAATTTTCCATAAAATTGGTATATTTTTGCTAATAGTACGACATCCAGTCATGTTAGCGTCTTCAATCTTGCCTTAGCATTCTTGGCACTTGGTGATTGATGATTATGGACCATAGTCCATTCTGATGCCAATTCATGCCCAAAATGAGGACCCAATTTCCGAAGCTAATGTTGCCCTTCAAATCCTTAAAAAGAAGAACAGGAGTACTTGTGGCACCTTAGAGACTAACAAATTTATTAGAGCATAAGCTTTTGTGGACTACAGCCCACTTCTTCGCTACTCTGAAACCTTCAAATCCTTACGCATTACAATTTACTGGCGAAGATGCCCATCAAGAGAAAACACGTCTCCTTCAGGAATCCCAAACAGGGGCAGGTACTAATCAGCAGAGGCCTCCAATGCAGAACTTGCTACCCGTGTTCTGACAAGTACAAAATAATCAAAGTGGCAGATCCCAGGAGAGAATAAGAAAGGGATATTTCAAGCCCCGTCTTTGGCACGCTGCGCTGGCATTTCAACCCCGTTTTTGAACTTTTGCAACCAAGTTTCACACCCAGATCTTGTGACTGATGATTATTCCTGACAACTCCCCTTTTGTTTGAGCAGACAAAGAGAACATGCTATGTGGGCCTGATTCTACACTCGCTTACAACAGCACAAATTCACTGACTTCAGTGGATTTACTCTTGAGCCGGTGTAATTTAGCTGAGGGCAGAACTAGGCCCACTAGTCTTTCATCTGAACCAGCCTGCTAAGGTTTTAGTAGGTCAGAAAGGGTGGGCTAAGTTACATCAACACAAATGCAAAACTGGTGCTATTACCTGGCAAACAGTGCCTGTGAATCTTTTGTTTTATTTTTAAATCACCAAGCAATTACCTTCCTCATAGAAGATCACTTAGTTATATAGGTCATGTTTGGAGTGACCTCTTCAACTACTTGTTTCACAGGAGGGTTCTGAGTATGTTCTCTGGCTCATTCCATTGGCTTTTCCTCTTATTTAAAGGTATTTTGGGTCAGAGGTGTGTGTGTGTGTGTGTGTGAGAGAGAGAGAGAGACTTTATTAGCAAAAGAAATACAGATAGAAAGTTTGCTACTATAGAGGTTTTGACTGACTAAGGAGTGCATAAGGACCACAAGATTTGGCCCAGGAAAAATAAGGTGCAGATTCCTCATCTGAGAGTAAATCCTAAGTGACTTGGCTGAAGCAGCCAAGGTCACAGTCTGAGCAAGACACTTTCTTTGCAGCACTCTTGTGCACTGGAGGGTTGGACGTTTCTGCTATGATTCGGCACAGTGATGAGGGGGCCTGTCAGGTTTGCTGAGGACCTTCAACTTCTGTTTACTCTGGTGTGACTGAGAGTGCTCAACACCTATTAGCAGGCAATCAGCAAGATCAAGCCCCTAAGACCAAGATATACTTCTCCTTACACCCTTGCTTTTATTTTAAAAAAAAAAAAATGTGGGCCTTTGTCTAGGAAGGATGTAGAAATCCAAAGTACTAGATAAGCATTCTCAGATTCTTTTAATGTTCTCCTTAAAGGCCAAAATCTGTTCTCAGTTGCACCAAGGTACCACTAAATCTGAATTAATTCCACCAAAGTCATTGGAGTGACTCTGAGACTTGCACCAAGTGTATTGAGATCAGGATTCGGCCTGGCCCAAAGTGTCCTCATTAACTCTGAAAGGTGTTTGTTCACCATGGCGAGGTTAGGGCAGTGAAGACAGACCATTAACTTCTCAAAACCTTGTGGTGCCTTTTCTTGTGGTGCTTACCGTTCACAGAACTCCAGTCAAGGCAACCACTCGCAGGAAACTACAATGCCAGTACTTTTCCTCTGTGTTACGTGCCAGTGCAGTAACAGACTTTAATGTATACATATATAAATATAGATAGATAGATATATCATATAGTTATAATTATATATATAATTGAGGTTCTGATGAAGCTGTACGGGGAATCGGCCATTCCTCTGCAGAAATATATACTACTCCAGCGAGACTAACAGCTGTCTGACAAGGCTCAACATTCTGTAGAGTGTTAAAATCCACGGAAGGGTTTGCTTTCCTTTGAGTGAACTGTGCGTTGGTTTTCTATCCCCCCCTCACCCCCAAACATGCTCTGTGAAAGTTGCTGTTTCACCCAAAAACAATTTCTTCAAATTGTCATCAGCCTTTACAGAGGGACCCCCTGATCAAAGGAGGCCTCCAATTCTCCAAAGGCCATCAGGAAAGATGAGTTTAAAGGACCCAACCCTGCTCCCGATGTTGTCAAAGATTATTTTTCTGTTGACATCAAAACGAGCTTGGTCGGGCACAGGGAGTGTGTAATTATCATGCTCATGTGACTGGTGCAGGAACTTCGGCTGTGATGAATATAGGGGATGCTATCTCACCTTGAGCTTCTCCTCTTTGGGCACCCACTCAGTCACTAGAATGCCACATATGTCATTCCATGAGGTTTTGCACATTGACAGAACCACAGACAGTTTCAGCTGATGACCAGTTGAATGACAATTCTGAGACAGCAACTTGATCTACTTTTCTATTTAAATGTTTTCTTTTCTGTTCTGCTTTGGGCAAGTCCAGTCCTGCAGCCCTCATGTGAGAGTAAATGTAACTCACTTTTACTCACATGGGTATTTCTGTCTGATGTCAGCGGGAGTTTTGTGAGAGTGAGGACTGCAGGATTGGGTAGAGTGTCACCTTGTTTTTCCCTCTCTGTCGATACCTTAAAGTCTTGCCGAAACCATGGTACCGTTTCAGATGAAAGGATGTTGAGTGATGCTATTTTCTATTAAAGGGAACAACACCAATAATACTGTAAAAGGTGCTAGAATCAAACCTCATTTTATATACTTTGGTTCTTAGAAAAAAAAATAATACACAGAATTCTTCCTGTGCAGCCTTACTGTAGATTGTTATAACCAACTGTTTATCCAAAAAACAAAAATTTAAAAAAAAGTGAAAAGAAAAAGACAAAAATGCAGAGATGCTGTATAAAGTGTAACAAAAAAGACTTTCCTATATAAATGTAAATGATCAGACATATATTAAAATGCACTTGAGGCAGACAGCAAGCATGAAAAGCTTTTGAAGTATCTGTTGGTTTTTTTTTAAATACGTAACTGTCATTTAATTTGGCTAGGTGGGAGTGTGAAAGACCAATGTAGTTGCATTTCTGATTAATTCTATTGCTAATTTTAGGAAATGATGGGGACATGGAGGTTAAACTAATTAGCAAAAAAGTGATCCTGGAAATATTTTTGTCAGAAGATTTTTTATTTATGATGATTACTATTCTTACTCTTTTAATTTCTCAAACGCTTTTGAAAGCTTTGTTGTCTGCCATGGGTGATTAGCATATAACTCTTACCTCAAGAACGCTTAAAAAAAAGTCAATTGTTTTTTCCCATCTCTGGAAAATTAAGAAAAACAAAATAAAAAACAACAAACAAACAAACACACAAGGCAGTGACCGAATGAAAGAAAGAGGGAAAAAAGAAAAAGACGTTGAATTACAGGTTTGGTGATCAAGCCAAACCATTCCTGGTGCTTACCCCCTTTTTATGTTGCTAAAGATCAAAATTACACGAGATGGGTTTAGACAAGTTTATGGTTTTAGGATGTAGCAAAAAATGTATTTAAAAAGAATACAAATGTGCATGGAAAAAAACTATGATGGAACATTTAAAGAATGGCTGTTTTAATGTCAGGTGTTTAATGTTAGCATGTGTGTGTGTGCTGTAAATACCTTTTCATGTGTGACATGTACAGTTGACTGAGGAAAAAAAACATATGGAACCGAACTAAAAAAAAAAAAAATCAGATGCTATTTTATCAGATGATGCACTTTTTCACCTTGATGAGAAGCCACTGTTCACAACTATGCAATCTTCCAGTTTCTCTCCCTCTATTCTCTCTCCAACCTCAAATTTCCAAACTATTTTCCATATCCCAAACCGTTTTTTCTTTTGTACAAAGAA
This sequence comes from Trachemys scripta elegans, assembly GCF_013100865.1. Lineage (NCBI taxonomy): Eukaryota > Metazoa > Chordata > Testudines > Emydidae > Trachemys > Trachemys scripta. The sequence continues at coordinate 194,615,206 of NC_048300.1, forward strand.
ACACAAAAAGTTTCAAACTCTGGTTCAAGGTGAGAGTGCTACAGTGACGTTTCTCAAATTACAAGAGCTAACAAACAAACAGTCAAACAAAAGGGTTTTGTTTTGTTTTGTTTTTTAAAAAGGAGACTCAAACATGATCCTCTTTATGTTCTGTAAGTGAATTGATGTTTTCTACGTGTGCCAGGTTTCTGTTGGCTGTTTGGGGGGTTCTTTTATTCATTTTCTCTCCATTTGGTTTCAGAATTTTAAAAAAAATCTGGTTTTGTATTGTAGGTATTGGTGGGGTGAAGACGAAGGTGAAATTTGGCTTAACTTCAAATGTGTTAATATGTGTGTGTGTTATATGTATATAGTTTTCTACATAGAAAATTTGACACACTTTATAACGCACTTTACGACTTGTATAAAGTTGTCTAAATGGAAAATGTAGTGGATATTATCTAACAGTCAGATAGAGAGTTTTGATTAAGAAGAGACCAGATAATTGAGGATCAAGTGTGTGTATACATTACATAGGATGTAGTATATAATATATATAATACATATGTGTATACACAGAGTGAGAGTATATAATCACACATGCACATATAAAGGATAATTTTCCTGTTTTTTAGGTTTATCAAGCCACATTAAATAGCCTGGTTCTATAGGGTAAACTTATTACTCTACTGTATACTAAAGGTCAAATCTGAGCCTTATATACTCATGCACACTGCACTGTCCCTCTTGAGTGGGAGAAGTGAGTGCATGTATCTAGGGAAATTTGGCCTTTAAAGCTTTTTTTCGGTTTACATGGGAGGACACCAGTGAAAGTGAGGGGATCATTTTTGAGGAAGCAGCGTTGTCTAGTGGTTGGTGTAAGAAAGTAGGAATCAGGAGATCTGGTTGCCATTCTCTGCTCTGCCACAGACTTGCCATGTGACCTTGAGCAAGTCACTTCACCTCTCTGTGCCTGTCAAATGGAAATAATACCCACCCAGCCTTTAAGCACTTTGCACTCACATAAGGCCTTTGGTCTGTAAATGCCGCGTCACTCCAATTGACTTCAGTGGGAGGTGGATCTGGCCATCTTCTTGCTCTAGGGTGAAATCTGGGTTGCACTGAAATCAATGGCAAAACTCCCATTGATTTCAGTTATCAGGGAGTAGCTATGTTAGTCTGTATCCACAAAAACAACAAGGAGTCTGGTGGCACCTTAAAGACTAACAGATTTATTTGGGCAGAAGAAGTGAGGTTTTTTACCCATGAAAGCTTATGCCCAAATAAATCTGTTAGCCTTTAAGGTGCCACCGGACTCCTTGTTGTTTTTATTGATTTCAATGCGTCCAGGATTTCACCCATGAAATGCAGTTGAAAATCCTTCCCTACTTCATGATGGTTTAGCTGGGTGCTGGGTATTAATGAAGCTTTTCAAAAGGACTGATAGAGAATTGAATTGAATATCACCTATTGTCAAGGAGGCAGGTGAATGCAAACCAAGAAGTGTGAATCCATGTAGTCTCATTAAAACTAGATCTGAGTCCCCTCCCCATGAGAAGTATCTGTGTCCATGAGGAGTCTCATTGATTTCCACTCAACAGGAATCTGGCCTTGATTTTTCAATGCTGCTTTTTTGTGGGTGTGGTAACAGGGGAGGAAGGGAGCAGTGTCTTGCCTATGGGATCTTTGCAAAAAGTCGGTGACAATACAAGACACATCACTGTCTATGGAAGCACTGGTGTCCTGCTTAGATGGGAATATGGTTTTATGATCTTGATTGTTGCTAATGGGAACTGCATGCACTCAATAGCTCTGAAAATGAAACCATTTATATTCCGTTGACTAACTTTAGGCAACCAAGTTGGAAAATTTTGGCCCAAGTCTTCAAATGTTATGTCTTTATACAGCTTTAAAATTGCTCTTCAGCGGTCAGCTGGTCAGGCTCAAACTCTGAGTGCTCTGGAAGACATTTTGTTCCAGTTTAGTAAATGAAAGTTCTAAATGTGACCCCAGTTCCTACATTGCGTTGTATATTGTGCTGGCAGATGCACAGCTGTGTAGAAGTTTGCAATGTCTCAGACTGCGTAAGGTACCCTAGAGCAGGGGTGGGCAAACTACGGCCCGCAGGCCACATCCGGCCCGCGGAACCGTCCTGCCCGGCCCCTGAGCTCCTGGCCCGGGAGGCTAGCCCCCGGCCCCTCCCCTGCTCTCCCCTCTCCCCCGCAGCCTCAGCAATGCTGTGGACGGTGGGGCTGTGAGCTCCTGGGGCAGCGCAGCTGCAGAGCCCGGCCTGACTCAGTGCTCTGAGCTGCGTGGCGATGGCGGCGGTGTGGCCCAGCTGTAGCGCCACCAGCCACCGGTGCTCCAGGCAGCGCAGTAAGGGGACAGGGAGCAGGGGGATTGGATAGAGGGCAGGGGAGTTTGGGGTGTGGATAGGGGTTGGGACAGTTGGGGGGGAATAGGGGGCTGAATGGGGGCAGGGGTCCTGGGGGGGGCAGTTAGGAAGGAGGGAAGGTTGAATGGGGCGGCAGAGGGCAGTCAGGGGCAGGGGTTCTGGGGGCAGTCAGGGGACAGGGAGAAGGGGTGGTTGGATGAGGCAGGGGTCCTGGGGGGGCCATCAGGAATGAGAGGAGGGGTTGGATGGGACAGCGGGGGTCCAGGGGCAGTCAGGGGACAGGGAGTGGGGGTGTGTGGATGGGGCAGGGGTCCCAGAGGGGCCGTCAGGGAACAGGGGAGGTTGGATGGGGCGGTAGTCCGGGGGGGGGGCAGATAGGGGGTGGGGGCTGGGTCACAACCCCCTCCCCTAACCGGCCCTCCATACAATTTCCGAAACCTGAGGCGGCCCTCAGGCCAAAAAGTTTGCCCGCCCCTCCCCTAGAGTTATATCATTGATGTATTAATACTTATTTCTACATCTATCACTTTGCTATCTAGATGCCATAAGTCTCATATCAAGCACTTACTTATAATGCTACTAATCCTTTATGGGCTAAATGCTGGCATTTGACCTACACATGTAAATTTGGGGGTCAGATCATTCCTGACTCTTGCAGGAGGATCCTTAGTTTTTATTTGCTATTTGGGTTTTGGGGGTACAGGAATGGTTAATCCTACACACAAATCAAAGCCATTATTATTTTTTCCATTGACTCTAATCCTATAAGCACATCACCTAATGTCTCTCCTTTACACTGCACTGCTGAGGGGTGCCCATCTGAAAAGGAGGCCAAGAGGAGACTGTGCTCCAGTTAGCAATTTGCACTTAAGCTTTACGGAAAATTGGGGACACTGTGAATCGCTAGATTCGGGGAATGAAGAAAGCTGGAGGGCAAGTTTGGCCCTTAACCCCATAATTTAAGATTTTTTAAATTTAGTTGATCCTAGTTTCTTAAATGGTGAAAGCTGCAAAGCTCTCTTATCTCTGCGCCTCACCAGCAAAGTCTCCTTGAGAGAAATAAAGACCCAGGACAATCATGGCATGAAAGCCTTTCGCACCATATATTCAAACACTCAGGCTTTCCAAACGCACACAGCGCAACACAGATACACCACACTCACACAACGCAACGCCAATATGCCACCCATTCACTGTTCTCCCAACAACTTACACGGCTGCTGTCAAAATGGCGGTTCACCACATTTTTTTAAAAGCCGTACTGTTAAAATGTGTCTGGAAAGCAATGGAACTGGTTCACCCTGGTTAACCCTACGGACAAGCATACAATCGCTCTCAGCTTTTCTGCCCTGAGGCGCAGACTCATATTTCTCTCAGGAACCCTGTCTGTTATCGTTGAGCCTATGTGACCCTCCGCGCCTCCAGTCCAGTTGCTTCCCCTCTTTAAAATGAGACCTCCCTCACTTTCTAGCCCTCGCTACCTATTCCACCCACCCATCTGAAGTGGTCCCATCCAGCACAAGTGAACTTCATGTTCCCCATCTGCCTGCTGTCATCCATTGTTTGCGCAGAACTCCCCGCTCCCCCACCCCGTCCCAGCTCAATGTCAGCTGCTCTCAGTCTCTGCTGCTAAAGTGAGACATCTCCACGTATTGCTTCACTTCCTGAGCTGAAGGAGGGCAGGCTGTGAGGAGAAGGGTCCCTGGCAGGGGGAGACACACAGCTGGGGTTTGCTGTAGTCAAGAATCCCAGTCCAGTAGCCACAGACTCCCTGTCGTCCTTACCACAGAACCTGTTTGTGGACTAAGGGAAACCTTGTAAATGGGTAATCACCCAGCTGACATCCCTCTCGGAAATGGCCATTTTCCTTAGGGGTTGCTTGGGTAGAGGAAAGGATGTAAAATGATTTGATAACAAGGGCCATGAGTGGTACAATGGCTTAGTGCATGTAACCATGAACAGCATGCTATGTGCTTCATCAACTTAGGGAGCTACTGCTTTAACTCAAGCAGTAGGGGCTTCTGCTCTGGGACTGAAGATCCCAAGTTTTATCTCCGATGACAGCAATGCCAGATTGTGAAGGTGTTTAGGCACCTTCAGAAGTGCCTAGGTATTTAACTCCCATTGCTTTCCACAGGAGTTAGATGTCAAGGTCCTTCTGAAATCCCTCTAGACACCTCTCTGCACTTTAGGCACCTAAATACTTTTAAAATCTGGCCCTGAGGGTCTGAATGTTAGCAGCTGTGGCTTGATTAATTAATTACTCAGTCTCTTCCTACCACCCTCCTTTCGTTGTTTTCTATACTTTGCTCTGAGTAGATTCTAAAATAACCTTTCTGTGGCAGTTACAGTGAGGCAAGGGGAGGAGAAATGTTCTCAGACAGTTAGTCCAATATCAGACAAAGCTCAAGGGTAACTCCAATTAATGATGCTCACTTTCCAAGTTACCACCTTTTGCTTCTACCTTCCATGTATGGAGTGCAAGAGATGTACCTATTTGGTACAGGAATAGCAGACAGTAGAACCTCAGAGTTGCAAACACCAGAATTCTGACCTGACCAGTCAACCACACACCTCATGTGGAACCGGAAGTATGCAATCGGGGGGGGGGGGGGGGGGGGAGCAAATACAGTACAGTACTGTGTAAAACTGTAAACTACTAAAACAATAAATGGAAAGTAAAAAAAGATTTGACACGATAAGGAAAGTGTTTCTGTCATTAAGATGCATTTTTTCTTCAGCATCGTAAAGTTTGAAAACTGTATTAAGTCAAGGTTGGGGTTGTAAACTTTTGAAAGCACCATAATGTTTTGTTCAGAGTTACGAACATTTCAGAGTTACGAACAACCTGCATTCCTGAGGTGTTCGTAAGTCTGAGGTACTGCAATAGAACCTGTTCTGGGCAATTTATATACCCTGATTTTCTTTAACTGGGCCTATGCACTGTAAGAAGTTATGCCAGAGCTCAATTACATTAGTTAAGAAAGAGTTCCAGTTCCACACATAAGGGAGGTATGAGTATCACCTCTTAGGAAGGGACCCTCCATATCCTTCATTTCTCTATAAAGCATCATTCACACCTATCATACTGTATAAATAATAATAGTTATAATTAATTTTAAAAGCCCTCAGCAGTTCAAAATGCCTCAGTACCAACTGTGATGAGAATTCAGGATCTATGGAAGAATCCCCAGTAGTCCAGGGCCTTAGTACGTCTCTTGGTGGGCATTCAATCTGAGAGCCTGTCAACAGTGGCCAAGCAAACTATGGACCTGATCCTGGAAGACACAGTTCTAATTGTACCATGATCAGTGGAACTGGAGTGAGAGGGCCCATGTTTCTTCGAGGGACTGTTATTGAGGGGACACCAGGGAAATGGGACACCCGTGAGTTAAATTGGAAGCAGCACCGCCACGTGGATGGAGCTGTCCATAGAGTTTAATTAATTTCTCATTGTTAAACGTAACCTGCATTAAGCATCACCCCTTGTGACTGAAAAACTAATTACCCCCGAGTCAGATGCAGGTCTCTTATCACCTAAGAAACTATTTGTAAAGGTGGCTATTGCTTGAAAGGTGCTACCATGGGATCACTTCCTGCAAGGTGCTGAGTACTTTCAACTCCCACTGAAGTCAAAATTTGTTGGCCAGTGTCAACTGCTCTGGTTGCTGGATTCCAAGGCTATGCTTGTGTTTGTAATCACATAGTGGTCAAGAGCACTAGATCTCCCAGGTTGCGCTGCTTTCCATGGGATTATTATGCAAGAAGGGAAATGGTTCATTTTTCTCAGGCATCCTTGTGTTCAACATCACCAGAACAATCCTGCTTTACTGATTTCCCCCCTCCCCCATTATTGACATTCCACTACTACTAACCCTAGAACACAGGCTATTTCTTTAACTGTATCGCTGTTGGGAAATCATGGGGAACTGACAGCAAAATGTTCCTCTGAATATGGCTCGTTGGCTGGAAATGCCTTTGAATTCACTTCTTTTCTTTTCCGGATGATGGTGTCTCTAGACAGGCTCTAATCCTAGCATTGATTTTATCGGGACTCATTGAATCCAAGCTCACTGCTGTATTGAATACACATATATTAATGACAATTGTGTTAAGTCAAATTTAGAAACTGGAGTCTTCTACATCCCTATGTTTTGTATCTACCTCACTATGATTTCTTTGAGTTCCTGTGCTTTAGTGTGGTGTAAAATGTCAGAGGTGATATGTAGATAAAAATATATATATATATACAAATATATATTTTTTGCTTTGCAATAAAGCTCAAAGCTATAACACTGAATATTCATAAAATGTCATAATCTTTATTGTGCTATCCTTTCTTAGTTGTAAAATCCTGTCTGGATCCTATCTTCCTATACACTAGAGTCAATATTGTTGTGTTCATTATTCAGTGGGTTATTAGTTTTTTTATTTAAGTATAATTTTAGACATGTCAAACAGACACCAGAATGCTCAAATTATTCTTGTTTTTTCAAAGGTGCTTTCTTTGTATCTGGAATGAAGCGGTGAAATTGAAAGGAAATGATTTTGCAATCCTGATCTTCCAATTCAATGGTCTGATCTTAATATAGTGGATGGGGAACAGGGGAAGATGGGGCTAGTTAGGGGCAAGGGAGGAAAATAATTGTTAGATACATTTGTTCATATATTTTTACCTTCTTGTGTTTTCTTCCCTTTTAACTAATTTACCCAAATGAAGTGTGGCGTATCATGGAATTTGCAGATCACGTTCAGTGGTCACATATACTGTAGCATCCCACGCAGCAACATCCCTTCAAATTTTCGATTCTGGAAAGTTAAAGGTCTTTAGATTTCTCCCTTCGTGTTTATTGTGCCATATTGCAAATTACATTTTGCCCTTCAGAATCTGTCACAGAAGGGAAGAGCTCGTCCTCTCCATGAAAATTGTACGTGGCTTTCTTTTGTGTTGTTTTACAAATGCATTTCCCCTCCCATTAATGCACAGAGTCCGAGATTACTAGTCAGCAATGCCATAATGACCACAGTCTCGCACAATATGCTGAGTACGGTACCTGTTGATGCTCTCTCATATGGAATTGCCAGATGGATCGGAACTCTCATTTGTTGATTCCTAATATAGCCTGGCCAAACATGAAATATAAAACCTGATCCTGCAGTCAGTGGCAAAGCTCTCAGTGAGCCCAACCAATCGATTCTGCTCACTTAAGTAGTCCCAGTGAAATTAGTACTACAGCTACATAATTCTAACCACTGGGACTAGTTGCATGAACGAGGAATACTCACATGAGAGTGCTTTCTGCATCCAGCCCATTGACTTCACTGGGAGTAGAATTAGATTAATAAAGTTATAAACCCTTTAGAGCAGTCCATTAATGAGGCACTATTTATCCCCACTGCTTTGCCAAATATAAAGGAATTGTAAACAAGCAAAATATTTGGAGATGGATTGGGGATAATGTTGCATTTCTGGAGAAGGAGCAAATATTTTATCCAGCTTAAGTTCCAGTAGTTATCCTTATGGGGGGGGGAAATAGCAATGATATTAAATGAAAGCCAGATGTGAGTGAATTTGAATATAAGAGTGAAAATGCTGGTAGTGGGGTTTGTCTACACGTTGCCTTAGTATGTTCCAGCAGGGGTGTAAATTCGAATGTGCACCAGCGTGTTGCATGTTTGAAACAGGGCTACGTTAATGAGCACTAGGGAACCTTTGTAAGGCCTGGTCCCCACTAAGTCCCCACTTCGGACTAAGGTACGCAAATTCAGCTACGTTAATAACGTAGCTGAATTCGAAGTACCTTAGTCCGAACTTACCGCGGGTCCAGATGCGGCAGGGAGGCTCCCCCGTCGATGCCGCGTACTCCTCTCGCCGAGTTGGAGTACCGGCATCGACGGCGAGCACTTCCGGGATCGATCCGGGATCAATTTATCGCGTCTTAACCAGACACGATAAATCGATCCCAGAACATAGATTGCCTGCCGCCGGACCCTCCGGTAAGTGAAGACGTACCCTTAGCATTAACAGAATCCACCTAGGCCAATGAGTGCGCGACACGCATTAAAATTTACCCCTTTGCTGATGTGCACTAAACCACCACGTAGACAAGCCCTCTGTCTCACCTAAAGCACATGACAGGATTGCAAAACTCATCACTGAGAGGCAATTTCACAAGGTCTGTTCTGCCTCTTCCTCCCTTTAACTCTCTACAAATTCTGCAACTGCTCAATACAAAGAGATTTTGTTCACCTCGTTCTGATCTGGTGTCTGTACCATTCTGGCTTGGGTATTGTTTGCCTGTTCCCAGCCATTTCTCCTTTTTTATGGTATCGTTTTTTGTCTATACGGAATGAAATACCAATGTGTTCTTGACTTTGTATAGCAGCTGGAATTACAGGTTGGAGTTGATTTGAAGACACAAATCAAACAATGAAAAAAATAACTTACAACAGACGTATGCTTCCAAAGTTCCTGTTTGAATTTGAGCGATTTGTCACTCTACTGAGCTTTTTGAGGGGTTTACATTGAAATAATGAAACTCGAAGGATGATTGGGGTTTTTTTGTGGGGGGGGTTTTTGAAACACCAAAAAGCACAATTACTCTTAAATTGTCATTATTTTATAGCTGTTCCATTATTTGATTTCAGTTTTCTCTTATCTGTACGTTATAGTCCCAAATTTTTGACATGCAACGTGTCGACCTTTTGAGTTTACGCTTGTCACATTACAGTAGGCAGAAAAAAGAAGCTTTTTCACTAGGAGGGTGGTGAAGCACTGGAATGGGTTACCTAGGGAGGTGGTGGAATCTCTATCCTTAGAGGTTTTTAAGGCCCGGCTTGACAAAGCCCTGGCTGGGATGATTTAGTTGGGGGTTGGTCCTGCTTTGAGCAGGAGGTTGGACTAGATGACCTCCTGAGGTCCCTTCCAACCCTGATAGTCTATGATTCTATGATTCTAAGTGGGGTTGACTTACCCTTACACATTAGTAATCGGCTAGATCGCAAGGCTGCCTTTGTTCTTTGTCTGTTGTAAAAACAGATCACAAAGAGTCAAATTTTGCACCTCGTTATGCTTGTGCAGTCCCATTATAACGCAAAAAAGGGCTCAAGGCAGGATCTGCCGGGACCTGAATGATAAATTGCCTGTGCTCTGAAAGGGAATCATCTGTATTGGTTCGTATCCGCTCTGCAGTGAATCTCAACTGTAAGTTGTAAGGAGAGAACTTGCTGATCCTGAGTCCTTGTGTGACTGATTCCATCACAAAAGATAAATGTGGCCTGGGGCCAGATTCATCCCTGGTGTAACTGAAGGGCTGAAGCAGGGTTGAATCTGCCCTCAAGATAGTCGAAAAGGTTTGTGGATTGTACGATGAACTAGGAGATTCAGAATATTGTCTCCATCTTTGTCTTATTAACGCTGTCCAGCGAGGGCCAAACCCTGGTCCCTGACTTGCAAGAGTTCTCCTACTGAAACTAATGGGATTCCTCATGTGCGTAAGGCAAGGAAGATTTGGTACCTGGTCTGTTTTATGGGACAGAAGCATTATCTTCCCTCATTCCCTTCCAGGTTAGGTGCTGTGATCAAATTGTGAGCTTGCTAATGGTCAATTCTCTGGTCAGCAGATAATGGTAGGTCTTGATATCCTGTTGTAACATCGACAGCAAACTTTTCTTTGATTTGGAGTTCCAGGTGTCCCTTCGGTTCTGGGTTTCAGCCAAGCTAACTGAAGATCTGTCTATCTGGGCATTTGTACCAACTCATCCCTGCGCTTTTTTTCCAGTTTGTAAGGCTGATCCTTGTTTAGAAAGCTGTCAGTGGGTGTGCCGTGAGTAAGAGTCTCCTTTCATGCACATGGGCGAAAATGTGGAATTATGCCACTCGCTTCAGTGGAACTCACTCACTCACTTTCAGTGGTGTAAAAGAGTACAGAATCTGCCCCCGGATTTAATGACATTCCCGAGAGGGAGAGGCAATGTAATAGGTTGTCAGTGCTTGCCTGGAAACACTATATTTTTAGCAGGTGACAGCCCTGTTGGGAAATAAGTATGTTGTACTAACTTCCCGGTTGCAGGTGGCTCATTATCCCATCTGGAGATAAGGGAGTGTCTGCAAAAAGAGAAAATGTAGACTGTGGACTGAGCAATCCCTGGGGAGGACCCCTGGGAGCAGCCAGGCCTGGGGAGAAGCATCGGCTGAATCCCAGGTTCCTTTTTGAGAATAAAACCAACCTCCCAGCAAGGGCGTTCAGTTCTGACCGGCTGCGACGCGCATCGCTAGAGCAAAGGGGCAGCAGGACTCATGGAACTTACTTTTGAACCCCCTCTGTAAAAGAAATACAAAAATTGAAAATGGGAGAGACCCTGAAGCGGCCGGAGATACAGCAGCAGCAAGCCAAAGATGCAGTCCAAAAAGAGCAGCGCTTCTGCTGCAAATTTTAGACCAACAGCAAGCCCGTGATGCTGTGGGAGTGAAACAGCAACAGTTCCTGGGGCAGGAATTCAGAGGTTCAGTATAGCCCAGGGACACTACCCAAGCTGCAGGTTCCGTGCAATTCTAAATCTGGATGATGACCCAGAGGCCCAACTGGGCATATGACTGGGTAGCCACTGCTGCTCAGTGGAGGGAGTCCTGAGTTGTTCATTTAGCTCCTTTTTTAACAGGAGAGGCACAAGCCAGATATTGATCCCTGGTGAGGATGCTGTCGCAGACTACAAAGCCGTCGACGCTGCTTTGGAAGCGGTTGGGGATCTTGGAGAAGTACCAGCAGCATTCTGGAAGGAGCCTTTTCCTTTGGGGGCGAGCAGCATGAGACCTTCACCTCGGAGGCAACTCAGTGGCTCAAGCTGGCAGGATGGTCAGTAGGAGAACTGATGGACTTAATTATTTTAAAACAGCTTCTACAGTTTTTTGGGGCGAGCGGAAGTGTGGGTGCACCAGTGCCAGGGAGAAGCTGTGCAACACGCAAAAGACTTTATGGAGGCGGAGCTGCGTGAGGAACCACTGACTTTCCACCAAATGAGGGGCCACTGAGACAAAAGCTGAAGGGATTTGTGGACTCCAGAGGGACTGAGCCAAAAGGAATATTCACCCGGTCTCCAGGTGGGAGTCTCCTAGGGGAGATTGTCAGGAGGGCAGGGAGCAGGGCCACATACAAAACCATCGTCCTGTTCAGGAGTGGGATGTTGTGGTCTTGTGGAGGCTGCCAGGTCTTGCTGCGGCTGCGAGATGCAGAGGGACCCAAGGGTATATTGTGCAGATAGGGGGGTGGATATTAACCATTCTAGCAGGCTCCCAGAACCTGCGGTATTGATGCAGGAGGGCTTGATGTAGCCTGAGCTCCTTCATGTGGCAGAATCTGTGCCAGCCATCTGCACTCCCAGGGACTCCCAGACTGATCACCCTGGTAATGGGGTAATGAGGACTGGCTCCATTTGGAGCTGTCCCACTGCTGCCCTAGTCAACAGTTGGGGGTGAGACCAGCCACACTTCGTATCCCCTTGGCTCCAGGGGTACCCAGGGTGTCAAGAGTCAGCCTCGTGGCCCTGGAAAAGGAGAGACTGCAGCTAGCAAACTCCTCTACAGCTTTAGGGGCTTGAGGGCATTGGATCCCAAAGAGATTGTACAGTGGGCAAGGAACCAGAAAGCATGTCCCGAGTCTAGCTGCAGGAAGGGACACCCACAATACCAGCGAGGGGTGTGGCAGGGGCTACAGAGCCTAATAGGAATAGAAACATCGTCATTGTTTTATTTCAGTAAAACCCTTTGTGGGCAGGTGTTATTCATTTATCTAACATTTATACTGTGGTACCGCCTAGCGGCCAACCTGGGCAGGCCCCATTGTGCTAGGTGCTGTACATATAGACAATTACTGTCAGTCTCTATCCCAGTAGCTTACAATCTAAAAGATAAGATATACAGTAATAAGTGGAGGGGCCAAACAAGGGGGTTGGGGTGAAGGTAGGGAAGACAGTGGCAGCCAAACGAATAGGATGCGCACAGCTTTTAGCCAGCAAGGAGCAGTGATCACAGCTCGTCACCTGCCTACCCGTCATTGGACAGCAGTTTTCTGCATACATTATGGCAGAGGCGAGCCTAGAGGAGGGACTTGAAGTAGGATAAGGTGGTGACTTGACAGATTTTGATGGGGAGCTGCTCCCACTTGTAAGAGGCAGCTTGGGAGAAAGCAGGAAAATACGTGTCAGAGAAGTGGAGAATCAGGCAATGGAGGCTGGAATCATTGGCAGAGCAATGATGGGGGTTAGAGCATGACAGACCCACATGGAACGAGCATAGGCAGGGACCGACTGGATCAGACCCGACGTCCAGCTGATGCAGTCTCCTGTCTTTGACAGTGACCAGCACCAGATGCTTCCGAGGAAGATGGAAGAACCCCACGGTTGGCAGATGGGGGCCATCTCATCCCACAAGTTAGATCTCATCCTGGTGTCTAATATTTAGAGGCTAGCTTGAGCCCTGAAGTATGAGGTTCCATATTCCTTCCAGAACTTTTGTTAGCATTAGTTTTAATAACTCCGGCTATTCTGGATATACACATCCCGTCCCTTTATCTTGGCCTCAGTGACTTTCTACGGCAATGGGTTCCGCTCACCCCCATCAGCGGTAAGCTGATGCATGCGCATCAGAATGTCAAACCGGTTAGGAACTAACGTGATACTGACCAGTCCCTTTTCACTGTCCAAGCTTAGTTCACGAATCACTATATGGTGGAAAATAAATGAGACGTTAAGAATGGTTTGTTCTAATAATCTCGTAGGCTGTTTACCTACCTCACAAGGGTGCTGTAGGGATTAGATAATGTTTGTACAACACTTTGAAGATGTAGAGAACTAGGGACATGCTCAGGATCGCTGGGTCTGATCCTACTCCCATTGGCGTCAATGAGAGTTTTGCTAGATGCTAATCTATGTAGCACAGTAAGCTACAGTCTGATGGTCAGTTACCATGTCAGGGTGTGTTAGATGAATCAGAATAGAATAGATTTAACACATTAAGAAATTGCTTTTTCAATAGTATTTTACCTTGATATTATTGCTCCAATGTCAACAAACGTTCTTTTCCATTTTGATTCTTATATCTCTAATTTACAGACACTTGGCCCATTTAAAATCCGTAGGGCCTGATCCCACTGAAGTCCATGAGTGCTTTGCCTACGGTAAGGACTCACCACTAAGGTTAACAGGCAGAGTATTTTCTTTCAATATGAGAAATTGACTCATTTTTCCGTGTGGAATCAATGATCCCATTATAGCTATTCCTACAAACATAGATAGGGTCAGATCCTGCAGCCCCCTTCTCATGCAGAGCTCCCACAAAGGCCAATCCTGCAAGGCGCCAAGTACCTCCTATAAATCCAGAATGCCATCTTATCCTATTGACATCCTTGGGAGTTGAGGGTGCTCAGCACGTTCCTGGATCAGACCCAGACTTTGTGAGCCATAATCCTTTCCCTGGCAGGGTTTTAAAAGAGGGCAGAATTCATTCCTGTAACCACTCCAAAGCGCTGGGTGGATTGTAGCCCTGTAAAACATGCAGTGTTTCATAAACCTTCCACAGGGCAATTCAGTTTCAACTGACAGGCTTTTCCTGTTTCAGTTTGGGTAGGTTTCCTCTCCCCACCTGTCTGAGATTCACTTTGAGTTTCAGGTTCAAATGACACCCCGGAGTTTTAAGTGTAACTGAGACGAAACTGCCGAGCTCTGCCTTCCACACACAACTGCTGAGTCCTCCCCTAAATCCTTAGTTGGCACTGGGGTTCACTAGAAAGTCAGCCTTCAGCTCCCTCGAATCTCAAACCCCAGCAGCTTTGGAAAGGTTTGCATAGCTTGGCCAACCTCATCCAGGCTTTGGGTTTATGATTAAAAAACAAGAGAATTTTGGCTGGTTGCAGATTTTGGTTACAAAGGAGGTTATGCAGCTCCTGCAATATCTCTTGGTTCCCAGACCAGGTTTGTACAGAGTACATGCTGTAAGATTAGCACACTGCAGGCCCAGACCTGGTTTGGAACTGACTTCAGTGGATCCAGGCTGGAGGGTCCATTGTCAAAGCAGCATGGGGGGGTTACCATGCAGTTATTGTTGACTTTAATGAAAATTGCATAGCTAAAACCCACCCGGCATGTTGGAAAGATATCCCTTCTAGTCTGAATGCACATATAAAACAAACCAAGTGCATTTCCACTTAGAGATAACTCCCAACCAAAACCCTATATCCAAATACTCAGACGCTGGAGAGAATTCAGAATGCACATTCAATTTCAAATTTCTCAAGCAGTCCGTCTCTTAAAAATGGGCCAGTCCATAACTGTAGATGCAAACACTCTCCTCCCCCAAGGTTCTTGGGTATTCAAGACCTGAACTCCATGGCCTGAGCTCATCTATGTCACTTATATAGCAGAATTTGTGAGGACTTTACAGACAGATATTAAGACAAAGGTCCCTGCCTTAAAGATCTTCCAATTCTAACTGGCCAGTGCATCCATAGGATGTACTGGGGTTCCAGCCGAAGGAATTGTGTAGAAGAAGAGGCAGAAAGAAGCATGGGAGAAGGACAGTGGGGTGAAACAAAGGTTGTGGAGGAAAGCAAATATAAGTGAAAAGAAGTGAGAGCTCAACATATTTAGTTCTTCCTCATTATGCCAGGAGGGCCTGCCTTTTAATAATTTTTATTACTCTTCTCTCTTTGGGACTTCGTCTTCTGATTTTGCACATAGGGATCAAGGACGTAACTGTCTGATTCTAATTAGGACTAGATATGAGGTTAAATCCACATGCAACATAAGGTCTATGTCATTTGTGTGACTGTAAAGGAAATCCTGTAACCACACTCACCCAATCCCAACTCACTTCACTCACCTCCCCGTCTTTTTCCCTGTCTCCAACGAGGAGCTGAATTTCCTAACTGCCCTCCCCACTTTGAAAAGTGAACTTCAGCTCCAGAACAAGAACAAGGAGCAATGGTCTCAAGGTGCAGTGGGGGAGGTCTATGTTGAATATTAGGAAAAACTGTTTCACTAGGAGAGTGGTGAAGCACTGGAATGGGTTACCTAGGGAGGTGGTGGAATCTCCTTCCTTGGAGGTTTTAAGGCCCGGCTTGACAAAGCCCTGGCTGGGATGATTTAGCTGGGGTTGGTCCTGCTTTGAGCAGGGGGTTGGACTAGGTGACCTCCTGAGGTCTCTTCCAACCCTCATCTTCTATGATTCCACCTGCTGGCTTTCGGGCTCAAAATGGTGGCAGAGCCCTGAAGAGCTGAGGAGAGATTTGCCATATCCCAAGTGGGGGTTGCAGGAGGCAACTGGAGAGAGGGGCATCTCTGCCAGGGGGACACCTGGAATGCTGCCCCACTCAGAAAACTGAGACATAATATCAAGCTAAACTAACTGCTACCTTCACGTGGAATCTGTATGTCAGCCATGGTGAAAGATCAAGGTAGAGACAGCTGCATGTTCTAGCCTGGGGCTTCATAACAGTAAGCATCCAGGTCGGACACCCAACCAAGCAGTCACAGCAGGGAACTAAAGTGCACTTTAGTTAATGAACATTTGTGTAACTAAGGGCATTACAGATAGTGCCCAACTTAATCTTCTGACCTAGAGCCACTGCTGACTGTGGTGTTTGGGATGATATTGTAGGAAACCATACCTCTACTCGGGAGAGAGCTACACTGCGTCCCATTCATTATTTCCCATAGCCCCTACTATGCCTAAAGTGGACCCACAGGGCATGGTTCCTAGTACCACAAAAAAATGCTAATACAACTGGAACCTATTTTGGCACTGAGTGGTTCTTATAGCAGTAATACTTTGGCTAAATTTACAGTGTCCCCCTACTAGCTGCTAGTTCATGTACAGGATAAGAACCTGCTACTACTACCAGACAATGGAGTTGCTGCTTTAGATCAAGTGGTAGAGATGTGTGCTGAAAGTCCGGGAGTTCTATCCCTGCTAACAAGCCGTCGTGGGGACTGCTTCGAAGGAGTGACCCATCTAATGGTTTGAACTTCGCAAGCACAGCATGAACATCCCCTCACAGATGGAGTGTATGACATGTTAGCTGAGAGCGGCATGTCCCATTCTAGTGCCTGGCTCACACAGTCACAAATCTATTGTGACTACCAGCTAATGGAGGGGCGCCTTCAGCTCAAGGGGTAGAGGCATGTCCTTTTGGTGATGATGGGCTCAGATGCTATCGCTGCAGAAAGCTCCTACTGGGAATGACAACCCAGCTAATCCGAAT
The DNA here is from genome assembly GCF_013100865.1 of Trachemys scripta elegans. Lineage (NCBI taxonomy): Eukaryota > Metazoa > Chordata > Testudines > Emydidae > Trachemys > Trachemys scripta. The sequence goes on from NC_048300.1 coordinate 194,631,835, forward strand.
TGTCCTTCCCTATACTGTGGTCTGTAAACTGTATGTCAGTGGTGGCCACCTCTATTTAATCTTTCATTTTTGGATGAATGGCACCAAGTGGCTCTTCGAGATCAGTACAGAAAATCAGTGAGGGCGTTGGCAGTATCTTAACATCCTAATAAGCAAACATCAGAGGTTTCTGTTGGAGTCATCTCTACATAGTCATTTGTTGCAAGGGACAGTCCTGGAGCTCTCAAATCCCACCTGTCCTACAGGCATGAAGTGTATTTCCGTTTCCCAGTCTTATTCAATGGAACCCATCCTCCAGAGCAGGAAATATTCCGCAGGGACAGAAAAAAATTAAGATCCCAGGACTGCAGTATTTTAAATTAGGTGAATTTAATGCCTGCGAAAGATACTGAGCTAGCAAGACTGGACACTGAGGACCTGTCTTTACCCACAAATCAGGCATTGTATGGGTCGTGCGATATACTTGGCTCCTGATCTAGTGGCGCCACCTATAGGAGTGAGAAAGTAGATCCATTTCCATAGTCGTTCAGTTCTTCGGCCAACTTGCTGAGGCTGTCAACAAAGTGCCAATCACCGGTGGCAATTTTTGTGATGGGAGAGCCTGCTGACAGGACTAAGACTGCCCACTTATTTCATACAGGCCAGCCAACTTATAGCGAGGTGTTGCTGAAGAGATTTCTGGAGAGTATGTCCAACTGAAAATCAACAGTGCAGTAGCTTCTGCTCCGAAGGCATTCGTTACCATCTATCCATCGCCATAGCCTAGTTAATGCTGGAATTGTTCTGCACAATGAACTGCATTGATGCACATTGGAACCAAATTCTGATTTGGTAACAATTTGGCAATTTTGGATTTGTATAATGGCTTGTGAATTTGATTTTTCTCTCAGTATCACATGGACTCTTGTGTCTACCAGAGACATGCAGTATGGATAGATCTGAAGAATGTCAACCCACCACTTCCACCAAGGATCTTGGGCATTTTTTCTATAAATCTGTGGCTTTGTTGTTGGAGCAAAGCCAGGACTTTTCCCATGACGCATGATCAGCCTTCATGCTCATTAGCCCCTATCCAAACCATTAATACAAGTTAGTGATAGATAACTAAAATAACAAAAGGCCACTGCTAACACATTGAACCAACACAGGACATCCCAGTCTTTCTGAGCAGTGAACAAAAATATCAGCTGAAACAAAGATACATAAAGATTCAGGATTCATCAAAGTGATATCAGATCAACCATCCTTAACAGGGGTGGAGAATGTCATACAAATGTAATCAAGGGTGATTGGTAGAAAAGAAGATTGAAGTAACCTATCCTCAAAAGCTGGGACAACAGCGGTCTTCTCCCACACTACACTGCTGACATATCTCAACCCTGACCTGGACGGACCATCACTGTCATGGCCTATTCAGTTCTTGGCTGAAATTCCCAACAAGGGTTTGACTAAGAGCCAGCGATAGCTTTGGTCCTTGTGACGTAGCTATCTGTCCACTAGGAACTGAAGTCAGGCCAATATATCATTTCACATAGGCCACCAAATGGTGACAGCAACATGAAGTGACATGGTGACCGTCAGGTGAAAGATTCTATAGCCCATGAACAGTCCTCAAAGCTACCCAGTTCCCTCTTGATTCCCTCCCCTGCCCCCAGTGCAAACAAGGAAAGAAGGAAAAATATTCCCATTTGAGGAGTCTTCTCTCACTTTGAACTGGAGTGGGTGGGAATTAGTTGCATATCATCTTTTAGCATTCTGCCTCTGTAGCACTCCCAATGCATGCTGGCCTTTGGATTAGGAAACCAAGGTGAGAACTACGCCTCTGATTCCTCCAAGCCACCTCTTTTGCAGAGCTCTGCTACTCCGCCGCTTGGCTAGGCACAGTTGCTATTTTCCAATCTTCTTCCCTTAAAATATATTTGGCTCCATTAAATGTATACCATTTAACTGCAAAATCCATTCACAGTATGGCCTCCTCTTGGTCCTACTTGCATAAAGATTGATTAAACATTAAATGACTAGTTAATTTAATGCAGAATGGTTAACTCCCCAGTTAGCTTAGCTGCATACAAATTTCCAGACACAAAAGCTGCTCTTAACACTGCCAAACCTCAGTTGCCCAAGATTGTGTCAGAAGTTCTCAAACTAGCAGGGACCTGGCTAGATGGGAAGATAGCCCTGGAGGTGTCCTGGTTTGTAAAAATTTGAGAACCACTGCTCTATACCATCGTAGGTCAGCCAGTAACTAATTTTGACAGCTACTTAGATGACTGAGTAGAGCATGTGCTAAGACAGCATTGTAAACATAATCTGCTATTTCAGTACGTAATATATCTTTATAAGGCCACTTATTTCTTAGCATTTGTACGTCCCCTGTCACCATGGTAGCTAGGTGCACACTACACTTTAACCATGCACCAAATGATAAACTTCAGGCAAGTTCATACACTCCAGTTTATATAAGCTCACTTTCACAGGGCAGTTTGACAGCACTGGCTGTAAACAGAGTGTACTTTATTTTCTTTATTTTTCCCTGTTTTCTCCCTTTTGGGGAAACATGCTTGCCAAAGAACCTAATTTGCCTCTTTCTCTCCAGTTCAGGGCTGGAGTGGATTTAAGTTTCTAACTTAGTCACAATTACAAAACGCCAGAGAAATTGGTCTCCAGTGCACACACATTTTTTGGTTTTGACTATTTACAGGGCGTGTCACTTTACAAAACCAACGTTCCAATAGCTAGGCTTGTTGATAGACTGAGTGATCCTTCATTCCTTGTACACCAAAACTAAACAATATTTTATCTTGATGTACAGAGTGAAAAATAACTTTCTGGACTGAAGTTACAGGTGAAATCTTCTTAGGTAGGTAGAATGTTGGAACCCAACTTGGAATTTAGCCAGGACATTAAGATTAGCATCCCTATGTTTGCAAAATATGTCATGGGATTTTTAAGGAGTGTAGATCTCATGTGAAAAATGGCACCTCCAAGCAGTATAGATTCCCCCAAAAACAGCAGTCTGGGATTTTGTTTCAATACGGAGTCAAAGGGAAAAGTGCCACTCAGTGAATCACTACCACCACTTCCTGCAGACCGTGACCTTTCCTAGGTGTCTCCTACCTAAGGCTTGACCATGCCCAACTCTATTTGGCTTGTGAATTCTGGTACGTTCACAGTCCAAGGTAGCACAACTCTGCCAAGTCAGTCGTAGCTTTGTAAACTTCTCTACAGATGAAACGAAAGGCCCCTCAGCACCTCTCCCAGCTCTTTACTGCAACAGCGGAAGATAGTTCAAAGTGGAGATGGACCTGACCCATAATATTTGCTAGCCTGTTCGTATCAGTGGAAGCATCCAATCCGCCTGTATCCCTACTGGGATGCTGCACCACTTGGCCAACAAGTCATTCATTCTGGGCTGTAGAAAGTGAGACTTTTGAGGATAAGGTCAAGGAACCTGCATCACCAGCAACAAGGCATAATTCCAGGAGAAGATCTATGAACATGGATCCTATTCTCGTGTCCCTATGTTCCACAATACACAGCTCTTTCAGATTTATCTGTGTGCCTCTGTCTCTGAATTTTGGACATTACAGGCCATTTCAGTGATCAGTATTCTGGAAACACCACAAAGCAGTCAGTGTTCAGTTTGGATCGGCTGAGGGCTAAGAATGCTGTAGCCGGCAGCACACATGGGATCCCTGTGATGTTGCATAGTAAGGACCCCTCCAGAGGACTGAGGAGTTGCAGTGAGGTTTGCTACAGAAAGGAGTTGAGACAAGTCCTTTCTAGAGGGAGAGCACAGGACCTTGAGGTGGAGATAGGAGTGCTCCTTGGAATAGGCAGAACCATTTCAAAAGTAGGTAGAGTAACATTCTAATGTGATGTGGCAGCTTGTCTAAAAAGTGATATTGACCCCGATTTTTAACAGGGTGGTCAGAATAGACATTTACTGAGATAGCTTATTTGACACTTAGAAAAACAAATGCACTGTAGACATGGGTGATACTTGGACCATTGATGAGACGAAAATCTCTGTAAAACTGAGTCAGTATTCTTCATAAATCCCAAGTTCCTTAAAGAAGTTCAGACTCCAACTTTTGTTGGATAAAATAATCATGCAAGGTAGAGATGGAAATGTCCAGTAGGCTATCTATGCCAGCCTTCCTCAATCTAATTTTCCAGGGCTTTGCTTCACCCTGTTTTAAATGATTCCAGGTGTAGGACTTCTACCACTTCTCTTCTATCTATCTTAGAAATTCATATTGCTGCCCATCATTGTAGTAGATGAGTGTCTCCCAGGTAAAATAGATTGGCAATAAAGAAGTCCTTAGTGGACTTCATGGAGTCTCTAGCTCTTCACCTTGACTGGGGTTTGTTTGTGTGATGTTGCATCCAGATAAGGAAAGGACCAGAAAGAGACCATGAAACAGTGTCACTATCTCCACAAGTGACATTGTATACCTGGACAATAGGAATGAGTCTTAAAGCATCAGATTAGAACGATGATCAAAGCTATCTGCCATCATTGATGTTATAGACCACGGGTAGCAGGATTTTACTGTACATTCATCATGCCATCATCATGGATTTACAGCACGTTGGACACAAAAATCAAATCAAATCATGGGTGTCATTCCTATCAAGCTAGCGATCCTATTTCTATCATGCAGATCTTAGTCCTTGATGTTGCCAAATGCCAATGCCATCAAACTGCACATCTCTGCTACATACCAAGCATAGACACTGATGTATGTTGATTGCCATTCTCTTACAAGCCACTGCGACAAAGTGCATGATATTTGCATTGCTCCTTTCAGCACCAGGATAAAGACCAAGCCTTTCCATGGGCCAGGATGATAGCTGGCAATTGTAGATAACGAGAGGATGTTGCTGCACTTCACTTGAACAAGTCTCCTCATTTATTTAAAGCTACAAGTTTTTGGGAGAAACAGGGTGGTGAAGTGAGTGGTTAGTACACCGGACTTTCCTCTTTGGAGAGCTGAGTTCTGGTCATGACTGAAGTTTGGTGGAGGGGACTTAATTTTTATGGGTTTCCTAGTCCCCGTATGCCCTCAACAATAAAACCACCACAGAATGTGACCGATTAATGATGGTATCGTCTCAAAGGGGGCCTCAGCAATGGTTTAGCAGAAGGTGTTGCAGCTGTGGACTGCGGTGTATTAGTAGAGTTGTTTGGCAGAAGTAGGACTTCTGTCCTAATGTCAAGGACTTCTGTGGGCTAGGACTTCAGAGCACTGGGAGAGATGTGTGAACCGGAATTGCAAGAGACCGTGCAGCTCAGGATTGTGGACCAATGGCAGAGCTTCCAGGGGATGCAGGATCAGGCAGGAGGGAGCGTTGCAGATCAGGACCAGGGTGTGCTGGCAGAGCTGTGAGAGTGTATGAACCTTGCACAACCCCGTCCCCACTGTGTTCAACTCTAGCCGGGGTGGGCTATCACTCTCTCATCTTCATGACTGATAAATTGGCTCCCAAGTGTAAGACTAAAATCAAAGAGAGGAAAAGAAGAAAGGAACAAATTGGAAATTTGAAAAAAGTCCCTCTCGGATCTTTCTTTATTGAAAACCCTGATGTATCTTCTGGAAAAATTCAACCTCCTTTAGCCTCCAAGTGGGATCTCACTTGGAAGAGAAATATGGATGTGGTTTCAAAACTCGGACACGATTTTCAATAGAGAATGAATTTTCCAATTAAGGATCTGACTCTGCAGCCCTTCCCCACCTGGGTGGCCCTTCGTCATATCCCTGGGTCCCCTTGACCTCAGTGGGATCATCCGCGTGAGTAAAGACAATTTGAGTAAGTAAAAGTTGGAGGATCAGATCATAAATGTGTTTACTATACTGTCGTCTGGAGTCTCTGAGCATTTTTGCTTTAAGCCTGTATTTTAGGTGGTCCTAACTCCTCTGGAACACTTTGCTTTGGGCTGTAACTTGAGCTGCAGGATTTCATCCTAGGATCTTTGAATTTTTCCTGTATACTTTTGTTTGCTAGATAAACATCAATTTAGTTATCATTTAATATCATGTTTAAAAATATTAGAAACTTAACTTTTGGCTACTTTTTAAAAGCTTGTTTAGCTCAAAAAGGCCATAAGGTTTCAAAGCCAAATGCAACAGATCATTAACTCTCCATATAGGTCTTAAATAAAATATGTTGAGATGTCCATGAATTAAACTTTAAAAACAATGCCTGGAGCCTTTTCTTATTTCATTGTTTATGTTACTTGACATCATTTCATTCAGTGCATTGAAGAGTCGTTCACTATGGCATGTGCCGAGCAGCTGTTTTTTCATGGAGCAGGTAATGTTAAATGGCAAATGCATCATTTGGGATCATTGCCTAGAATGCACTAACAACCGATATTCCAGGCCACATTAACCGTTTTACAAGCACATCCAGGCTGAAGAGGAAACTCAAATGGTGAGATTCTCTGCCCCCGCACCCTCCCTTTGCCCACAATCAGGGAGGGGAGCAGAGATGACCCTTTGCACCCTCCCTGGGGATATCCTCAACAGGAGGGAATCGCCACAAGGAGCAGAGCTGGCATAGACAACTCTAGAGTCTCCAGTGAAGAGGGCAGTGAGTGGACACAGCAGGAACGGGATAAACCGGAAGTCATTCACTGATCTATAATTCTTTGCTCATCCCTGGCTCCAGGCCCAGGTTAGAGCAGCCTGCAGGGTACACACAACAACCAACGATGGTTCAAAAAGTTACACGTGCGTCCAAGAACTTGCATTGAATTTTGGAGGCCAGAAATCTTATCTAGGTCCTTTTACATAGAGGGAGAGAGAGTTTGCACAATATCTAATGTAGCATCTTTGGGTGCAGGTGTGCATTAACTCATTTGTTTCAGCAAGACTTACAGTTGTGTACCACTGTGGTAATACAAATTGGTGCTTGGGGCATTTACCTATATTTTAAGAACAGACTTCAGCCTAAAGTAATTGGATCTCCTAAATCTGGTCAGATCTGCAGAGACAGGGCTCTCCGTTTCCGCAGTGTCAATCTGGAGTAACTCCATTGAAGTCAGTGGCGATAATTCAGCTTTACATCAGTTAACTGGCCCATTTGCCCTACCTCTGTGATCTGCTCCACGTGCTCTGTCACCCGTGCAGCACTTTGGGTTGTTGTTTTTTTAAACCATCACATCTGCCTGGCATTATTCGGTGTGCTGGGATAGACCCATGGTTGCATGTTAATTTGCTTCTCTTTTGCTTTTGTTTTGTTTTCTTCTCCTAACAAATACTTGGCTATTTTATGGTGGCATCAGCTTCCTGTCCTTTGTGTTGTATCAACAGCAGAATATTTTAAATATTTTTAATGATCATTTTAATTGTACAACCTCGGATCCCACTGCGGTGAACTGAACTTGAAAATGCCTTTCATTAAGCCTGGTTACAGTTTCTTAACTGAGCACAAAAGTTGGCCAGAGAGTGACAAGAAGCACAGTTTAACACTGCAAAGACAGTGTCCTAAAATCCACAGGAGCTGAGTGGGGTGACAAACACTTGAATCAAACAGCACGTGAGCTCATGTCCTCAACTACCAACCTTTACGTTGCTTTAAGTATCGGGATTTCCACATAATTACATTGCTTTTTACTAAGGCGAACTATGTGCTTGTGAAATTGTGACATTGATGTGTTATTTTGTAAATGTTTAAGGGAAAAAATGTATTTAAAACTAAATAGCCATTATTGTGCTGGGTTTTTGTCTCAAACTGGTGCATACACTTAACATCAGGGACCTACTACACATAATAAAAATCAGCTACAAGCTACAGCTACTGTAAAACCAGACACACACCTTTTACTGTAATAGAAAACCTTGCACTGTAATGGTTACTGTTTAAAAAAAAAAAAACACAACCTCTTGTCAGAACTGATTTTGTATCTTTGATTATATCTGAAATTTTAACATTTTTGTATACTTACCATGACAACGGTAGAATTCGACATGGTTCATTTTCTGGTTATGTTTTCGCTCTGTCTAATCTCACACATGCATTGCTCCAGGATGTTGATGGGCAGGAGATGGCCAAGGAAAATAGAAGTAGGTCACTCACTCATCATCAGCACAATGCTCCTGAAATATCCAAATTCCATGAGAAGCAAAGGCCTGAAACCACTGTCACTGTTTCAGATCCTGCTTGCAGTTTCAACTCCCTGAGCATACATCCAACAAAACAAATGACCAAATCTTGACCATTCCCTTTTCCCACAAGCTGTCCAACTACATCACACGGCAATGCATCATGGGTTGGTAGGAAGTCTGAACCAAGAAGATACCTTTGCTATCATGAAACTTTTTGATTTTCTTTTCTTCTGTTCTTTTTAAATAAATTGTGTTTGGAATCAGACAGCATGTTGTTACAATTCTTTCTACTTTTAAATACCAATACACTTTGTGTGTAATGTCTTGTTTCTTAGCTAAGAGACTTTTAAATGTGGAGCTGAGTTTGAGCCATTTTTCCTTGTCGTACGGTGATTTGGAAATTATTAAACTTTTCATTTGATAGTAGGTTCCCCCCTTCCCTCCCCCTTCCAATCATCATTTCATGTTTTTTACAAAAGCAAAAAGAAAAAGAAAAAAAAAGAAAAAACAAACAAAGGAACAAATAATCTTTTTTTCTCTCTCTAGGATGTGTAATGTTGTGTTGTCCAGATTCTGTATAAAAATATGTATATGATGTATCTGATATTTGGCAGCCACTGGCTGTGACTTTAACCAATATAATTAACAAAGAAATGCATAATGTTGGTGTTTTAAAAAGTAAAAAAAAAAAAAAACCTAGTTAAGATGTTTGTGTAAACTTGCATGGTTTAAAATGTACCTAGTGCATTGAGAAATGTTGTTGAGGTCCTAAGTGAAAGGATGGTTTACTTTTTGATTCTAATGGTGATTGGTTTGTTGATCAGAATATCCCCTATACTGTATGTTTTAGTTTATTTAGCATATTTATTTTTTTCTCAAGATCTAGCATAGTGTATCTATCTATATGTAATACTGTTCCTTAAAACCAAGTTGTGGAAACTGCGTTTCGTCCAGCAGAATGATGTTTTGCATCACAGTTCTAATTCGGTTGCATTTCATTTAATTTGCTGTAAAGTCCAGGTTTGAAGCAGCTCTCCCCTCTCCCCCTTTTCAAATCATATCCACCAACTGTGACACGCTCGCAGCCAGGTTGTGATCTCAGTTAGAACCAGTGTGAATGGAGTTACTCTGGACTGACACTGGTGTAATTGAGATCAGAATCTGGCCCAAGAGTTTCTGAAAGTGCAGTAGGTGTGAGAGCAGGATTTGGTGCCGAGATGAGCAATGCTTTCTGGGAGATGGAATTTTACTTTCAGCAGCGTGGATTTTATCAGGATCATGCCAGGGCTTGGCTGAGGGACAATGGCCAAAGTTGCCCTTCAGTTGCAGCCATCTAACATCACTGAAATCAACAGCAGAAAGTGGACTGGAAAAAAAAAAACCTAAAACCCTCCAAAACTGTTGGGCTAAATTCTGCACACGGTGACCACAGGCACAAATTCATTGAGTTCAATGGGACTTGTACCGGTGCCACAGAGAGCAGAATTTGGCCCTCTGGGTTGAATGGGAAATAGACGCAAATGCTATGTGTTTACCACTCCTGGGGAATCACGGTGTTAATGAGCAATGACGATGGTTAATATTCACGATCAATACATGGCCATTGGTATCAAAGCCCCAATCAGTTTCCACTTCTCCTTCCTTGCGGCTGAACCACTGGACGTGGTCTGTTTTCAAACTTTAAGCAAGAACTCCACAAGCTCCTTCCATCATCATCACCACCATAACAATCGACCAGTTCTTGGATTTGGGCTACTCAAGAGCTTCTGGATTTGGGCTAATAACAGAGGCTAATGTGTCTGTATATATTTGCCTCCCGATGCCTGAAAAGCCTCTGGTTATCTTATCCAAAAATAAGTAACAGCAAGGGCTCCATAGAGCTACTCATTTCTATTACACCTTTCATCCCAGAGGCTCTCAAAGGGCTTTACAAATTTAAAGTGATGTTACAAGCTCTATACCATGATAATATCCTCCACTACTGAAATGCAGCCACCTCTGGGTTGGAACCTGGCTGCTGTCTCCCAGCACACAGCAACGGTTTTAGTGCAGAAAGCGTAGAATACTTTATCTAGTTGAATCTGCAGGGGGGGAATTTAATGAAAGGATTAAAAATATCGAATTCTCTAATCAGCACAGATGTGGTCTGTCTGCTCTTTATTTTTTTCACTCATTTTGGTCAATGCAACTAAAAAGGCCCAATTAATCTTCTGCTTCTAGCCAGTTGCATTTCCCGGCTCTCCGGGGCTAGCGCAAATATTGTTGTGTTTGGGTTTCTACAGAAGAATCTAAAACTAGGAAACTGTCAAATAACCTCCCCTGTTTTCACTGATTTTTTTTTTTAATCTAAAAACCACCTTATTCCTATGAGGCAAGTTTGTGTCTCAGGCAACATACCTGCACAGGGGAATAAGAGGACGGAAGGCTCACCCTTACTCCCCTGCACTGCCACTACTCTCCTCCTTGGGCAGAGGCCTGGCAGTGGGTAAGCAGAGACAGAGAACGGGGGAAGCCTTGACTCTGGTGCCCTGTTGCACTGGCCAGTGCAGCTGAGTAGTCCCAAAGTGGGGATCTGCAACAGGGATAGGCCTGGCACAGATTGCTTCCCCCTCTGGAGCAAGTGAGGAGCCGGGGACCAAATTCTGACGCTCTGTCACAATTCAGTCCCTGCTCTGCTTCAGCAGCAGTACAACTACGTGGTGCCCTTACTCAGGGCCAGTTGGTAGATTCACAATCTAGCCCTCCTCCCATCCAACCAATGCTGTCCAATGGATTGATTTAATTGTAAAATAAATCCTGAAGCCTGGTATCTGAGGCGGGAGGGAATTCCTGCTTGAAGTGTAAAAACATATCCAGGCCTGTGGTCAACTATCAGGAGGGATGGATGGGAACCAATGTGGCTTTGATGCTGATTGTTGATGCCATTAACCTTGTGCTTAGGGAGGAAGGATAGCTCAGTGGTTTGAGCATTGGCCTGCTAAACCCAGGGTTATGAGTTCAATCTTTAAGGGGGCCAGTTGGGGATTGGTCCTGCTTTGAGCAGTGGGTTGGACTAAATGATCTCCTGAGGTCCCTTCCAGCCCTGATATTCTATGATTTGCTTTGAAACACACTGGATAGCTGGGATAGCATTTGTTTCTCCATAGCATTGACCATAGGAGACCTGATTCGCCTCTCATAGTGATGGAAATCAGGAGTTCCTTCTCCCTTTAAGCCAATGAAGTTGTAATATTGGAGTGAGAGGCGAATCAGGTCAATGTTTTGTAGTACAGTGCTCAGTGGATCCTTTTCTTCTGATTCAGATAGATCCTGTAAGATTGACGGCTGGATCCCGCAGTCTTTACTCCAGCAAAACTGCCACTAAAGGCAAGATTTGCCTGTAAAAAACTTCAGGATCAGGCCGTAAATATTTTAGAACCCTCTGCTTAGGATGGTAGCTGGAGCACCCATCAGGCACCATGTAGCAGTCCTCTGACCCCCTGAAAGGTTTCTGTATTCTTTTTAATACGTGGGATTTTTCCAGCTGAGGATTTGGCCTGGAAGAGCCCTCTTCAGTTAGAAAGTGTTTATTCTTCTAATGCTGCAGTTTGGGATGTGCTCTCTTGAGGTGCTATTCAGCCCAGCCCAGAGGCCCTGCGCATGGCCCCTTTACAACAGTGACCTCCTTTAAAAGGAGCTTAAATAGCAGAAAACACCTTGCCATGGACCACAGGACGGGGGCAAATCTCACCCTTTAGTTACAAATGCAGGTTAGGTGTTATCCTCTTTATGGCTCTTGACCTTGCTGCCACTGAAATCAGTAGCTTTGCCATTGACTCCAATGGCGGTAGGACTGGGCGCTATCTCAACGCTCTTAGGAAACTGCGGGTAAGATGTTCAAGGTATTTAGAGGCCTAAAGAGGCAGATAGGTGCCTCGTGAGCTTAAATCAATTGGTATTATGCAGCTGCATGCCCTCATGAGGTGCCTTGGCATTATTAAACACCTAAATACCTTTGAAAATCTCACTAGATGCCTATCTGCATTGTTAGACACCTAAATGCCATTGAAAATCTGGCTAGGGGTCTATATGCATTATTTTTAGACTCCTAAATACCACTGAAAATCTGGCCCTTAGTCTAGTCTAGGTGCAGCATCCTAAGTAGTTAGCACCCTCAGCATCTGATTTCCTCTCTCAATAGATCTCCTCCCAACTTAATACCTGGTGTGGGACTGGTTGTTCAGTCCTCCTCACTGGTCCTTCCAGTCACACCATTGTGGTGAGTTAGCTCCACAAAAGGCAGTCGGCCACTTGGCTGGTGCACATTCCCACAGCTCCTTGGAAGTCATTGGAGCTGCCAAGCCAGGCTCAGCCCACTGAAGTGAGCCCACTCCCCCAGAGAGAAGTCAATCTCCTAGGCCCAGCCTGAACGTCATTACGGACAGCCTGGCCTAAGCAAATCCTGAGCTCAGTTTCAAGTCCCCGTTAAAAAAAGCGCCTGTTGGTTCAGTCTCCAGCCAGACTGCTCCATTCGCCAGTTTGTAACGTACAACATGCCACTTAGATGGCTGTCTGCAAGCGTAGACGTTTCCCTCCCCTTCGCCCAAGTAGTGCAGCAGGCGTAGAGTCCCTACCCAGGGCAGTTGAGCGTTCTTCTTTTATTTCTTTTCTTTTCTTTAAATTAAAGCCCTGAAAATATTCTGCAAAGGCCCAGATGAAGCAGAGATCAAGCAGGTGGGAGTTGTGGATTTATGCAGGATTTTATGCGACTGTTTTATTTCCTACGCAATAAAAAATAAAGACCTTATTCTAGCAAACCCTGCATCCGGTGCTACCTCTGCAACGTTCCCAAGGGAACACGCTCTCCTGCATCACCTCTGACCTGGCGCACTTTGCAAAATGTTTGAAGCAGGACATACCCCAGTGAACCCTTTGCAGTGGGGTAGAGGGGGGAGTCCCTCCATTCCACATGGCTTTCCCTGCCTTTTTTTTTGTAATGCATTTCAGTGAGGTGGGGAGATAGAAGGGTGGTTGAGAGAGGGGACAGCTGGTGCATCTGTGAAAGCACACCCTTTGGTGTTGTCCATCAAGCATCTGCATTATGTGAACTTGGTTGCAGGGGGCTTAGCAACTGAGCTTTTGAGTTGAGTTAGCTCTTGGTTTTTAGCAGTCTCACTGGAGTCAGATCACCCCCAAGTTTGGGTGGTTGTTCATTGTGAGCGGTCTCTTTGTTTGCTCTTGTTCTCCTTGATTGCCCCTTAGCCGGCCAACACTGTAGTTCATCCAGAAAAGCTGGATCGGGATCTTTACCTTCCCGTGGACGGATCCCCTCATGAGCACTTCATCAGCGCCCGCCCCAGCCAGCCACGTGTCTTCTTTTTTAGAGAGGAAGTGTTGTCTAAGGGTTAGAGCAAGGGAACCGGAAACCGGGATGCCTTGATTCTGTTCCCAGCTCTTCCACTGATGTGCTGGGTGACCTTGAACAAGCGACTTCACCTCTCGGTGCCTCAGTTTACCCATTTGGGTATAGTAATATCTACCTCACAGGGGGTGTTGTGAGGCTTAATTAATTAGTGTCCATGAAGCACTTCCAGATCCTTGGATGAAAGGTGCTGTAGAAGTGCACAGTATTCTTATTGTCATTTTTAGATTAACTACCGTACGCACGTTCGTTAACTTTTCTTTGCTCAGCTGAATGAGGAAGCTGAATCAGGGTAAGGTGATTTCATTTATTAGTGGTAGTATTATTCATGTGCAATATCGCCCACTATCCGTTAGGCATAGGAACTACACCATCTCCGAATGTTTCTATTTTGATTACCCATTCAAACCATGTATAAAAGCAATCCCAGCACAATTTAAAAAAAAGTCCACCACTCCTGATGACTTATAGATTCATAGATTCTAGGACTGGAAGGGACCTCGAGAGGTCATCGAGTCCAGTCCCCTGCCCTCATGGCAGGACCAAATTCTGTCTAGACCATCCCTTTATGGCCTTTATGGGTGCAAAGCAGAGATAAACAGCAGACTAGAGCCCCTTATCCTACCATCCAAAATGTCTGACAAGTGCATAATCATTACACCACCATGACCATCAATTCACTGAATTGTGAAATCATATGTATAGCCCTTGGGTATCCCTTATGTCCACATTTTAGCTGGATAGTAAAAGCTACCACTTTTATATAGCCCATTTTCAGGTTGTCCTATAACCCCATGGCAATGATCGGGAAAATCCTTTTACCCATTACCAACCAGAATAATGCGCAGAGGAAACTCATTTCTGAATGAAGCAAAAAATCAACTTTGTGCTTTATTCAGAAGGCGATGCATTGGTGTACCAGCGGCAAGGGACCTAGAGCATACTGCACTTTGTTTGGTGGGCTCAGACTGTAACAGACAGATTTACTACATAGCTTGAATCATAGAAATTGGGGCTGGAAAAGCAAGACACGTTACTTAAACCATCCCACTGTCAGTGCAGGATTGTTCCCTACACTGTGTTCTCTAGAGATTGGTCTAATCCGGTTTTCACTCTCTCAAGTAAGGAACATCCACTGCTCCCCTCCGGAGAGTATTCCCAAGTCTAAACAAACCTCACTGCTAGGGTAGCATTTATGGTTTTCTCTAAAGTTGGGCATCATTAGAGAGGCCAAATAATGGAGAAATAAAAGCTGTACAGCTTAGCCTGCTGGAGAAGGAAAGACGACTCATGAAAGACTCTTCTGGTGCATCTGGGTAATGTGTCCAAAGGAAAAGCTGCCCAGTTACAAGACCGCTAATAAAACAAGCGCAAACAGTCTCCACATTCTGGGAGATGCAGCATTCAAAGGTACTCTGTTTCCATTCTTTGTCTGGTTTATACCAAATCTGATTCCAGGTTTAGAAAAGACAGAGGGCAAGATGCTCAGCTGGTGTATGTCAGCATATCTCTATTGGCTACCACAGAGCTACATTGATTTGCTCCCTCCAAGGATCTGCCCAGACTTTATCTAACTGCTCCGTTTTCATAACGCTAGGCGGGAAGAACAACAAAGATTCTCCGATTCTAATCGCTTCAGTGGAACTGGTCGTGATGCAGTAGCCCTTTGTCAGAGACAAAGGTATATAGCACAGGCCCTCCCAATGACTGATCACTTTGCTACCAACAGGAAGAGTTTTTGTAACTTTGTAGCAGCTTATTTTGCAAGAGGGTTAATTGTACCCAGTGAGATCAAACACCACGCTGAAGGAGTTACAGAGAAAACAGCAGCCCCCATCCTGTTTGCCCTCAAATTGGAGAGGGATTGGCTGTATACATCTCTGGGCCCACAAAGTCTTTGCTGCCTGAAAAACCACCTTTGGTTTACGCAGTGTAATCTGCCATCCGTGGTATTACAGGAGACTTGCCATGCCTGGGGGCTAGCGCTGGTTGAATAGTGGGAGGGGAAAGTGGAAAAAGGGAGTTGATTTTTTTTTCCCCGTTTGGTCAAATATGAAATTTTGACATTTTTTGTTGAAATACTGAATTCTGAAAAAAAATCCCACCAGTTCCATCAGGGGCATTGGCCACCAGTGTCCATACTCCTGATTGCATTCCTCAGGCTTAGGCCAACAAAGCGTGGCCCATCTAGTGGCCTAACAGGATAAGCACGCTGGTCAGATTCATGACCAAAAGCACATCTTGTCCGGAGGTTACAAACGAACCGGCACACTGTTAGACTAAAGCACAACAAGACACCTACTCCAAGATCCTGATAAGGACGCTGACTGAGACTAAAATGCCAAGATTCACTCTGCAATTCTAAGGTGCAAGGAACACGGTCCTTTCCTCACAAAGACCAGGTCTAACATGCTTCGAGTGTGGACATAGGTTATACCAGCCCCATTTTTGCCAGCATAGCTTATTCCAACCCCCACATAAGCGAAAGATGCTATACCAACAAAAGAACAGTTTTGCTGGTATAATTGTGAATACACTAGGGGCTTGGTCACAGATTGCACCTCATCCCATCCCTCTGTGCCAGCGAAAAAGTTTATAATGCAGACACAGTTATACTCCCAATATAGCCTACGTCGCTCGGGGAGGAGCTGGAATAAGCTACGCTGGCAAAAACACTTGCCGGTATAAACTGCATCCATAATAGAAGCGCTTTGACGATATGGTACCAGCAAAGCACCGCTCGTGTAGGCCTGGCCAAAGTGACCACAGCTTTGCTTCAGATCTGGACCATGTGCTAGCCTCTTCCTGGTTCCATTTGTAAGTTTTGATTTCCGTGCTGTTATCTGCGCCGTCGGGAATTTTTTTAAACAGTGTTAATTGTATGTTAGACCTCTCCACCAAGCTCTTTATATGAAAGTCAGTGGCTGTCTTCCCTTGGACAATAATGAATGTATATATCGTAAGTGCAGACTATACAGAAAAGTGACTGAGTCAAGGATAAGAGGGTTTTGTAAAGCCTGTTTATTTTTTTAAATGAGTTTGAGCATTTATATTTTACCACCATTTACGTGGTTTTGGGGAACCCAGATTGTGTCAAGATCTCATGCCAAAATAAGCCAAAAGTTGTTTGTTTTAAACTTTTTCTTCCATGAACCATATTTCAAATGATACTTTAAATGTCATTTTAAATGTTTTATTGAAACATGTACTGATGAAAAACAAAAAAAGTCATCTTGACAAAAGATTTATACATGAATCAGAAAGTATTTATTTCAATTTTGTACCTTTCCATTTTAATACATTATAATGTATTGACTCAACTGAGATAATATAAACAGTTCATTTTAATAATATGGTTGTGTGTGGTTCATTATTTTTTCCCTTTCTTCTTCTCACTTAACTGTAGCAAAATGCTGCCAAGTCTTATAGACACAAATCATATGAAATTAGGAGCAGACCCATGCATCAAACATAAGAGAGGCCAGACTGAGTCAGACCAAAGGTCCATCTAGCCCAGTATCCTGTCTTCTGACAGTGGCCAATGCCAGGTGCCCCGGAGGGAATGAACAGAACAGGAAATCATCAAGTGATTCATCCCCATTGCCCATTCCCAGCTTCTGGCAGGGGGATTGCAAAGGGGATTTCAGAGCCCCAGCAGGCACAGAGTGAGGGCACATACCTTGTGCTTTAGCTGAGATAGAGACCAACTCCCTACCTGGAAGGTACTTACTATGGGTGTGTCTACACAGCCACTGGAAGGGTGCATCCTAGGCCAGGTAGACAGACGGGCTAGCTCAGCTTGAACCAAAGTGCTAAAAATAGTAGTGTGGGCCTGGTGCCACACTTGGTGGCTTGGTCTGGTCACCCACGTACAAACCTGCTCAATCCCCTGGGTACATATTTGGGGGCTAGCCCCATCTGCCACCTATGCCACCATGGCACGCTGCATTTGTTAGGGTGCTATCTCGAGCAGAGCTAGCGTGTCGTCTGCCGGTGCGGGGAAACCCCCTCCCAGATGCTGTGTAGCCTCCAGACAACATGTCCTAGACCTCTCAAAAGCCTTGTTAGATTAGGATATAAAGGTGGGTGATCTAATTAACACCTCTGCAGGTATGTCTGCACAGAGAAAAAAACAACAACCCACAGCAGCAAGTCTCAGAGCCGAAGGCTACAGACTTGGGCTCGCAACGCTCATGCTACAGGACTAAAAATAGCCCTGTGGACCTTCTTGCTCGGGCTGGACTTCAAGTTCTGAAGCCCAGCCCCCTCCCTGGACTTCAGAGCCCAAGCCCAAGCCACCCAGCTGATTTTAGCGCTAACACGAGCCCGAGTCTGTGGACCCACTTCTGAAAGTCGTCGTCAAAGGTTTTAAAACGCAGTGTAGACAGGCCCCGAAACGCTAGTTGAGAAGTCTAATCAAGGCAATTGTACTTTAGCATTTGCTTAAAGGATTGAGTTAAAGTCTAGGAGGCTGTCTCGTTTAACCAGTTTAGTACAGACCAAAATACAGCTGCTTTGGCTTGACAAACGTTTTTGCGTATGTCTTCAGTGCGGAGTTCACTTGTAGAATACAGACCAATTACTCCTCTTAGGTTAGCCTCACTCACCTGTGAGCAGCCAGGCTGTAATAACACCGGAGTTGCTGTATCCACACCGGCACTGCCCTCACTTATGTGTGTGGCTAGGATTTCTGGGGGGTACATCCCAGGCTTCTTAGCAGGGCCGACTCCAGGTTTTCTACAGCCCCAAGCGGCGGAGAAAAAACAACAACAAAACAAACCTATTGGCGGCACTTAGGCGGCAGCTCAATGAAGCCACTCCATTCTTCGGCGGCACTTCGGCGGCAGCTCAAGAGGAAGAGAGGGACTGAGGGACCCGCCACCGAATTCCCGCCGCAGACCCGGACGTGTCGCCCCAATAGCGGATGAAATGCCGCCCCTTTGTATTGGCCGCCCCAAGCACCTGCTTCCTTAGCTGGTGCCTGGAGCCGGCCCGCTTCTTAGCACTGCAGTGAGCGGAGCGGCTCTATTACTTCTTCCCCAGTGAATTGTGGGAGAACGTGTTTGTCATTTCTGGGCAGATGGGGGGAATTGTAGGAACGCATCAGCACTGGACAGGCGCTAACCTGCATCCCCACTCCAGCGTGGTCATGCTCACGTTCAGTCGAGCTGTAGCTTATACCCCCAATAGACCAGCCAGCTCCAGTTAAAGTATCGCTGCACTCAAGTGGGTTTTGTGTGGCCAGGGCGCTGAGTTAACTTTGCAGTGAAGCTAAGCTCTTAGATCAAGCTAACCAACTCGCTCTTACATCAGGCTATCATGTGCACCTGTTAGAAATTAATTTCCAGGGCTGACGTCTTCATTTAGTGCGTGAGTCAACAAAGCACGTCAGCCCAGTGTTCTTACCTAAGCTGTGTTTTATATCTCCCAAAGTCTGCAGCAGAGAGTGAGAATGTTCCTCCAGAGTCCTACTTCCTGGGGAAGGGCGAATAGAGCCTCGCAGGTAACAATTTTCACTTGCAGGTGCCAGCAAATCCCCAAATGGATTTTCAAGAAAAGCTGCAGCTAGGTGCTTGCAAGTCTTTGGCAAGAGATCACCTCTAGACTGGCTTGAAGAGGTCTGTGCAACGACTGGTTTAAGGTGACAAGTGAGCCAGAACGTTGCTTGTGGGCGTACATATCTGCACGGTATTTGAGCAGACTGTTGTATTAGACGAGCAGTTCTCAACCCGCAGGCTGCATGCGGCCCATTTAGCACACAGCTGTGGCCCAGCCATGTGTTAAAGGCCGCCGGGCTAGGGTTGCCAACCCTCCAGGATTGGCCTGGAGTCTCCCGGAATCAGCATCCATCTCTCAGCGACTATTGAAGGCAATCCAGGAGATTTTAATGGGATATTTTAAGAAAATGACATTATGTCATGTTGGGGGGGGGCGGAAATCTCCTGGAATAGCTTCAGTCAGAGTTGGTAACCCTATGCCGCGCCCACGCGGCTGGGTCCGGGCTGCCCGGTGGGGGTGGGGTCGCCAGCTGGGTTCAGGGTTGGAGCTGATGGCTGGTCCTCCGCTCCTGGCCCCACTCTGTGGAGGGGTCTCTCGGTGGGAGGCACTGGACATAGCAGTCTGGGGAGAGGTTTGTGGGGGCGGTCGCTGTTGTTCTCAACCTGCAGCCCAGGTAACACATTGGAGGCTGCATATGCAGCCCACAATGATAAATAGGTTGAGAATCACTGTATTAGCGATTGCCTCAGTTTCTCAAATGGCCTGATTTTCAAAAGCACTGAGCACCTGCAGCTCCCGTTGACTTTAATGGAATTTGTCGGTGCTCACTGAAAATTAGGCCTAAAGGGACATATACCTTCAGGAGCACGAGAGTTCTATTGCTCATAATAGAGGTGAATTTGGCCCTGCCCGACACCTGTTGTTATCTCACTCGCTGTCTTACTGACATCAGGAACTGTAAATCAATGATAGAAAACCTACGATACACTAAAGAAATGGGCTCCACAATAATTCCAAGTCTGTCTCTCTGCTATTTTGAGAGGTGTCCATCACTCTTGGGTATTTGTTGCATGTTTTGAATACCACAATCTCCCTGTAGACTTTGGAGATTTAAAAGATTTTAAAAGAAACTTTTGGCGCCAGGAACAAAATTTGCTCTTTATTCTCTTGGATATTTCTCTGATAGCCAAGTGATGTCATGGTGAGAAAAGTGAGAGCAGGAAAGTGTTTGTAATACATCTGCCCCATGTTGATATTCTACTCATATTATTCCCTGACCGTTAGAGCTGAATTAATTCATTAATTTCCCAGCCCCCCCACCCCCGAAAATGCTGATGAAAATAAACAAAAAAAATCATTTTTGCCAATGTTTTCCACACAAAATTTAACTTTGTGGCAAAAAAAATCAAAAGCTGAACATTTGCAGCTGAAACCTGAAAATTTAGATTCACTGCAATGTCTCTGGGAGCTGTCGTTCAAGTGTCTCATGCCCACATTCTCTTTTACAGGCCAGGCTCCCTGGCCAGACAACATCTGCAAGGAAACATCACAGTCACTGAGCATGATGCATCATGGGAGTTGGGTTTTGGACAAAAAATGTCAGATCAGCTGAAAACTTTCAGTTTTCGAGTGTTTGTTTTTCCCTTGCTAAAAGCTGGCATTTTCTGGAAAGCAGACATGTTTTTGCACACATTTTAGTTTAGTCAAAACTCCAATTTTCTGTCAAAAAATAGTTTCTATCAAAAATTTTCCACCAGCTCAATGGACCACATCAAAATGGTCTTCTTGTTAGCACCACAGAGCTGTGATGAGCACAGTATAAACACCTACCAGTCCCCCTCACCACAGCAACACCAGCCCTACTCTGAAGATCCCTCCACCCCATTCCAGCAGCACTGAGGCCCCATCATGCAAGCCCTTCAACCCACACAACCAGCTCCACCCACCCCAACAACAACCAGCTTCCCCACTCCACAATTCCCTCACTGCAGCTACACTAGCCACCGGATCCCTCCCAGCCACCTACCATCTTTCCCCCTCCGCATACATTTTTTCATCTGGAAAACAAATGTCCTGTGACCCACATCCCCACAACCTTCTATACCTACAAAGGATTTTGTGTTTTGGTGAGTTGTAAGACAATTTTTTGACCCCTTTGTGGGGCACTAATCGCAAAAAGTTAAGACCCACTGGCATAGATGTGTGGATAGATAGGAACAAGCCACCTGGATTTTTCTCCCCATGTTGTGCATCATCAGTAAATTGTTAGCTGAGCTCTGATGGCAGAAGCTTTTTTACTGGTGATGGTGGAAGAGGCTGAAAGAACACAGCTGGCTTTGAGGGAGTCACATGAGATCAGCAGTGCTGGAAACTAGAGGGAAAATCATCTTTTGACTTTTGTGAACTGAGCAAATTTGCTCCGAACACCAGAGTGAGAGAATAAGAGCCCACTAAAGTCAACGGGAGGGTCTCTGTGGACTTCGATGGTCTTTGGCTCAGGCCTGACATAGCAGATGTCAAAAGTGTCCTTCATATAACGTCATTGGTCTGACTCTGATCAGCTGAGCAATTTCCTTTAGGCTCATGGGTACGGAAATCTTTTTCAAAGAGCTCAAGGGAAAGTTGGCTTCTTAGGTTTCACTTGGTAGTGGTCTCCCCTTCTCCCTTTTCATCACACCTCCTGGAATAGGTTCTAACAATTTCTCTGAATAACAAACAGGCAGAGGAGGAGCAAAAGGGTGCCTAAGCAATGGTTTATGAACGGGGTTCAGGTCTTGGTACATGCAGTCACAGCTGAATGGAAGTAAAGAAAACCCTGAAGTGACAGAACCATGTGACATGGATTTCTTTGTGTTTACCAACACCAACGATTTAATCAGCTCATAAAAGCTGTCAGATTGAGTCCACTCCGCTGGAAGGATGGATCTACTGCTGCAGAAGGAGGATGTATCCAATGGTGGAATGATGCTACCCTGGATCATAGATCGCTAAATGGCTGAAAAGCAAGCGTTAGTCCTTAGGATCATGATACAGAGAGAGAGAGAGAGCATGTGAAAATAGCAGCTGTAGAACTGTAGTTAGAGCAATAGTTCCCAACCATTCACTCTTGGGAGGCTGCCTGGGGATAGTAGAGCTGATGAGTGACACCACACCCACACCTCTTCACGCCATGTCCGCTGTATTTGGCAGACTGTCTAATGGCTCTGTCTCTGAGTCGCTCTCTTTAGTTTAATCTCATCCTTTTCTCTCTCTCTTGTTTTTGTTTCCCCTTCTCTGGTTTCTTTCTCTTCTCATTCCCCTCAGCAAATACTCCTTGAGTCGGGTGGGATCAGGCCATACGTGTTCTCAGGGCTGAACTGAACACCATGGGAACACAGGAGAGACGCCAGGGCCACAGAGAGGTATGTGGAGCCTACAGCCCTGTATGTATGAGTCTGGCCTGTGGCAGGCAGCCATATGGACAACCACAAGAGCATATATGTATTAGGGGGCACACGGATCCAGGATTATGCAGCTGTTACTTTCTGCAGTCTCCATTTGTCCTCTTGAGCCAATGGGGAGACACTGGGCTAGATCAAACAAACATCCTGTGTTCTTCCAGAGCGTTAGACTGGTTTCTGATTTATCTGCTGTTACATTCACTTTTTAGCTCTGTCGTACAATCAAACCAAAGCGGGACATGGTAGCTTCACCCGCCTTGCTCCTGACCACTGGTGCTAACACTGAAACGAATACCCTAGCCACCAAAATCAGCCAACGTGGACTTGGCTGCTGCAGACAAAGGGCTTCCTGCTCAGAAGACATATGGCTGGTTTGCAAACCGTGGTCCACCCACGGATATCTTCTGCAACAACAACAGGTCCATCAGCCGCCCCTTGGATCTTCTTGGCCCTCTGTTAGAAAGTGACTGTGATGAAGTTAAAAGCAGACGGGTTGGGGATTTTAGCAGACCTGGTATTGCACCCTGTATGCTTGATTCTCCATTAGCTCCACCTTGTGTCATCATTTACATCAATGGAAACAGTGTCCACACTGCACTCACTTTGCACTGGGGTTAAAGAACCACACCAGGTGCAGGACAATGGAAAACAGGCCCTAAGCCTACAGGTCTGATCCATCCAGAGCACGTGGAATGAAAGGAGACAAAATGGGAAAGCCCTGTTGGGTCTCCCAACTCATCTTGCTGCCAGTGGAGGACTTTTCTCTACCCTAAATGTTTCCATTGCTTTTTCTAAACTAGTCTTACAGGAGTTTAGGGCATCTGTCTACTCCCTTGGGAGACTATTCCACACCCCAACAGATCATACCATCAGAAGGATTTCCAGATATCCCGAACAGAATTGTGCCGAGGACGAAAGTTCCATTTTTGTGAAGGATTTCGATATTTTGAACTCTGGCTTTGTCCCAAATCGTAACTAAAGCCCCACATTTTTTAAATTCTCCATAAAGGAAAATGCTAAAAAAAAAATCATTTTAAGTTGAGTGAAACATTTTGCTTTGACAAATGCAAAAAAATGTTTCATTTTGATTTTGACTTTTGGAATAAAACAAAATTAAAAAAAAATAATGAAAAGTAATTTCAAAACAAAAAGCATCAAAACATTTTGTTTCAAAGATGCAGAACTTAGACATTTGCACATTGTCGGAAATTCTGGTGCAATTGACCCAATTTTGTGAAGCGTTTTGATGTAGTGGCTTCCATGGATACATAGATTCAGAGATTCCCAGGACCACTGTGATCATCCAGTCTGATTTTTTTGTAGAACACAAGCCGGAGAACTTCCCCAAAATAATTCCTAAAGCAGATCTTTTAGAAAAACATCCAATCTTGATTTGAAAATTATCAATGCTGGAGACTCCACTACGATCCTTGGTAAATTATTCAAATGGTTAATTACTCCTACCGTTAAAAATGTACACCTTATTTCTAGTCAGAATTTGTCTAGCTTCAACTTCAACCATTGGATCGTGTTACACCCTTCTCTGTTAGATTGAGGATCCCATTATTAAATATTTGTTCGCTGTGTAAATACCTATAGTCTGTGATCAAGTCACCCCGTAACCTTCTTATGGTTAAGCTAAATAGATTGAGCTCCTTTAGTCTATTACTATAAGGAAGGTTTTCTAATCCTTTCATAGATTCATAGATTCATAGATTCTAGGACTGGAAGGGACCTCGAGAGGTCATCGAGTCCAGTCCCCTGCCCGCATGGCAGGACCAAATACTGTCTAGACCATCCCGGATAGACATTTATCTAACCTACTCTTAAATATCTCCAGAGATGGAGATTCCACAACCTCCCTAGGCAATTTGTTCCAGTGTTTAACCACCCTGACAGTTAGGAACTTTTTCCTAATGTCCAACCTAGATCTCCCTTGCTGCAGTTTAAACCCATTGCTTCTGGTTCTATCCTTAGAGGCTAAGGTGAACAAGTTTTCTCCCTCCTCCTT
This sequence comes from Trachemys scripta elegans, assembly GCF_013100865.1. Lineage (NCBI taxonomy): Eukaryota > Metazoa > Chordata > Testudines > Emydidae > Trachemys > Trachemys scripta. Next base: position 194,656,300 of record NC_048300.1, read on the forward strand.
ATGACACCCTTTTAAATACCTGAAAACTGCTATCATGTCCCCTCTCAGTCTTCTCTTTTCCAAACTAAACAAACCCAGTTCTTTCAGCCTTCCTTTAATCATTCTCATGGCTCTTCTCTGAACCCTCTCCAGTTTATCGACATCCTTCTTGAATTGTGGACACCAGAACTGGACACAGGATTCCAGCAGTGTTTGCACCAGTGTCAAATATAGAGGTAAAATAACCTCTCTCCTCCTATTTGAGATCGCGTTAGCTACTTTGGCCACAGCATCACACTGGGAGCTCATGTTGAACTGATTATCCATGATGACCCCCAAATCTTTGTCAGGGTCACTGCTTCCCAGGAGAGAGTCCCATATCCTGTATGTTTGGCCTACATTCTTTGTTCTTAGAGCTATACATTTACCCATATTAAAACGCATCTTGTTTACTTGCACCCAGTTTACAAAGTGATCCAGATTGCTCTAAATCAGTGTCCTCTCCTCTTCATTATTTACCACTCCCCCAATTTTTGTATCATCTGCAAACTTTACCACGGATGATTTTATGTTTTCCGGGTCATTGATAACAATATTAAACAGCATAGGGCCAAGAACTGATCCTTGCAGGATGCCACTGGAAACAGGCCTGGTCAATGACAATTCCCCATTTACCGTTACATTTTGAGACCTATCAGTTAGCCAGTTTTTAATCCATTTAATGTGTGCCATGTTCATTTTATATTGTTCTAGGTTTTTAAGCAAAATGTCATGCGGTAGCAAGTCAAACACCTTCCAGAAGTCTAAGTAATTATATCAACACTATCACCTTTATCAACCAAACTTGTAATCTCATCTAAAAAAGCTATTGAGTTAGTCTGACAGGATCTGGTTTCCATAAATCCATATTAATTTGCATTAATTACATTACCCTCCGTTAGCTCTTTATTAATCAAGTCCCATATCAGCCACTCCATTATCTTGTCTGGGATCCATGTCAGACAGACAGGCCAATAATCATGTAGGTCATCCCATTTACCCTTTTTAAAAATAGGCACAACATTAGCTTTCTTCCAGGCTTCTGGAATTTCCCCAGTGCTCCAAGACATACTGAAAATCAACATGAATGGTCCTGCAAGCTCCTCAGCCAGCTCTGTTAAAACTCTTGGGTGCAAGTTATTTGGACCTGCTGATTTAAAAATGTCTAGTAGCTGCTGTTTAGCATCTTCCAGAGATACTAGTGGAATGGAAATAGTGTAATCATCACCATATGATGATACTCCATCTGATTTTTCCCCCCAAATACAGAACAGAAATATCTATTGAACACTTCTGCCTTTTCTACATAATTGATCATTCTACCACTTTCATCTTGGAAGGAACCAATACCATTGTCAGGATTCTTTTTATTACTGATATATTTGTAAAACTCCTTATTGTCCTTAACTCTGCTGGCCATAGATTTATCCTTGAGTCCTTTGGCTTCCCTTATCGGTTTTGTGCAATTACTAACTTTTGATTTATATTCTTTACTATCAACTTCCCCTTTCTTCCATTTGTTTCATATAATTTATATATGTACAGCTGCCTTCACTTCGTCTCTAAACCAGATTGATTGTTTTAAACAGCGCACCCTTCTTCATCAATTGTGGGATTGCGGCTTTTGGGCATCTAGTAAAGTGTTCCTAAATGATTCCCAATTATCATTCTTATTTTTCTGATTAAATTCTTCCTCCCAGCTGAATTGGCTCATAATTGTTTCAGCTTTGTGAAGCTGACCCTATTAAAGCACCAGGTATATATATTATTGGCCTGAAATTTTTTCTGCTTGCACATTATAAATGTGATCAAGTCATAATCATTTGTGCATAAGCTCCCATTAACTTTTAGTTCTATGATCAGTTGCTCTTTATCTGTTAGGACAAGGTCTAATATAGAATTCCCCCATGTTGGCTGCAACACTTTTTGAGCTAGGAAATTGTCATCTATAATGTTTGGAAATTGCAAAGATGTTTTAATATTGGCAGGATGAAACCTCCAGTGTATGTCACTCAAATTGAAGTCTCCAACAATCACTCAGGTTCTTTTTCCCTGCACATCATAGACATGTGTGTACAGAGGCAGCCATCCTGTTTCCTCACTGATTTGATGGCCTGTAGCAGACACCAACTAATACACGATCTTATCCTATATCTGTTAAGACTGATCCATAAGCATTCATAGAATATCAGGGTTGGAAGGGACGTCAGAAGGTCATCTAGTCCAACCCCCTGCTCAAAGCAGGACCAATCCCCAGACAGATTTTTGCCCCCAATCCCTAAATGGCCCCCTCAAGGATTGAGCTCACAACCCTGGGTTTAACAGGCCAATGCTTAAACCACTGAGCTATCCCTCCCCCGAAGAGCAGGCCTGTTATCTTGTCTTCTAGTTATCAATGATTTGGAACCAGGTTTTGCTATAGTGCCACTCCCTCTCCTTTTTTGCCCACTCGTTCCTTCCTAAATAGGCCTCAGTCATTGATTTTAACATTCCAGTGTGTGAATCCTCCTGCCAGGTTTCAGCCATACCAACTAGATCGAATTTATGCTCATCCATGAGCAAGTCCAATTCCTCTTGTTTGTTCCCTGGGCTCCTAACACTGGTGTATAGGCAATTAGAGAATTTCTTCTCAACATGTCCTTTGGTTCCTTGATTCATTTTGTTCTCAGCATCCTGATGTTGTACTGCGTGCTCACATCTTCCCTCTTTTTACTTTCCCCTTTTGCTATTAGTTTAATCCCCTTCTGCCTAGTCCAGCCAGCCTGTTGCTTAAGACATTGTTCCCCCTTGAGACAGGATTCTCTCAGCAGCACCCTGGTCACTGGTATTGCTGCAGCGTGGGGGAGGCTGCAGGCCCAGCGGAGGGCAGTTACACACTTTCTGGTGGGGGGATTGTGAGCACCTGGGTGACAATCACAGGGCTCACCAGGTAATTGGGGAGAACATAAGGAAGCCGGGGCACGTCCAGAGGGAACTCAGAGGGCTGCAGGGAAGCCTGCTCTTGCTATAGGCCTGTGTTGCGTGGTATTGCGACGTAAGATGGAAATAAATGTGCACCCAGGTGAAAGAGAAACAACCTGATGTGCGTTTGTGGCTGTGAAACCATCTGAACTGGCCAGGCCGTGAGGTTCACCAGGTAATGACAGAGGTGCCCTGTGACACCCCTTCTACTGAGGAGGCCATCCAAACTACACAGCCCCCACAGAAGGTGGACCAATGTTCCACAAAACCAAAGGCCTCCACCACTTCCCTAGCCAATGGCTCACTGCCAGAATTTCCTGCCTTCTGTCTTCCTTTGCTCATGGGGCAGAAAGGGTCTCGGAGAAGATTGCTTCTTCTTCAGCCCCTAGCTTTTTCACAGACACCAAGGCCAGAAGAGACTACTGTGATAATCGAGTCTGGCCTCCTGTATAACACAGGTCTCAGAACTGCCCCCAAAATAATTCCTGGAGCAGAGCTTTTAGAAAAACAGGCCGTCTTGGTTCTGGAGTATGGTTCCACTGAAGTGTTTCTGACCAGCTGTAGTTCAGAGTAAATGTTCCTGCTTTTTATTTCATCCTGTTACTCCTAGCTGTGCGCTCCCCTATAATCCACTCTGGATGGGATAACAGCTTCCGGGGGGCAGAGGGGAAGGCGGGAGGGAGATCTCTTTGGGAGACTAGAGCCAGCCAGAGAGGGGTATCGTCAGGGCAGCTGGGCAGCCTCTCCTGGTAGAGTTATTATGGAGGCCTGGATGCAAAATAAAACTGCCCTCACCTAATGAGACCCCAAGCAAAGGATGGTGGCTCAGACATTAACCCTGCAGGCTGTTTTTTCCACGGGTGGAGCTGCCCCTTCTGGCCTGGGGACAGTGCAGTTTGCATCCCCATGCACCTGCAGGGTGACCCCAGCTCCCAAACTCCAGGGTGAACCCACCTACCTGGGCAGCGAATTGCTGATGTCAGCCCAGTCCCTGCTAAACATGGGTACCTGTGACACAAAAACCACCTCCAGCACAGTTTCTGCTGATGGACCTCTTTGTTGGGTGTCTCAGCAACGAGGTCAGGGACTGAATGGGCCAGGGAAACTAAACTCTCCTCTCACCCCTGAGAAGGTGTCCCTTCACATCAGGGTTGCCTCTTTCTATTTTCCCTACTGCTGCCTGAACTACCCCATGTCTGTGGAGAGGATGGATTTGAGTCTGCAGGCCTGTCAAGTCCCTCACGCCGGCACCGCCATGCTGGTGCTGGAGATAATGCTCTATGAAGCGGAAAATAAAGTTGCTCTTGATTGTGAGGTAAACACGGCAGAGGACATTAATGTAACAAATTGACATGGAAGGCTGGCCTGAGTCCTCTCGGTTATTACTGTGGGATGGACGATACTGTCAACTTCCCATTTCCCTCAGGGGATTGCTGGTCTCTTCATGTATAAGATGATTTTTGTACCACTGGAAGTTCCAACTCCAGGCTTCCTCCCACATGTATTTTAGGGTGAGATCCAAGTCTAGAGAGAATTTGGGCTCTTTCTTTCCCCACCCTGTGAAAGACAATGTAGAGTGAAAGTGGTTTCTGCAACAAGTGCCATTGTTATACCACCTGACAACATGAGTGTGATAAAGACATTGGAATTTCCATAAAGCCATGCCCTGCACTTTGGGGCAACCTTGCTATTTGATAACTGTTCAGTCAATTGTTCTCCAGAGTCTCAGCTTTCATTTTTTTAAAAAAAAAGGTATCCAGTTTTATGGTGCAAAGAAAATCTTGAAAGTATGATCCAAGTGTAACAGACCTTGTAATGCCTGCCTGAGTTTGCAGAGAGCCTGAAACAATAGCTCTGAGGTGTGAAGTACTCTGTTTATTTCAGTGGGTCCTAGCTCATCAAAGCATGTAAGGAAGGCAAGAAAGTGCCAGTTCATGATCTGCACGGTCTACTCAGAGTGGCTGCTCATTTTGAGTAGGCCTTAAACAACACATGGCCGATTGAAAGGAGGGGGGTGATTCGTTTCAGTTCCCAGAAGTGGGGGCTCAGTCTCCAGAAGTGTGGGAAATGCTGCCATACAGGAACAACCCCATGGTCCAGCTAGTCCAGTGTCCTGGTTCCAAGAGTGGTTGGCATCATCTGCCCAATCCTCACACCCTGGGATTAGATGCTTTCTAATAACATTTACATAGCAATTAATGCTGCACGTGTTGGGCCACGCCAAAACCCCAAGCCAAACACCCCTGGACTTCCAAGAGGTTCATTTGATCAGCCTTTCCTAGCTGGCTCCAGTCTCGACATTGGGCCTGAGCCTAATCCCATTCACTTCAGTGGGCTTTGGATCAGGGCCAGTGTGGGAAGGGTGATGGTAGGATTAAAAACAAGGGAGGGGAGGCAGGCGAGGGGATCAAACTGGAAGTAAATGTGGGTCAACAAAGGGGAAAAGCTATTATGGAATGAGCTAGCAAGGGGTGGATGTTTGAAGCAGGATATAAGACAATCTAAGGGAGGCCTAGATTTGCTTGTGTAGGAGGAGGTGAGGGATGGGTTTGGGGGCAAGACAGGTAAGTGGTCTTAAGAAAAAGCCAAACGGGGCATGAGCTGGGGTGGGCAGGCTAGCCCTTGGTCTCAGTGGCTTATTCTGGTATGGTGCTACCAGAGGCAGATCTATTTAGAATGAGCCAGGAGAAGCACCATCACGTGTTACAATAAGAAAGAAGTGTAGAGGTACAGTGCACACGTGGCTACCAGCAGAGCCGGCGCTAGGCATAAGCAGACGAAGCAATTGCTTAGGGCCCCGAGCAGCTCAAGGGGGCGCCCTACTCATGTGTTATGATGTGTTGTGGGCGGGACAGGAGGGGAATATTCCTGCTTAAGCCCCCCCCCCCCCCCAATTGGCTAGCATGGCCTCTGGCTACCAGGAACCTAAGAGATCTCTCTCTCCATCTCTCTGCCAAACATTGCAGGAAAAAATACGCCTATCGACAAGTCCGACAGATGCGGACACACAGTTTGCCCTGGATTTATCAATAAGTCATTCCAGTGCGAGTATGTGTCCACTGACATGTATTTGGGCCACACATTTTGGAAGTGGCCCTTAATTTTAGGTGCCTGGCTAGGGACATCTTGGGACTGATTTTCATGGGTGCTGAGCGCTGTGGTTCCATTTGAATCCTCCAGCCCTCCCCTTCCCCTTCCCCATGTCTTCACCTCAGCTTCACTCCCCACCTGTCCTTCTGACCCTCTTCTCCGCTGCCCTGTCCTCCTCCCCCTCTTCCCTTTTCTTTCCATTTAGCTTATCCCTCCCTAAGTAACCCGGCCCGGATCCTGGCATTAACATGATGTTTGCTGTTCACTCGGAGTGTGTTCTAACTCCTCCCCTGGCCTGTGTTGGGCCGATCTATCTCCATTGCACGCTCTCTTACCCTGTGTCTGTTCAACATCTAGCACAATGGGGCCCATCCTTGGCCCGTCCGTGGGCCCCACTGTAGCAAACCTGATTAATAATAACTTAAAGTCAATGAGAGCTGCAGGCGCTCAGCCCATCTGCCACCTTGGGCAGCCAAAGGCTGAGCCATCCTAAGTTACTGGACACTTGTGGCCGTAACACAGGAGAACCAGTTTAGCTCCCCGACATATTCATCGCAGCATGAATGTGGACCCAATATCAACGCTAACTTACGTGACTGCGTGTGCTGCGGCCAGCTGGTTTGCAATGCAAGTAGTGCGAACGATACTCTCGACAGCTTGAGCGGGACCAGGACTGACTGGGATCCTGGCCCAGGCGAGACCCTTGTCCCTGTGAGGGAGCGGCGTTCGTCGCTGTGATGGGGTGTGCCCCCCGCACAAGGCCTGAAGGAGTTAAGGTGGCCAGGTAGGCCAATGGATGGCCCAGGCTGCACCTGGAGTGGAGCCAGGGAACAGGGAATTGATTGCAAGCAGGCTCAGCTGGACAGGAACAGGTAGGGCCTGTATAAAGCCCAGGAGCTGAGAGCCCTCAGGGGGTGGCAGGGAACTAGCCTACAGTTAGTCCCTGGGAGGCTGGTGAAGCCAGAGACGTGGGGAGAGCCTGAAGGTACGGAAGAGACTCAGGGAAAGGTAGCAATGTTCAGGAGGGAACAGATGCTGGCTGCTGACTCAAGGGCCCCTAGGCTGGAACCCGGAGTAGAGGGCAGGCCCAGGTTTCCCTGCCAGCCCCTGGGGAAGTAGCACCCCAGGAGCAGTGAAGAGGAAGCCTGCCTGAGACTGCTGGCAAGGAAAGACTTGGATACCCCAGAAGGGGGAAACACACATGGTGATGAGTCCAGAGGGCCAAGTCACAAAGAAGGAGCACCTGGAGTTGCAAAGACGGGGGAGTGATGGCAAGAGGAGGGATAGCTCTGTGGTTTGAGCATTGGCCTGCTGAACCCATGGTTGTGAGCTCAATCCTTGAGGGGGCCACTTAGGGATCTGGGGCAAAAATCTGTCTGGGAATTGGTCCTGCTTTGAGCAGGCGGTTGGACTAGATGACTTCCTGAGGTCCCTTCCAACCTTGATATTCTATGATCCTATGAGGAGGGCACTGTACCTGGAAGGAGCTAATCCCCAGTGTGGCCAGGAGAACATAAAAATGGCCATACTGGGTAAGACCAAGGATCCATCTAGCCCAGTATCCTGTCTACCAACAGTGGCCAATGCCAGGTGCCCCAGAGGGAGTGAATGTAACAGGCTATGATCAAGTGATCTCTCTCCTGCCGTCCATCACCACCCTCTGACAAACAGAGGCTAGGGACGCCATTCCTGGCCAATAGCCATGAATTGATCTAGTTCTCTTTTAAACCCTGTTATAGTCCTAGCCTTCACAACCTCCTCAGGCAAGGAGTTCCACCAGTTGACTGTGCACTGTGTGAAGAAGAACTTCCTTTTATTTGTTTTAAACCTGCTGCCCATTAATTTCATTTGGTAGCCCCTAGTGCTTGTATTATGGGAACAAGTAAATAACTTTTCCTTATTCACGTTCTCCACGCCACTCATGATTTTATATACCTCTATCATATCCCCCCTTAGTCTTCTCTTTTCCAAGTTGAAAAGTCCTAGCCTCTATAATCTCTCCTCATATGGGACCCTTTCCAAACCCCTAATCATTTTAGTTGCCCTTCTCTGAACCTTTTCTAATGCCAGTATATCTTTTTTGAGATGAGAAGACCACATCTGTACGCAGTATTCAAGATGTGGGCATATCATGGATTTATATAAGGGCAATAAGATATTCTCCATCTTATTCTCTATCCCTTTTTTAATGATTCCTAACATCCTATTAGGAGGCGCCTTAGCAGTGAGTGGAACCCTGTGACAGTCGGTCAATATTTGCTGCACCAGGCAGAATACAGCTGAAAGGAAACAGTATGAAAATACGCTAGCTCTCTCCTTAAAGACAGACAGTGAGCTGGATTCAGCTCGACACCTTCAGCGAATGCACACGCAGCTCCTCAGGCAGGCTGTGGAGAGGAGGATGCTTTTTGGAGATATGTTGGGTAAGAGGCAAGGGAGTAAAGGGCCCCACACTGTTTATTCTGAATGGATTTGGGAACCGGACAGTGGACGTTTCAGGAGAGAGCGTCAGGCCCTGCTTGGGGAACGTGGGGGGAAGGGAAAGGTACAGCTCAATGTAACCTGAAAGTTATAACTGGGGGACGACATGAGAAGGGATGAAAGGCGCATGATGTCAGAGGCTGGGTCTTTGACGCGCTGCCCTGCCAAAGGGTGAGGGGAGCTGAGGAGAGGGTGGGTGCTTGGGAATCGCTGCCTGCAATGGCATGAAAGATGCCTCTCTAGCTTACTGTGCAGCAGAAACTAGTTGAGGACCTGGAGGTAAGTGGCAATTGCGATAAATTACAACATGGTTTTACGAAGGGCAGATCGTGCCAAACGAATCTGATCTCCTTCTTTGAGAAAGTAACGGATTTATTAGATAAGGGAAATGCGGTGGACCTAATATACCTGGATTTCAGTAAAGCGTTTGATACTGTACCCCATGAGGAATTATTGGTTAAACTGAAAAACATGGGGATCGATATGAAAATCCAGAGGTGGATAAGGAATTGGTTAATGGGGAGAATGCAGCGGGTCGTATTAAAGGGTGAACTGTCAGGTTGGAGGGAGGTTACTAGTGGAGTGCCTCAAGGTTCGGTTTTGGGACCCATTTTATTTAATCTATTTATAACTGACCTCGGAACCGATTGCAGGAGTGGGCTGATAAAGTTTGCGGATGATACGAAGGTGGGAGGCGTTGTAAATTCGGAGGAGGATAGGGATATCCTGCAGGGAGACTTGAATGAGCTTGTGAATTGGAGTATCAGAAATAGGATGAAATTTAATAGTAAAAAGTGTAAGGTGATGCATTTGGGGATGACTAATAAAAATTTTAGTTACAAGATGGGGACGCATTGGTTAGAAGTAACGGAAGAGGAGAAGGACCTAGGGGTCCTCGTAGACCACAGGATGACTATGAGTCGACAATGCGACGTGGCGGTGAAAAAAGCCAATGCTGTCTTGGGATGCATTAGGCGAGGTATATCTAGTAGGGATAAGGAGGTCCTGCTTCCGTTGTACAAGGCGCTGGTGAGACCTCATTTGGAGTACTGTGTGCAGTTCTGGTCTCCCATGTTTAAAAAAGATGAACTCAAACTGGAACGGGTGCAGAGAAGGGCCACTAAGATGATCAGAGGAATGGAAAACCTGTCGTATGAAAAGAGACTAGAGGAGCTTGGGTTGTTTAGTCTGACAAAGCGAAGGCTGAGGGGGGATATGATTGCTATCTTTAAATATATTAGAGGGATTAATACGAGGGAGGGAGAAGAATTATTCCAGCTTAGTACTAATGTGGATACGAGAACGAATGGATATAAACTGGCCGTGGGGAAGTTCAGGCTTGAAATTAGACGAAGGTTTCTGACCGTCAGAGGGGTGAAATATTGGAACGGCCTTCCGAGGGAAACGGTGGGGGCGACGGACCTGTCTGGTTTTAAGATTAAGTTAGATAAATTTATGGAGGGAATGGTTTAATGGTAAAACATAGTAGTCAAGGAAAACCAAGCAATGGTAGGTAAATTGTATAATGGCTGACAGGGGTCAGGCTGGAGACTCTTGCCTATATGCTCGGGGTCTTACTGATCGCCATATTTGGGGTCGGGAAGGAATTTTCCTCCAGGGCAGATTGGCTGAGCCTCTGGAGGTTTTTCGCCTTCCTCCGCAGCATGGGGCAGGGATCTCTAGCAGGAGGGTTTCTGCCGATTGAAGTCACCTAAAACAGGATTGGGGACTTCAACAGCAGAGTCCAGGGAAGGGGTAGGGACGGTTTTATGGCCTGCAGCATGCAGGGGGTCAGACCAGATGATCATAATGGTCCCTTCTGACCTTAAAGTCTATGAGTCTATGAGTCTATGAGGTCAGGCTGGCTATGTTATTGAGACCGTTTCCTTTGTTCTTCTCTGCTTTTCTCGCAATGCCGAGCAGTCTCACTGGGCTACAAGCCAGGCGGGGAAACGCCTGGTGAATTCCATACGTGCTGGCCCCAAGAGCCGAAAGCCCCTTCAGCCAGTACGACGAGGTGAGGCGTGAAGGAGGTCGGGACTGTAGCTTTCCCAGCTCATGATTCTCAGACAAAGGGGCACAGACCGAGGGCTGCTCTCTCAGGTGTTGTGTTGCGTGCTGGGCTGCGGCCTCTAGATTCAAGGGAAATGTATGATCGCCACAGACCAGAGCCAAGTTTAAGGGGAGTAAAGTGACCTCTTCTGAGGAGCCAGTAGATGCCAATTTCTTTCACTGTTTGGATGTGGACCAAAGCCTCACCTGCCGGCTGATGGGGGCTTCGCGCCCTTCCCTGCTCTCCCTGATTCATTATCTAGTAAAGGGAGTAAAATATCAATAGATTGGTGTTTTAGTTCATCATAGGAAAGGCAGGGTGAGAAGATTTTCTGTCTGGCCACTTTTCACATTTTGTAAGGCTGCCTTAAGCTGGTTTGGAGCTCTTTACCCATCCCAGACCAGGATGTGCATAGGAGAATTCCAGCCTGCTCCCCTTGGCTTCTCGCTGATTTTCAAATGCAATTGAAAGCAATTGTGGTTCTCATCTCGAAGGCTGAAGGAGGCATGGCTGGGTGGCCTGATCACATGACTGGGAGGCACAAACTGTGCATTATTGGCTTAGGGGGGCATAAGTGCTTCTTCTACCAAGCCACTGCCGTGCCATTCATTCATGGATCAATTGCAGAAGCATCCAGACTTATCAAAATTGCCATTGAGAAGTGGGTTGGAACCCTCAGAATTTTGACAAGCTGTAGGAGGGAAAAGCAGACCCTTCTCAGCTTGCTTCAAATTCTTGGCCATATTAACCAGCTGGGACTCAACAACAGTGCACAATTCCATAGGAACACAGGCGCTGCCAGACTAGATCAGCTCCAAGGTCTATCCAGTCTAGTATCCCGTCTCCAGCAGGAGCTGACACCAGGTGCTTCTGAGGAAGGTGCGAGAACCCGACAGCAGGCAGCCGTGGGATAATTTGCCCCATAACATTTGCATGCACCCCACATGTGAGACAGTGACCCAGAGTGGGGAACAGATCACCCAAAACAGCAGCAGGAGAAGCTTGAAATGAGGCAGAAGTAATTCTCCAGCCTGCACAAAGTTTCCGGTTCTGTGACTCAGCATTTCTGATGTCAGTAACTGACAGAATAGGCAGTGAAATCTCTCACCGGGTTGGCTTGTACAGGGAGGAGATAGAGCTGAGTCTGACTTAAGTGACAGTCCTGGTAATCGGATACAGCGGAGGGTCTGGAGCATATCAACTGACCTATCAAACCAATCCATCTACTCTGGTATCCTGTCCTAGACAGCTAGTCCACACCAAATGCTTTACAAGAAGGTGTGAAACCCCCATGATGGCCAGTTAAACCTGTGGAACTCACTGCAACAAGATGTTATTCAGGGGAAAAGTTTGTTAGGATTTTTAAAAAGCATTCGACCCTCCTATAACTAATGATAGGGAGGATAATCAAGTGGTGAAGACACTGGACTGAGACTCGGTAGATCTGGGTTCGTTTCCCAGCTCTGCCACAGACTTCCTATGTGACCTTGGACACGTCACTTTATCTCCCTGGACCTCAGTGCCACATCTGTAAAATGAAGCTAGTAATACTTCCTGTCTTCCATCCTTGTCTATCGTGATTATATGTTTGTACTGTAGTTGTAGCCGTGCTGGTCCCAGGAGAAGAGAGAGAGAGACAAGGTCTGTGAGGTAATATTTTTTATTGGACCAATGTCTGTGGGTGAAAGAGATGTGCTTTGGTGCTCTGGCCTGAAGAAGAGCTCTGTGGAGCTCGAAAGCTTGCCTCTTTCACCAGCAGAAGTTGGTCCAATAAAAGCTATTACCTCACCTACCCGGACTCTCTCATATCTTGATTATAAGCTTTTTGAGGCAGGGATTCTCTCTTTGTACAGCACCTAGCCCCATGTGGACTCAGTCTAGGTTGGGGCCTCTAGGTGCTACTGTAATACAACTAATAAATAATAAAATAGATAGGAGAAGCTGCTGGAAATCAGACTACAACAGTATTATATGTTTAACAGTGACTGTATCTGACTCTCTGACTCTAAGAAAAAACTGTCATTGGGTAAGATTGTCTTTGGGTCTCAAGGAAATTTTCCCTCATGCCATCCTCTCTCTCTGAACTCCTAATGCAGTGGTGCCCAAACTTTTCTTGTCGTGACCCTCCCCCCACCTTACCAGTAATGGAATCTGTCCCCTCCCCTTTACTACATAATTGGCTCAGCAGAGGAGCTTGGGCTGGGGGTAGAGGAAGATCAGGGGCTAGAGGCGGAGCTGGCCTGGGAGCGGAGAGGGAATGAGGGCAGAGTTGGGCTGGGGGTGGAGTGGAGCGGGGGGGGGGGGTGGAGTGGAGATGTGTCTGGGGCCAGAGCTAGGCTGGGGGCAGACCAGTGCTGGGTGGTGCTTCCACCTCACCCCCTGTGGTGGCTGGCCTGGGCCCTGCCACCTGCCCCCCTGAGCATTCCTCACAGTTTGGGGACCACTCTCCTAATGTGTGTCATAGAATCATAGAAGATTAGGGTTGGAAGAGACCTCAGGAGGTCATCTAGTCCAATCCCCTGCTCAAAGCAGGACCGACCCCAACTAAATCATCCCAGCCAGGTCTTTTGTCAAGCTGGGCCTTAAAAACCTCTAAGGATGGAGATTCTACCACCTCCCTAGGTAACCCATTCCAGTGCTTCACCACCCTCCTAGTGAAATAGTGTTTCCTAATATCCAACCTAGACCTTCCCCACTGCAACTTGAGACCATTGCTTCTTGTTCTGTCATCTGCCACCACTCAGAACAGTCGAGCTCCATCCTCTTTGGAACTCCCCTTCAGGTAGTTGAAGGCTGCTATCAAATCCCCCCTCACTTTTCTCTTCTGCAGACTGAATAAGCCCAGTTCCCTCAACCTCTCCTCATAAGTCATGTACCCCAGCCTAATCGTTTTCGTAGCCCTCTGCTTGACTCTCCAATTTGTCCACATTCTATCTGTAGTGGGGGGCCCAAAACTGGATGAAATAATCCAGATATGGCCTCACCAGTGCCAAATAGAGGGAAAACTTTCATAAGTCTCCATCAGCAAGCAATGGGGTCAACTCTGCTAATGCAGAAACTCTGCAGTAGGTCTGCAGGGGGAGGAAGCAAAGGATGGTGGTAGGATTCTGAATATACGCAGTAGGCGATTTCTAAATGCCAAGCCAAAGGCCAGCCTTGGTGTTAGTTGTTGGAGCTAGGACAGAGGAAACCGATCTCAAGAAGTGTGAGAGAGGAATGCGGTCAGAGAGGAAGTATATGGTTCAGTAAGTGTATTTTGGACCAGGTAACATGCATGGACACAATGCATTAGGCATGGGGATCTTGCTGGGTGTGTAGAGATTGTGATTCTATCTGAAAGTGAAATTCATTAAAGGCTGCAGCCTGCATGCTTTCATCCTCTGCAGTGCTAGATGACAAGGCGAGGGAGTGATACAGCCCTGGAATGCCACCTGCAACAAGGTCACCGAGGCAGATGTGACTGGAATGGGTAGAGGCCAGTAAACTTCAGAGGGACGTGAGCTTCAGAAATGTTTAATCCGGCCATCCAGTGATCCAGGAACTGCCTATCGCTGACCTGAAAGAGAACGTGGTCTGGAGCAAATGCCAACGAAAGAACTCTAGCAGGTTTTCTTTATGGCCCCCAGAAACTAAAAGCCAGCACAGAATGCCCCTCCTCCCTCCCAAGCCAAATCAGGCTGCTTTCATCTAGTCAGAGTGATTGTTACTGAGAGAGAAAATTACCTCACGCAATCCTCCAGGGAGCATAAGGTGAAACAATTGGAATAAACCAGAAAACCCAGCTCTTGTTTCCTTTCGATACACATCCTCGACTCTCCTACACCGTTAGAAATCTGGCCCCACATTTAATTTAGTCCTACATAGCATTAGTTAGTCCCAGCCTAGGTAAGGGAAGGAGTAGTTTATGTAGCTACCATCAAAAAATATAAAGGGACAGATTCTGTCCCTAGTGTGGCCACTGTCAGGCTGGTAAGCAGCCCTAAATAGAGAGGTGAGGGTTTCCCTTGCATGTGTCAGGGCAGGGAGGGCAAGACTAAGAGCACCTTGCCCTCCAGTGATCTCCAGGTAGTGCACTGGCTCATGCCAAGGCTGCTTCCACATACACAAGGAGTTGGCTGGTAGTATTGTCACCCTACCCCCAACCCCCTTCCCAGGTCTTGGGCCAAGCACAGCTCAGGCAGCCCCTAGGACCATGGCCAAGGACTGGAACCTGGTTCTCTTTGAAAAACCCATTGTCCACAGCCAGCCAGCCACGCTGTGATCGGTTCCAGGGATAGGTGGGTCTTGAAGGAAGTACATAAGAATGGTCAGACCAAAGGTTCATCTAGCTCAGTATCCTGTCTTCCGACAGTGGCCAGTGCCAGGTGCCCCAGAGGGAATGAACAGAACAGGTAATCATCAAGTGATCCATCCCTTGTCGCTCATTCCCAGCTTCTGGCAAACAGAGGCGAGGGACACCATCCCTGCCTATCCTGGCTAATAGCCATTGATGGACCTATCCTCCATGAATTTATCTAGTTCTTTTTTGAACCCTGTTATGGTCTTGGCCTTCACAACATCCTCTGGCAAGGAGTTCCACAGGTTGACTGTGCATTGTGTGAAGAAATACTTCCTTTTATTTGTTTTAAACCTGCTGCCTATTAATTTGATTTGTTGACCCCTACTTCTTGTGTTATGAGAAGTAGTAAACAACACTTCCTTATGTACTTTCTCTACACCAGTCATGATTTTATAGACCTCAATCATATCTCCCCTTAGCCATCTTTTTTCCAAGTTGAAAAGTCCCAGTCTTATTAATCTCTACTCATGAGAGAAGCCGTTCCATATCCCTAATCATTTTTGTTGCCCTTTTCTGAACCTTTTCCAATTCCAATACATCTTTTTTGAGATGGGGCAACCACATCTGCACACAGTATTCAAAATGGGGACATACCATGGATTTATATAGAGGCAACATGATATTTTCTGTCCTATTATCTATCCCTTTCTTAATGATTCCCAGCATTCTGTTCGCTTTTTTGATGGCCGCTGCACACTGAGTAATGTAATGTTATGTTGCTGGGCTGGTTGCATTAGCACAACCTACAAGAATGCGCTTTTGAGCAAGGTTAAGGAATCATCACTTCTGCTGGGATATGTTTCCAGCTAAGCTAATACCCATTAAACTACCCGAGAGTCTGGAGCAGGTTCCAAAGCCAGTATTTCCCCTTTCTTTACACAGACAGACTGGCACTGTGCTGGGTACCCTCGTATGGCAGTAGGACTTTCTAAGAGCAGAGTTATTGATATTTTATAAAAAGATTGATCTTTTCCATAAGAACGGCCATTCTGGGTCAGATCAATGGTCCATCTAGCAGTGGCCAGTGCCAGGTGCTTCAGAGGGAATGAACAGAACAGGGCAATTATCGAGTGATCCATCCTCTGTCATCCACTTGCAGCTTCTGGCAGTTGGAGATTTAGGGACATCGAGAGCATGGGGCCGCATCCCTGACCATCTTGGCCAATAGCCATTGATGGACCTCTCCTCCATGAACTTATCTAATTCTTTTTTGAACCCAGACCTACTTTTGGCCTTCACAACATCTCTGGCAACAACGTCCACAGGTTGATTGTGTGTGTTGTGTGAAGTACTTCCTTACGTTGGTTTTAAACCTGTTGCTTGTTAATTTCATTGGGTGACCCCGGCTCTTGAATTATGGGAAGTGGTAAATAACACTTCCTTATTCACTGTCTCTGCACCATTCATGATTTTATAGACTTCTGTCATATCCCACCCGCCTCCCTTTGTTGTCTCTTTTCTAAGCTGAACAGTCCCAGTCTTTTTAAACTCTTCTCACATGCAGGAGCACTGCCAGCTTCTCTGCCGCCCTAGGCAGCGGAAGGTCCCGCCCCGAAATGCCGCCCCCCACAGAGGCGGCAGAAGGTCCTGACGCCGAAATACCACTGCGGTCGCCGCCCCCCAAATTGTAGCGTCCTAGGCGACCGCCTAGGTCGCCTAATGGGTTGCACCGGCCCTGCTCACGTGGAAGCTGTTCCACACCCCTAGTTATTTTTGTTGCCCTCTCTGGATCTTTTCCAATTCTAGTACATCTTTTCTCAGAGGGGGCGACCAGAACTGTGTGCAGTATTCAAGGCATGGGCGTACCGTGGATTTATAAAGTGGCATTATGATATTTTCATCAGTAACTCTTTAGCTCTGTTGTCTCCCTTCCTCGAAATAACTTTTGCACACAAATCAGCTCCTCGGTTAAATGGTCAGATTACAGTAATGGGTTGTCAGTACCCCTTTCCAAAGAGGTCATTCAGAGTGTCTGCCTGTCTGTCTCTGTTTGTCTATCTTCTCCAGTAATTATAATGGACAAAGTAATACAGAGCAAATTCTACCCTTTGATACAGGCACAGAATTTTCCACTTCTGACTACCTGAAAGAAGGAAAACCCAGTAGAAAGCAAACCAATGTCAGGGCCTGGTAGGACTCTGTGACATTGGTGGACACTTTTTAATTAGGAGGGCATAGGTGTACAAGAAACAATGAGATTTGACGGGACTAAACCCCTGAGCTAGATCCACAGCGTATGTAACCATTGTGGAAAAATAGAACCATGTGGTCTAAAGGAATCAACCCAGGACTAGAGTCAGGAGCTCCCAACTTCTGATCTTGGCTATTCCCAATGAGGTATTGTGCAATTCATCTCCGCTCTGTTCCTCAGTTTCCTTACCCACAAAATGAGGACAGCAATACTGACCTACTTCATAGCAGAGATGCCAACCTCGGAAACTTTTAGGGATGTTTACAAAAAAAAAAGGGCAGGAAGGAATTAGGGCGTTGCTTGGAGCAGAGTTAAGTGCCAAAGATGCAAAGCTGAATACAGACAAAGTGTCTGGGATAGGATCTTGAACATGTGCAGGGCATTTTCTGTGCATGATCATAGAATAGGACTGGAAGGGACCTCAAGAGGTCATCTAGTCCAGTCCCCTGCACTCAAGGCAGGACTAAGTATTATCTAGACCATCCCTGACAGGTGTTTGTCTATCCTTTTAAAAATCTATAAGATCACTTGATGATCCCTTTCTGCAGTACTCCTTCCTAGGCAGTCATTTCCCCTTTTTGTACATGTACAACTGATTGTTCCTTCCTAAAAGGAATACTGTTTGTCCTTATTGAATTTCATCGTATTTACTTTAGACCATTTCTCCAGTTTGTCCAGATCATTTTGAATTTTAATCTTATCCTCCAAAGCACTTGCAACCCCTCCCATCTTGGGATCATCCACAAACTTTATAAGTGTACTCTCTATGCCATTATCTAAATCATTGATGAAAATATTGAACAGAACCAGACCCAGGACTCATTCCTGTGGACCTTACTCAATAGGCCCTTCCAGCTTGACTGTGAACCACTGATAACTACTCTCTGGGAATGGTTTCCCAACCAGTTCTGCACCCACCTTTTAATAGCTTCATCTAGGTTGTATATTCCTAGTTTGCTTATGAGAAAGTTATGTGACACAGTATCAAAAGCCTTACTAAAGTCAAGATATACCATATCTACCACTTCCCCCCATCCACAAGGCTTGTTACCCTGTCAAAGAAAGATATCAGGTTTGTTTGACACAATTTGTTCTTAAGAAATGCATGCTGACTGTTACTTATCATCTTATTATCTTTTAGGGTTTTACAAATTGATTTCTTAATTATTTGCTCCATTATCTTCTAGGTACTGAAGTTAAGCTGTCTGGTCTGTAATTCCCCAGGTTGTCCTTATTCCCCTTTTTATAGATTGGCATTATATTTGCCCTCTTCCAATCCTCTGGAATTTCTCCCATCTTTCATGATTTTTCAAAGATAATCGCTAATGGCTCAGATATCTCCTCTGTCAGTTTCTTGAGTAATCTAGGATGCATTTCATCAGGCCCTGGTGATTTGAAGACGTCTAACTTCTCTAATACTGCTCTCTGTATTTTTTACTCCATGCATCTGAAGTGGGTTTTAGCCCACGAAAGCTTATGCCCAAATAAATTTCTTAGTCTCTAAGGTGCCTCCTCGTTTTTTTTTTTTCTGATACAGACTAACACGGCTACCACTCTGAAACCTGTAACTTGTCTAAGTAATTCTTAACTTGTTCTTTCCCTGTTTTAGCCTCTGAACCTACCTCATTTTCACTGGCATTTATTATTAGATGTCCAATCACTAGATAGGGTGAGAACAGTGGTCCAAGCGGAAGTAACATTTAGTAATATCAATAACCCTGACCAGGTCAGACCATGATATTAGCCACATCCTAACTCCTTTGCAAGTACTTCTGAAACCCTTTTGTGTGTGTTTTTGGAGTATTTAGCTCATCTTATCAGTGGGATTTGAGGTGCTGGATTCACTACCATAGCCACAGGCTGTGTGTTGCACTCTAATTGCCCTGGCTGTGTGGGCCCTACTGGACTATGTTAACACACTCTGTGGGATATTTGTATACCCGGGCTGCAGGTGCCTCTACACAGCAGTGCTGGCTGGGAAGCACAATGCCCCCCTGTGGCTGTGGCACTGTGTTCATCAGGCCCAAGTGATGAGAGACACAACACACACATAATCCTCACAGTTTTTAAAGTAATTGCAAAATTTGTAGATTTAAGCCTGATTCTAGTCTTTTTGTTTTTACATTTAAAAATCAGGAGGATTATGGAAAACCAGGTAGGGCTGGCATCTCTGAAATACGGATGTTGTGAGACTGTGATGAGGCTTTGGCCAGATATCTTCAAAGCTGTCCACAGATCCATGAATCTCCAAGACAGCTGTGTGCTCTGTGACCCTAGGCACGCCTGTATTCACACCCTACACACTCCTGCAATAATAGCTCTACAAAATAAGTCTCTAGGTATCATATGAAAGCTAACAACATGCTGGTTATTAATAGCCCTGTACAATGCATGTATTAATGTGATAAGTGAAGTTATGAATTCCCTCTGTGTGATATTACTAGAACATGTTTTAGACCAGACAGCCTAGCATAGGTAACGCTGATAAACAGGTCTGTCCTAGACAAGGAATGTGGGCCTAACCTGTGGACAAAATAATGAGGGAATGGGCCTATTCCACCCATCACTCCCTTTTTTCAGGGGGCGTGTACTGGGAGAGGGCACCTTGGAAGGGAACCTGCGGCCTCACTCTCAAGGTGGGGAGCCATGCTGGGGCCCCTGCCCCTCCTCAGGCCCCGCTCCCAGCCAAGCTGGAAGCCCAAGCTGGGAAGCCTGGGCCGCCTCACCTACGTGGGTGAGGGGAGCCGAGAGCAGTCTCTGGCCCACGTCCTTGGCTCCCTGCCTGAGCCCGAGCCCCCTGCGCAGGGCAGATGGACAGTCATAGAATATCAGGGTTGGAAGGGACCTCAGGAGGTCATTTAGTCCAACCCTTCTCAAAGCAGGACCAATCCCCAGGCAGATTTTTGCCCCAGATCCCTAAATGGCCCCCTCAAGGATTGAACTCACAATCCTGGGTTTAGCAGGCCAATGCTCAAACCCATCTTATTATTTAGACTTCTAGCATTTGTGTAAAAGCACTTTAAAAACTTGTCACTGTTTATTTGTCTGCCCTTTTCTGATTTGTCAGATTCTTTTTTATGTGAATGTTTCTCGTGTGATCTGGCCCATACTTTATCCTTTTCCATCTCTCCTCCTGACTAAAACCTAGAGAATCTCTATCAATAGACTCTCTTCTAAGAGAAGTATACCATATATGGTCTTGTATACCATATACATATACAGGCTTTGCGTGTATCTTTTTCTGCTCCATGCCTGAAATTTGATAAAATACTTGCTATAAATATAAAAACCAAGAAAGGATGGGAGTTACAAGGCAAACTAAAGATCTTATTTCCAAGCAGAAAGCTTTTCTAAATGCTTCAAGTGATACTAAGTAAACAATGGTATTTACAAGCACTCTTAGTAGTGCCATTTGCATTAGATGTGGATTTGAATGCGTCTGTGGGATAAATGTGAACTGGTACTTTCCCTGGTTCGTTAACTCTACGAGCCAACAAATGACAGATATGCCCCAGCTTCTGTTTTACAAGAAGCACGTTAAATTAAAAAGTTAGCGGTGTTATAAATTGAAATGTGGCAAAACAACTGCTTGAAGGTTACCCAGGAAGAAGGGAAAGTGCAAGATGCTCTGCTGGTTTGTGACGTTATTGTTTTGTTGCTTCTTCTCCTGCTTGGGGTGGCTAATATATTACAGCCTGTTGCCCTGTTTTAGTAATGTTAAGCTAAAATGGCTGCCCTCAGCTGAGTCTTGGATACAGTCAAGGATCTTGTTAAAGCCTATGGGTGGGCCCAACACTTTCCATCAGGTTCAACTGAAGGACCAATAAAGCCCCTTGATGTAGTTAAGACAGTTGCAAATGGGAGGCTACCATCCAAGGACTAGCTGTGTGCCTGGCTAAGTGGTTTCCAATGTGTGTGTCAGAGGCCAAGAAAGGCTGGCGAAGGAGTTGTGAGCCTGACATGAGAGGAAGCAGGGACACCTTCTTGGCCACATAACTTGCTGGGACAGCAGACTTGGGGATTTCGGAGCTGGCTGGTTGTTTTTATTGTGATCAGGGACATAGTATTTTGTGTTTGTTGTTTTGTAAATAAACAAGATTACACCAAGAGGGTACCTGGCTTGTATCATCAATTTCTCATCCCTGCAAGGCCCCCCAATATTGGCTAACCACACAAGCCAAAAGGGCACCACTAACGTGGGGTGAAATCCTGGCCCCATTGAAGTCAGTAGGAGTTTTGCTATTCACCTCAATAGAGCCACGTTTTTGCTCTTTATCTCTTTTGATAAACAGCTGAAGGCCAGATTTTCCCAAGACCTTGGCACAATCAGACCTGACTGAGCTCTTTGCATATCTGGTCTTAAGTGTCACGATGAGAGCAGCTGGGTGAGAGGCACTTTTGAAAATCTGGGCCCAATTGTGGGTGCGGAACACTAGAAAATCTGGGGTGAAATCCTGGTCCCGCTGAAGTCAATAGCAAGACTCTTATAGACTTCATTGGGGTCAGGACTTCACCCTTGGCCTCATGAGGCAAACCCATGGGGTCATAACCGCAAGTAATCAGAATGAATAAAGTACAACTCTGCTCTGTACAAAACGCTTTGTGGAGTTCCATGATCATTGTCTCCCAATGACTGCCATGTCAAAGAGGCTCAGTATGCAAGACACACGATGCTTTCCCCACCTGCCAGCTGTGTGAACTCACCCTGGGCTCTGAGAGTCAAGCTGGTTATTCTCCTTCTTACACATCATCATCTGTAATAAATATTGGGCTGGCCACATTATGTGCTCTGTTCCACCAGAGTTCTCCCTGGGCATCAGGGGGTACGTCTATGATTCCCAGCTCGGGGAGATACACCCGCATGAGCTTTCATCAAGCTCGTGCGCTAACAATAGAATACAGGAGCCATGGCAGCGTGAGTGTTGGAAGGGCTAACTGTCTCAGTATGTACCTATGGTCTTGGACTTGGGGCAGATAGCCCCTGCCCCTCCCACCACTCGTGGTGCCATGGCTACACTCTAGCGCAAGTATGTCACCTCAAACCAGGAATCACACCCCCAGCTTGAAGTGTAGACATAGCCAGAGTCTCCCTTCAGGGATAACTGCACTACCCCGTTGCCATCAGTACAGTTGCACAGGTGCAAACTTGGGGCCCCCTCACTGACACTGGTGAGCAGTTACTCACACGAGTTGCCCCATTGACATCAATGTGAAGAAGGGGTTTGTGATCTGGCCTTTGGTAAACAATTCCTTGGGTGACATATAAGGAGGAGCAGAAACCAACTTGCTCTCCAGTAGCTGGGGTGGCTCAGCTGGGCTAACAGAAGTAAAAGGCAGTAAAAACTTCCCTTCTCATTACAGCAGTCAGCAGATCTGGGTCTGGATAAGTAAATATGGCCTGCCCCCACTCCCAGGGAATTCAGTGACAAAACTCCTATTGGTCTGGAGCAGGAGGAGGGCCATGGAGAAGAGCTGTAGAATAAGAAGCATTTTTGCAGAGTCACTTTGAAGAGAAGACCTCACCTAGCAGAAGGGGATAACATTTTGATTCTACTGAAATGCAAATCACAAAATTCATAGTGGCAAAGGCTGTAAGGGACCACTGTGGTCATAGAGTCTGACCTCCTGCATAAGCCAGACCATAGAATTCTCCTTTCCAGACTCCGTGCCACACAGTAGGTGACCTATTGTCAACCAGGGACCCTTGACAGCACAGGAGGTGCAAAGGGTTGTACGGGGATCCACTGACTTGGATAGCTGCATAATAGTTCACTGAAGGGTTGCGTGTGAGGTCTTTACTGAGAACCAGTAACCCACAGGGCATCATAATCATTGCAAAATGGATGTACCAATAACATTTAAGAAGCTATGTATCCAGGGGCGAAAGTGAGGCAGTACGGGCTGGTAAGGTGTACCGGTAAAAAACGGGACAGGAAGCGCGGATGGGCTGGCTGGGGGATGCTGACCCCCCACCCCCGCCCCTTCCGCCTGAGGCCCTGACTCTTGGGGGGGGGAGGGTGCAAAGCCCCCCCGTACCGGTAAGAGATAAATTTTTCTTTCACCCCAGTATGAATCTGTACTGAAAATTTTGTTCTTAAGGTCTCGGAGTTAAGGCAGGTCACCAGAAGGTGACATAGATCCTGCCTGAAAGGAATATCTCTGAGGTAACAGACACCTATCTCTCTGTCTGGTCATTTTTGTACAGCATGCCTAACACTGTATGTCTATTTGCATGCTGAACCACAAGCAAAAGAAGATATTGTGAAATCTACAAGAAAGAAAATCTGCAGGATTAAATAAATAGCAGCGCAAGGGGGATGCTGTTTATGAATAAAGACAAAGAATTGTTCTGGTATATATTGGAATGCAAAGTGACACACTGGATCCTTCACCAAGCCTAATACTGTGCTTGTGTCATGAAAGGAGGGTCGCAGCCAGCATGGCTGAAAAGCTCTGCAATGATTTTCGGTGAGCGATGCTCTACAAGACATGAGAGTATCAGGTTAATTAAGTCTAGGCTCTATAATACATGTTATGATTTTGTTTTCCATGTAATCTTTTGTTTCCAATACTTGTACCTGGTATTACCTGAATGATCTCTACACTATGTTAAATAACCTTATACTTGATTTAACTATAAACCTATCTCAGTGCTGTGTGTTAAGCAGAGTGGTGATCTGAGGTGGAACTGGTAACTGGGGTGCACTGTTTCTTTGGAAGCAGCAAACTGTAAATGCTGCGAGTGTCCAGAGGACATGGGGCTGGATGCTTCAAGAATACACTTGGGAGGCTCGAGGGTTGGGGTGTGCCAATCGCTAACCTGTAGAGTAACAGCGGAGCCTGTGAGGCCTAGAGGGCAGTGCTTGTGTTGCCCATGGCTGGTGGAGTTGGGGAGCCTGACCCATGACAGGCACGGACCAGGCTTCCTCATGCTCAGGGCAGGTGGGTACCCCCACGTAGTATAACCCTGGGACCCCCAGGAAGTATCATCCCTATCCATGCTATAGATCTGTAGCAGATGTTCCTGAATCCTGACTTGCACTTTGGCTACAAGGTTCCATCTTTCTCCCAGCTGCTCAGAGAACAGCAGCAAAGTCCAATTAACAAGCTCCGTGGCTTTTTCTTAACATTACCGACTTTTGCAGCTCCGGTGGTGATAGCAACAGTAGCAGCAGCTCTAGTGCAGACAGGCAATTTTACCACTGTGTAATCGTGCCCTGCTCAGAGAAAGACTAAATGACATGGCAGGAAATACGCCAACAGTCACGAGCACCTCAGCTACACAAGAGCTCCCAGTGGTGTTACACCAATATAGACAAGGCCCCTGCAATGGTCAGCTACAAGATGTTTGTGTGTGCTGTATAGAGTTCAAAACAGGGTGTGGTCCCCGGTAAACAACAGAGACAAAGCTGGAACCTGAGTTATAGGGAAACCTGAATATCTGTAGTAGTGACTGTTTCTTTAATAAATGTCTCCTGTTTAAGGCTAAGATTCCATATATCAGGACAGCCAGGCACTGAGCACTTCAGAGTCTGTTAATGTCACTTCCCTCCCTCCTCTCTCTGCACTGCTCTTTTCCCCGCTGCCTAGCTTAGAGTGTGCTTTGGAGGGTGCAAAACTGTCAGGTTGTTACTCTGATCTGCTGAGGACTAGAGGAGTTGAAGATGGATTGGCACCTACACAGCTGTGTTGGTAAGTTGTATTGACATGCACTGGGCTCAGCCAGCCCCTGGCACTCACTAACCAATGTAACTAGCGAGATACATGGGACAAAGTGACATTTGGTTATGAGAGAAAGAAAGAGCAGTTAGCAATTAAAGAACTAATGAGTCTGTGCTGATTATTTTTAGCGCTCTTTTATTAGCTCAAACATTCCCAAGATGACAGTATTGGGTCAGTCATTTTTACAGCTTAAAGGGCAGCCGTACTCTGAAAAGCGGGTTCCCCTATTTCTGACCGTTCAAAGGCCTCTGAATCTAATTTGCTTTGCTTACAAAGCCGAAGTCAAGCTCTGCCTAGGATGTGAAATTCCAGCTCTTCCTCTCACAGCCTCACAAGTAACAAAGATTCTGCCAAGGGAACTTCGCAGACTTTCATGGGGGGTGAATAAAACAGACTGTAACTGAGCACATTCAAACGTGCAGACCCATTTGCTTTTTCATAAACAATCTCTCCTTTATTGCTGTTGGGTTTTGACGAGTTCTGTGCAAGTAATCTGTAATGAATAATTTATCCAACATATTTAGCACCTTAGAATATCCAGGAACAGAGCATGATTTCCACAGACACCTTTGGGACTCAAAATGATTTGATTTTTTTGGGATGAACTCTTGTTTGTCTCTATGGATGGATCATAAACAATTCTCTGTTAGCATGTGATATTCTTTTTGTGTTGAGTACTTGTGATTGATGAGGTATTGGTCATCTGGTATTTTCTCTGTTGCCTGATTGGATGAGCAGGCCAGCACTTCTTGTGAAAACTCTGGCATGTGCAAATGCAACATTTGGTTTTGGCAAATGCTTACGTACATGACTTTGGATTGAACACTATTCTCTCACTTCTAATTTGACTGAAGTGAGTGGTTAAGAGGGTTAAATAGGAGTCACAAAACAGAAAATAGCACAAAGGTGGTCTGTGGATAAGACACTGGACTAGACCTAAGAGATCTGGGTTCAACTTCAGCTCTGCCAGAGGCTTCCTGCCTGGCTTTGGGTAAATCACTACATCTTCATGTCTTGGTTTCCCCATCTATAAAACAGTGATACTCGCTTCTTCCACATCCTTCATCTGCTTTATCTACTTAGATTATAAACCCTTCAGAGCAGGGACTGTTCTTACAATGTACAGCGCCTAGCACCAATAAAGCCTGTCGTGCTAATAAGAATATAAGAGCTGCCATACTAGGTCAGACCAATGGTCCATCTAGCTCAGTATTCTGTCTCCAGGAGTGGCCAGTACCAGAGCTTCAGAGGGAGTGTACAGAAAAGGGAAATTCTGAAGAGATCCATCCCTCTTCCTCTCCCAGCTTCTATCAGTCAGAGGTTTAAGGTCATCCTGAGCATGGTGTTACATCCTGACCAACTTGGCTAATAGCCATTGATGGACCTGTCCTCCATGAACTTATCTGATTCTTTTTTGAATCCAGTTATACTTTTGGCCTTCACAACATCCCATGGCAGTGAGTTCCATAGGTTAATTGTATGTTGTGTGAAAAAGTATTTTGTCGTGTTTGTATTATACCTGCTGCCTTTTAATTTCATTGGGTGACCCCTGGTTTTTGTATCGTGAGAAAGGGTAGATAAACAAAAGGGTAACTAATGTAATACAAATACACCTCTACCCCGATATAACGCTGTCCTCGGGAGCCAAAAAATCTTACCGCGTTATAGGTGAAACCGCGTTATATTGAACTTGCTTTGATCCGCCGGAGTGCGCAGCCCCGTCCCCCCGGAGCGCTGCTTTACTGCGTTATATCTGAATTCGTGTTACATCGGGTCGCGTTATATCGGAGTAGAGATGTACTAACAATCTTGTTTTAGTCCTGCCTTCTCTGCTGTCTTTTTTGCCCACGCTCCCTCTAGTGTCCTCAGTCACCTATTGCATTTACTCAGTCGTTAGTTGGCAGCAAATGCACCAAATTCTTATTGCTTTGAATGTGTCACTTTGCCTCATCTGCCCCCTGTAGCTGTTCTTTGGAGCCTTTTGTCTCCTCACTGTGGGTAGCTCAGTTTGACATTTTTGCTCCACAGATCGGATATTGTTAATCTTGCTCCGTGCCTACTGGTTGATTCTATGCCTCTTCCATAGCTGCTGTAGTAACACTCCTTTATACCAGAGCTCACCTTTAATCTTCTTGTTCTGTCTAATCATTGTCCGAAATCACACCTGTCTTTTCATTTTAAAGTCTGGAGGCAACTTGTGTCCTTAGTACTTCCATCACACCTCTCCCGGAGTTCACTTGATAAGCACTTTCTGACTGGCCTGAGGCCATCACACAGCACAGAGACTGAATTGGCTCATGAACGCCCTGTTACTTAGCCAAGATTCAGATCCTATTTCCTCTCTGGTTCTCTCCAATTTGGCTATGGCCTTTTCATTTTTGAACTTTCAGTACACTAAATCCCCCTAATAGTTTACCTCCTGTGTTGGAGGGGGATCACAGGAAGCGCAGGAGGTGTATTCACACATTGTAGCCTGCAGAGAGAGAAAGAGAAAGCGGCATGGGCTAGAGGTCTGAGCATAGGCCATGGAGCCAGGAACTTGAGGTCCTAATTGTATTACTGTGGTGACTCTTTAGCATCTTTGCCCTATTTTCCTCACCTGTAGAAGGCGGATGATAAACCTTATTTGCAGGGATCTTGTAAAGAGTCACTAATGAGGCAAAGAGCTTTGAGAATGAAACGTGCTATAGAGTATATCAGTCACCTGGCACAGCTATGAGATTAAAGTGGGCTTTCATGATACTGCCTTATTTGAGGGAGTCATCAGCTTTTTGAAGAAATCTTCTCCAGAGCTGAAACTTTCCAGAGTTCTCAGCTCAGTGGTGATTTTTGTTGTTTGAAAGTTTGAGGAAAATGCCTCAGCCATTTATGTATGTGTGTGTGCGTGCATGTATGTGTTGAGGGGAGGAGATGTAATTTTCCAGCATTTTGAAAAAAAAAAGAATATTTTTTGCTCACTGGTAACGTAAGATCAACTGAGCCTATAATTAATGTTTATAAAATGTTATTCTCTCAGCTTTTTGTCTCTCTCAGACTCAAGCTTTCATCTTTTAGGATGCAATCCCGTTCCAGATACAGAACTAAATCCCACAGTAAAGTTCCTGTCATACTAATAATGACAAGTGCTCTGCAAATAAAATATTACCCAAGTGATCTAGTGCAGATCTCCAAAGTGGGGTGCGCAAGAGGATCCTTAGGGGTGCGCGGCAGGAGGACAGGAGGAGCGTTGTTGGTTTTTTTTGCTTCGTCAGGCAGGAGTCTGAGCGGCTTTTTTGTTGTTGGTTTTTTTTTTGCGCTTCGGCGAGGCAGGGGGTGCATGCTCAAAATTTTTTTACTGATGGGGTGCGCGATTAAAAAAGTTGGAGACCACTGATCTAGTGGGCTGAGCCCAGGACAGGTGGCCAGGAATTCCTTAATGCTAGCCCTGATTCTGATACTAAGTTCTTACCTATACAAGAAAGTAGCAGTGGTTGAATTGAATCATTTTTAAACCAATTTAGTTAAATCAGTGCAAAAATCCTTGTGTGGACATTCATATTTCAGTATAAGCATAGTTCATTTTGGTTTAGTTCATACTAATCAACGTAATCTAAAACAAACTATGGTCAATGTAAACCAAAATAAGGCCTGGTCTATACTTGAAAGTTAGGGTTAGGGTTAAAAAATTCACATCCCTGACTGCCAAAGCTATGCCCACCTAACCCCCAGTGTAGACACAGCTAGGCTGATTGGAAAATTCTTCTGCCGACCGAACTACTACTGCTTGAAGAAGCAGATTACTTGCAGCAACAGGAAAACTCTGTCTATTGATGTACAAAGCATCTCCATTATGGTGCTACACCGGCATACCTGTACTGTTGTCGCGCCTGTAGTGTAGACATGCCCTAAACCTTTTGCACCAATGTAACTAAATCGGTTGAAAATCACACCTTTAGTTAAGCAAGTGCAACTCTTTTATGTAATGCCCTTTGACTCCCTTGGGATGACCTTGGGCCAAGGCACTTTGGCTAACATTTTCAAACATGTCCTCTAATTGTGGATGATTTTGGGAGCCCAACGTCAGATCCCTATGGCTTGATCTTCAAAAGTCCTGAGTCCCTGTAGCCCCTAGTATAGCCCTTCCCTCTCATGAAATCAATGGGTGGTATGAGTGCTTGCCACTTCTAAAAATTGGGCCAGAGGGGAATAAATAAAATTGAGCACTCAGAATTAGCTCCTGAGCTTGAAACCACTTATGGGTGTGCTTATCTTTAAGCATGAATAGCCTGACCGCCATTAGTGGGATTAAGTGTTTGCAGGATCAGGGCCTTAGATGGCACTTTTGAAAAGTTTGGCCTTCAAGTGCAATTCCACTCCGGGAAAGGGACTATGTAAAATTGCACCATCTTACACAGCATCCCCACTCCCCATGTCTATTCAGGATAGAGTTAGTCAGCAAATAGCAAAAAGTCATTTCACTGACATTTCTGTGAAGTGTTTTTCCATTTTCTTTTGACATTTATATTTAGATTAATATTCTCCATCCAGTTATCAGGCTAACCAGAAAACATTTTTATGAACATTTTTGCAATTTCCACACGTCCCACCCCAATTTTTCATCAGAATCTCATTTGGGTGGAACTTTTCTGACTAGATCTAATTCAGATTATATCTACATATACTGAGTATACATGTGGTCTATGTTCGTATACTACTTTTTTCCTAACGTTAGCTTTGCCAGAACCAACCCAGCTAAAAAGGAATAAACTGGATTATACTCCTTTTTATGCATCATTAAATATGTTTTCCTAAATTCCAATCACTGCAACTGAAAGCAATAGGACTGCACATTGAAGGAATCCTCTGAAGACCATGGGAGTTGAACAGTTGTCACTGAGGGTATAATGTGGCCTGCAGAACCTTTGTCGGGTAATGATGCACAAAAAAGGAAAATACCTAGTTTAATTCTCAGATCTCAAGTAGAAGTTGTAGGGCTGGTGTTTAGAAAAAAGTATCTTTTAACTTTTATAAACTGAGTACATGTAATCTGGAAACCATTGCAAAACTATAAACATGACATCCTAATGGCATTTTTACTAATTTATGTTTCAGAGTAGAGCTGAACTTTTAATATCTCTCCATCTCTTTCTTAGGGCTGTGTAATACCACCACCTACAGATTTTATCTGATATTACATTAACCCTCTAAAGAGAAGACACATTAACGTGGGGCTTCTCCAAATACAGAAATGAAAACTAAATTTCACTGGAGTTAAATGGCTCACACAAGATATGAACAATTAGAATAGGAGGGTGAAAAAACTGAGGTCTGTATTGAAAAGCCATTTTGGCTAAACATATACAGAGAGATGTAGTAGCATATTCTTAGCACATTAACAGAACTAGTGTTCTGGCGTCCTCTAAAGAACCAAGGGGTTTAAGTGCCATGAATGCAGAGAAATTATGTAGGGAGTGTAATGGGGACAATTGCCGGGATGAACTGAATGAAATTTAGAAAGAGAACACTTCCCAGCAGTGCTACCTACTAGGCTGTGGAACAGTCTCCCAAGGGAAGGGATAGAAGCTGTATTGCTTAAGACTTTTAAAACTAGATTGGACAAAGTACTAGGAAGCAGATCCACAGAGGTTTTCAGGCATCTAACTCCCACTGAAATCAATGAGAATTAGACACCTAAACACCTGTGAGGATGTGGGCCTATTTATTTTTACAAAACAAGCCGGTATCGGCTCCTAGAAAATGGATTAGATTAAGGCTGACTACACTGCACTTTCGTCGGTAAAACTTTTGTCGCTCAGCGGTGTGGAAAAAATGCATCCCTGACCAACAAACGTTTTACCAATGAATAGCATCGGTGCGGACAGTGCTTTGTCGGGGGGAGATGCTCTCCTGCCAACAAAGCTACCGCCCCTTGCTGGGGTGGTTTTATTTTGTTGGCAGGAGCTCTCCTGCCCACAAAGAACGGCTACACTGTCCGTGCCTTACAGCCGCAAGGCCTGCTGTAAGCTGTGCGGTGTAGTCATAGCCTAAGTCTTCTTAACCTTGTACGTCACTGGTCTCTCCTATGCTCTTATAACCAAGACTATTTTGCATCCGAAGAAGTGGGTATTCACCCACGAAAGCTCATGCGCCAATATGTCTGTTAGTCTAGGTGCCACAGAACCCTTTGCTGCCAAGACTATTTTGTAGCCCTGACATTACGTGTCTAAGTAAGCAATCACTATTGTTGCCACAAGTAGGGTGCCCAGGTGTCCCGATTTTATAGGGACAGTCCCAATTTTGGGGTCTTTTTCTTATATAGGCTCCTATTACCTCCCATCCCTGCCCCGATTTTTCACATTTGCTGTCTGGTCTCCCTGGCCACAAGGCTGTTCTGTGATTGGGAACGGGAGGGGAAGAGAGATGGGTCTGGAGACAACCTCTCTTCTGAGCTGGGCTCCACGTGGGGAGCAGATCCCAGCCCCACCCCCCAGGGTGGTCATGCCCCACCAGGGCGCAACGTTGTCATGTAGCAGCGAGGCCGCCCTGGGGCGCTCGTGGGGCAAGGACACTTGGTCGGACACCCCCGCGCGAGGGCACTGGGATCCCGGGGACGCCGGTGGACGCGGCCGGAAGTCACGCTAGGCGGCTGCTCCGCCAGCGGCCCCGGCTCCAGCGTCACCTAGCAACCATCGGGGGTGGCCTGAGGACATCGTGTCACGTGGGCGGGCGAGCGGGCACCACGGTGGCCCGCCACGCGCCAGTCAACCCTCGTCCGCGCGAGGCGCTGTGGATGTGAGGGCGGGGTAGCCCCCCCGAAGCGCGCCACGCGAAGGGCCCGCATCCAGGCAGGATCAATTCGACAGCCCCAAGGCTGCCCGGCAGTTGCCTGTGTAGCTGCCACGCAGCGCTGGGGGTGCATGAGCGTTTTAATAGCACGGGGTTTCTGCTACGTCCCTAGCCTGCCCCGCTTCCCCCTTGGAAAAGCTCCGTGTTTTGACTTGCCTTCCCTTTTAAGTCAGGCACCTCTCCAGGCGCCCTATTCTGCGCCCGAGGGGAAGAAGGCCCCGTTCTCCCA
Organism: Trachemys scripta elegans; assembly: GCF_013100865.1. Classification (NCBI taxonomy): domain Eukaryota; kingdom Metazoa; phylum Chordata; order Testudines; family Emydidae; genus Trachemys; species Trachemys scripta. The sequence goes on from NC_048300.1 coordinate 194,688,209, forward strand.
AGATGGCGGCGCTGGCAGGTGACCCTGGGGGCTCTGCGCGCCGCTAGCTTAGAAGGCCCCAAAGATGGCGATGCTGGCAGAGCGTGAGTAGTGGGGCTGCTGAGGGGGTTACAGCCGGCAAGGTGGGTGAAGGGAGAAACCATCATGTGTCCGGGAAAGGGAGCTACCACTGTCTACGCAGGCAGGAGGGGTGTGGGGAGAAACCATAGCCGCTGAGGAGGTGGACACCACTAGGGATGTCGGGGAAAGGGGAGCGTGTCCGTGATGGAAGGATGGACTAGATGGAAGGAGCTATTCTGAGGGGTAGGGAGATACCACTATTCTTCCGAGGGGTGGGGGCGCAGCTCCATGCTGCGTTCCTGTGTCCCGCTGGGTGATGTCCCCTGGGGAACCCTGGCTCCCTGCCCCGCCCGGGGCGCTCTGGGGCTGCTGGGAGGAGCCCCTGGGCGCTACCAAAGCAGTGGGGTGGGGGAGAGAGGAACGTGCCTAGGCCCAGGCATTGGGGGAGTGAGCGAGGAGGTACCTGGACCTAGACCTAGTGGGGCCCATATGGGGGTCCTGCCTGCTGGGTCCCTCTGCGGAGCTTTGGGTAGGGTGGGCACTGGGCCCCCGCCCCTCTGTGGGTGGGGGGCAGGGTGCTGGGTGGGGGTCGAAGCTGTGTTGTTGGGCCCCCATGGGGTTGTTTCCCACATCAGCGTCGCTCCCCCCCCCTCCCCCCCAAAGAGCCACCGGTCAGAGGGGAAAACACTTCTCATTGTGGCCTTTGGTGCGTGCCCCGACACTGCACTATGGTGTGAGTGCGCACATGGATGCAGTGGTGAAACACAGCCATCTCTGGCGAGGAAGGGTGGCGACTGCTTAACGACGCACAGCAATTTAGGACAGGAAGCAAACACTGCCTTATCCCCAGTGACGGCAAGAGGGATTTTCTATAGTCAGAACAAAACTTTGGAGTATCTGGGTGAAGGAGTACCCTGACTGTGTAAAAAGTTAAGAACATACTGTAAATAGCCCCGCTGAACTCAAACAAGATTTGTGCTGTATAATACTAATGTTTAACATTGAGCTTTTGCATAAGGAGGGTGTATGTTCTTGTGTGAGAGGCTTTTTTTAATTGAGTGTGCGGTAAACTGTTACCACAGTTTGATTATTTAATGATGATGGAATCAAGTTTGAGGTCTCAGTACATATTTTCAAAGCACTCAAGGGCCTGAGCCCAGGATATGGAAAAGATCAACTAAAGTTCCAAGATGAAGACTGTGATCAGCAACTTTGCTCTTCTGCTGCAATGGAAATCTCAAAGGCTATGTCTACATTGGCAATTGAACGACAAAACTTGAGTCTTTTTTCAGAGGTGGTGTTCTTTCTCTCCCCTCTCCCCCCCCCCCCCCCCCCAAACCAAAATTTTGCCGCGCCAAGTTCCAGTGTGAACAGCGCGTTGTCAGCAGGAGCACTGTTGTTGGGGGTAGAAGTTTTTGTTGTCAGGAGAGCCAACAAACAGCGGCTACACTACACAACTTTTAGCAGCATGGCTGTGGTGACACAGCCATGTCGCTCAAAGCTGTGTAGTGTAGACATAGCCCAAAAGAGCGGCTCAGCTGTGCAGGAAACAGAACTTTCTTGAGGGCCAGTCCAAGACAGGAATGAACTCCCCAAGGAACAAAGGATCATCACAGACCTTTCTACCTTCCTCTCCCAAGGAGCAGTGGTCTCAAGTTGCAATGGGGGAGGTCTAGGTTGGATATTAGGAAAAACTATTTCACTAGGAGGGTGGTGAAGCACTGGAATGGGTTATAACCCTGGGGGTACAGGGGTGGACTTTCCATCCTTAGAGTTTGTTAAGGCCCAGCTTGACAAAGCCCTGGCTGGGATGATTTAGTTAGGGTTGGTCCTGCTTTGAGTTGGGGGTTGGACTAGATGACCTCCTGATGTCTCTTCCAACCCTGATCTTCTATGATTCTAAGTGCAAAATGTATTTCTTTGAACCTCCCTTTTCTAACTTGTGTGTGTGTCAGAAATATATAACACCTAAAACTAAACACTCCATTGCACACTCTTCTCCCTTGGGGAGAGGATGAAAAAACAAACACATGACAGTCGCGTTGCATAATGTGCTAATCAAATGTGCTTAGATACTAAGTTGATGAGGATACCATAAGAACCTGTTGATAAATTATAGTCATTTGCTTGACCATGTTTCAGTTGGTTATGAAATATATTCAAGAGACCAAATAAACCAATATCGGTCAGGTTGATTGCTCTAAGCCAATGATAATATAGTGCAGAAAAAAGGTTCTGTAAGATACCAGTTTTGGGAAGCCATCTTGGGCAGTGTTGTTGTGTTCACCTTTTGCAGAGAGTGCTCCCAGAGTTACACTTCTAAAGCCATCTTTTTATACACTATCTGTTTACAAGTAAAAAGGTACCGTGTGTATCACCCAAAACTTGATTTTACCAAAAAGCTTTTTACCTTGTTTTTCTGGTGCCATCGTGTTCCCTAATCTCTTTGCTCTGAACACATGTATTCCAGGTACCCAGGAGCGTGAAGGCACCTCTTAGGTTTATACCAGGGTAGAATACACACACATCTTGTCCTTTTCCTTTGGGACGTTCCAGTACTGGCCTGTAAGGGTAACTCCCTACTTATTACTATGGTAAAACACACATGGTCTGATCCTGAGATTTTTCCTATCTACTTAAGCCAAATTTTACGTCAATAAATACCAGGTATTATGGGACACTTAGCATAAGTGAACAGGATTGTAAGTAAAGATCTAGGCCAATTTAGGCTATATAACTGCTACAAAATTTTGTGCTTGATGCATACTAATGTATATGTGGTGCGGATAATACATATTATTGTAAAATATAGATATATGCTAGCCAGCATGTATTGGTCAACAGAATATATAAAATAGTTTTTAATGCCCATAGATGGTTATTGAAAGTTTAATTATTTATTGGGGCACTCGGAGCTTTTGAATGAGCATTCTTCTTTTCTTTTACTGTCAAATCTAAATAATACATTTCTGCAGGACTGGGGCCAGAATATGTAATGAATCTTAAAAGTGTTTTTTTTTTTTTTTTTTTAACTTGAGAGACATACTTCTGAGTTGATTTGAAAAGTTATACCCAGAGAGCACAATTACATGCAAGTCCCCATCAGTACGGTTATTCAGAATTGTGCAGTATCCAATGTACAATAATTGAAAATTTAGTGCTGTGTTAACGTTTATACTTGCATATGCAGGGAAGCACTGAAATAGTTCTTTAAAGAATAAATCTAATTACGTAGGGTTTGCCAGAACTCTGCATGTGTGACTAGCTTGTGGTAATTTTGAAGGCAGATTTTGCCCATTCATTTTTATGTGTGCAGTTCTGGACCGAATTCAATCACCGTATTATCAATATTCATTCCAAAAGAGAGGAGAAGAACTATTTCTTATCCATCCACGTAGCTAAAACTCTTGTCCAAGCTCTCATTCTCTTGGTTCTTGATTACTGCAACATCCTTCTCTCTCGCCTTGACAAAAGCAATCTTGCCATGCTTTTATCCATTCAAAATGCTGCTGTAAAGATCATTTTCCTAGCCTGTTGTTTTAAGCTTGTTACTCCTCTCTTTGCATCCCTCCACTGGCTCCCCCTTCTCTATCGCATTGAATATAAGCTGCTTATTGTCACTTTCAAGGCCCATCCCTAGCCCTACCTGTCATCTCTCCTATCAAGATGTCAGCTCTTGCATCCGGTCAGCTCATGATGCTGGCCTCCATCACCCACTTACTAAATTTTCGAACTAAGATCTTCTGCTTTCTCCCATACTGCTCCTCACACTTGAGAGATCCTCCTTCCCATAACAGTTGAAAAGCCACCTTGTTATCCTTTTTCAAGAATTCTCTGAGATGCTCCCAGTTCCATGCACAGGGCCAGTTAGACAGGCAGAACTGCGGAGTCTCAATGCGTGGCTGAGACGATGTTGTAGGGAGAAGGGGTTTAGATTTATTAGGAACTGGGGAAACTTTTGGGAAACGGGAAGCCTATACAGGAAGGATGGGCTCCACCTAAACCAAAATGGAACCAGATTGCTGGCACTTAACATTAAAAAGGTCGTAAAGCGGTTTTTAAACTACGGGCTGGGGGAAAGCCGACAGGTGCGGAGGAGCACATGGTTCGGACATCCCTTAGGGGAGGATCTATTAATAGAGAATCTCTATGACCTAGTGAGGACGAGAGGATGGAAAATGATAAAATACAGGCAGGGTTTGATCAGAATCAGTCAAATAAAAAAGACTCCCATTCAGTTACATCATGTAATGGCAGACAGCTAAAAGGAGACAAATTTTTAAAGTGCCTATATACCAATGCTAGAAGTCTAAATAATAAAATGGGTGAACTAGAGTGCTCGTATTAAATGAGGATATTGATATAATAGGCATCACAGAAACTTGGTGGAATGAGGATAATCAATGGGATACAGTAATACCAGGGTACAAAGTATATTGGAAGGACAGAACAGGTTTTGCTGGTGTGGGAGTGGCACTATATGTGAAAGAAAGCGTAGAATCAAATGAAGTCAAAATCGTAAATGAATCAAACTGTACCATAGAAATAAACTGCCACAGGATAAGAGGGAAGGTACTTTCATGGATTGGTAACTGGTTAAAGGATAGGAAACAGAAGGTAGGAATAAATGGTCAGTTTTCAGAATGGAGAGAGATAAATAGTGGTGTCCCCCAGGGGTCTGTTCTGGGACCAGTACTGTTCAACATATTCATAAATGATCTGGAAAAAGGGGTAAACAGTGAGGTGGGAAAATTTGCAGATGATACAAAATTACTAAAGATAGTTAAGACCCAGACAGACTGCGAAGAGCTACAAAAGGATCTCTCAAAACTGGATGACTGGGTAACAAAATGGCAGATGAAATTGGAAAGCATAATTCCAACTATACATATAAATGATGGGGTCTAAATTAGCTGTTACCACTCAAGAAAGAGATCTTGGAGTCATTGTGGATAGTTCTCTGAAAACAACCACTCAATATGCGGCGGCAGTCAAAAAAGTGAACAGAATGTTGGGAATAATTAAGAAAGGGATAGAAAATAGGACAGAAAAACATGTTGCCCGTATATAAATCCATGGTACACCCACATCTTGAATACTGTGTGCAGATGTGGTCGCCCCATCTCAAAAAAGATATATTAGAATTGGAAAAGGTACAGAAAAGGGCAACAAAAATTATTAGTGGTATGGAACGGCTTCCGTATGAGGAGAGATTAATAAGACTGGACTTTTCAGCTTGGAAAAGAGATGGCTAAGGGGAGATATGTTGAGGTCTATAAAATCATGACTGGTGTAGAGAAAGTAGATAAGGAAGTGTTGTTTACTATGTCTCATAACACAAGAACTAGGGTTCACCAAATGAAATGAATAAGCAGCAGGTATAAAACAAATAAAAGGAAGTATTTCTTCACACAATGCAGAGTCAACCTGTGGAACTCCTTGCCAGAGGATGTTGTGAAGGCCAAGACCGTAATAGGGTTAAAAAAAGAACTAGATAAATTCATGGAGGATAGGTCCATCAATGGCTATTAGCCAGGATGGGCAGGAATGGTGTCCCTCGCCTCTGTTTGCCAGAAGCTGGGAATGGGCGACAGAGGATGGATCACTTGATGATTATCTGTTCTGTTCATTCACTCTGGGACACCTGGCACTGGCCACTGTCGGAAGACAGGATACTGGGCTAGATGGACCTTTGGTCTGACCTAATAGGGCCATTCTTATCTTAAAATCGTCCTCAAAACTCTCCTGTACCATGATGCCTACAAAAATTTGACACTGGTCAGAGTGCTGGTGTGCAGAGTATACTGCCTATCATGCTGTCCATTATTGTCATGTCGTTTCCTTGTACAGCCCTGTCGGTCTGTAGCCATCTGTTGTCTCCTGTCTGCTTAGATTGTAAACTTTTTGTGGCAGGGACTGGTTCTCTATTTGTACAGCACCTAGTGCAACAGGGTCTGGTCCATGATTGGCGCTCCTAGGTATTACGTATCAGAGGGGTAGCCATGTTAGTCTGAACTGTGAAAAGCGACAGAGTCCTGTGGCACCTTATAGACTAACAGACGTATTGGAGCATAAGCTTTCGTGGGTGAATACCCACTTCGTCAGACACAAAAAGAATAATCTAAAACGAGACAACAGATGGATAGATGGGAGGGCAAGGAAAGGATGCCTAGAACAGTGATGTTATTAGCCATCTCTTAGTGCAGTTTAGCAGCTGGAGACAAGGAGGAGAGCCATTAGCACATCACCAACCGGCTCTCTGCCCGTAATTATTGAGTGTTCCATGGACCACAGTTTCAGAACTGCTAGTTCAGCATCACATCCAGGGCTGCAGTTGGGCAAAAAGTGTGCAGGAACTGATCCATTGCAAACAGCACAGAGCTGGAGATAGTGGAATAGCAAAAGGTGTCTGAGTGAATGAAGTTTTTCTCCACTGGATGGTGCTGCTTGTCCAGGATATCAGTAGCACCTCCATCGTGTCATTCTCCAGGGGCAGTTTGGTACAGCGGAGTGCTAGTGTTGGAACTGAATCACTTTTCGCTTGCAGGATGATCGGTAGTTTACGTCTTCGTTTTGGAAAGATTACAGTGAACAGACAGCTCTGACAAAGAGAATGGTTCTTTCCAAAACTCATTTGGAGGAGAAGGGATTTTTCACTAGGAGGGCGGTGAAGCAGTGGAATGGGTTACCTAGGGAGGTGGTGGAATCTCCTTCCTTAGAAGTTTTTAAGATCAGGCTTGAGAAAGTCCTGACTGGGATGATTTAGTTGGGGATTGGCCCTGCTTTGAGCAGGGGGTTGGACTAGATGACCTCCTGAGGTCGCTTCCAACCCTGATATTGTATGATTCTATGATGGCTGCAGCTCAGAGGTTGGATTCCTGGCTCTGCTGCAGATTTCTTGTTGATTTTAACTAAGTCACTTCACTTCACTTCTCTGTGCTTGAGTTTTCCTATCTGTAAAATAGGACTAACACGTTTGCCTCAGAGAAATGCGGAGATTAATACCCTGTCTGTAAAATGATTTGAGATCCTGTGATTGAAGGTGCCAGGAAAGTGTTACAGATTTCAACTTTGAGAAGCTACTCTACTAGGTCTTGGAACCAGGGTTCTCTGGGGAGTATGAACTGTAAAGCATCTTAGATATATGTGGCAGCTTTAGACCTGTGTAAGTTGTACCAAATTTAATTCCTCGGGTTTTCTTAAGCCATTATCCTGGGTAATAGTTACAATAGACAGAAGAGGAAGGTTCTGCAGATGTTGTAGCCGGTAGGAAGTGCTGAACAGGTGGGATTATAGTGATTTGAGGAAGGTGAAAGGCGAACAATGATAAGACTTCAGGCTAAAGGGGTAGAGGAAAAGGGACAGTGTAAGGTATGGAATTGGGAAGGAGACATTAGTGTACTTGAAACCTTCCGTATGTGTGTGACTGTGTCCTCTTGAATTGATCCTCCTATGCTGCACTGGTTGACTTTGAAAAGTACAGCCTTCTGTGGCTTAAAGGGACAATGGCCAAGATTTTCAAATGTGAGCTTCAATGTTTGGTTGCTCAGTTTGATTTTTCAGAGGACCGGTGATCATTATTTTTTGAAATCTGGTTTCTTTGAGGTGTGTTAAGTTGGTTGCCCAAAATCACTAGTTAGCTGTGTAAATCTTGGCCAACATCCACATAACTCCTTTTGGTTGAGATTTTCAAATTAGCCTAAGGAGGTGAAGTGCCCAGTTCCCAGTGAAGATCTGTGGGAGTGTTGGGCACTTGGCATATTTAGGCCCTTTTGATCATCTCAGCCACTTTGTGTTTATCTATAAACACAAACAATCCCTATATTATTGGTATCACTATAGATTATCAACACCAACAGAGCTTTAGACTTTTCTCCCTTTATGCGCTATTAACTTCTTGAATTTTTACTCAACTTGGATAGTGAAAACAGGCTGGTCAGTTTCACTTATGGAAAAGCATACCAAAAGTCATGTAGAGATCTCCCTAGAAACCTATAAAGTTTTCCAGAGAATGAGGTCCTTTCTATTGGTATTTAACCATCTGATGGAATTTTGGGGTATTCCATCAGCAGGGTATAATCTCCTCTTGAATCCAATAGGACTTTTCTTGAGGGTGGTTTTTCTGTACCACGCAGGGCAGTTACTAGCGCTTCTAATGCTGCCTGGGAATGTTAAAGCTAATGTTAAAAAACACAATTAATTTTATAATTTTTTTCATCACTGTGTTTTGTGGATTTTTTTTTTTTTAAGTCGCAGTGTTTTTTTAGAAGAACCAGAATTGGGGCCAAAACCAAATTGTGTTCCTGTAATCTTGTTCCTATTTTCCAAAGGTGCATTTAGAGGAATGATGGTCTTGTAGTTAAAGCATGGAATTGTGACTCAGGGGAATTGGGTTCAATTCCTGGCTCAGCCACAGAATTTTTATTATCTTGAGCAAGCCTCTCTGTATCTCCATCTGTAAAATGAGGGTAGTAATGCTTCCTTTTTCTGTTTAGGCCCTGATCCTGCAAACAGTTATGTACATGCTTAACTTTGCTATGCCAGCTTTACTTCGTTGGTTTCAATGGAACTACTCATGATAGTAAAGTTAGGCATGTGCATAATAGTTTGTAGGATTGTAAGCTCTTTGAAGCAGAGGATCTTTGGTACTGTGTCTGAGCACAGTGTGGCCTTGATCCTCATTTGAAGACTCTAGGTGGGTGCAACTGTAATACAAGTAATAATGTCACCTGAGTTCTCAGATAAATTAGCCATTCTCTGTGCAGACCTTGAAAGTTTTCATCACATTGGTGCTTGTTCTGTACTCGTTTGAATAAGCAGACATCTGTGACTGGTTATGTTTAATTTTTTTTTATTAAAGCAGTGGTTAGATCCACTATATTCTGACATTCAGGGAGGAAGGATGGGCCAGTGATTAGGGCACTAGCCTAGAACTTGGGAGACCTGCATTTGAGTCGCTGCTCTGCCACATACTTCCTGTGTGACCTTGGGCAAGTCTCTTAGTCTCTCTGTGCTTCAGCTCCCTGTCTGTACAATGGGGCTAATATCACTTCCCTACTTCACAGAAGTGTTCTGAAGATAAATACATTGAAGATTGAGATGCCCAGATACTTTTGGTAATAGGAACTATACAAGTACCATAAATAGTCTGTTTTAGATTCTGTTTGGAGGGAAAATAATGTCTTGACTTTTTTTTAATTGCATTATCAGCTTGCATAACATTTTTTTTCTCCCTGCTGTAGCCCGTAAAAAGCAGAAGTGGTCTGTGGATCCTAGAAACAGCGCCTGGAGTAAAGATGAATCCAAATTTGGCCAGAAGATGTTGGAAAAAATGGGATGGTCCAAAGGAAAGGTATGGTCTAAAGGGAAGTGTGTGCAAAAAAACAAACTCTCCGGTATTACAGAATTTGAAATACTGAGTGATATCTGGATACAGGAATTACAGGCAGCTCTTAGGCCTATAGTTGTTAGGGCTATATCCTTTTTAGTAGGTACTTTACTGTTACCCCCCTACTACGGACTTCTGGATCTCTCCTGCTGTCCTGTTTCCTTTTTTCCTTTTCTGCTCTCTTTGATAAGGAGATGGGTGACCCCAGTTCAGAACTGCAGGAGCTACAGATGGACCTCCCAAATTCTGACAGCTGCCTGGGGTGTAAGACAGAGCAGCTCCTGAAACTTCTCTAACCTTTGACAACTTTTAATGGCCCCTTACGATCTGCTCTTCCACCCAGAATAGCCAGAGCATAGCATCAAGCCACATCTCTTCCCACCCCAGCATGCTCCTATGGTAGAGAGCTGTGGCTGGAGGCCAGTGATCTAACGATGCCAGAAATATTCCCTGTTGGCCAATATAGACATTTCTGCTGCCTCTTTACAGTGGCTCAGCTTCTATAGAGACCCCACAGAGCCCAGAATGGAGGCCTGTCTCTCTTCAGCATTTCCAGGTGCTAGTTACCTGACTAAACGCAAAAGAGAACGGTCTTCGTTATTTTTGTTTTTAAAGGCATCTCTCATCTCGGGTATTCCTCATCCACCATTGGAAAAAGAATAATAGTTGTGGCTTTCTTGAGTTTAGGAGACTCGCAGAACTTCTGGTGCAAGAGAAGAGGTACGCCTGAATGTCTCACAATAGCTGTATTGACTTGCGAAAGTTGCTTAAAGAAAAGCTAGCCTAAAGAGGCTTTTAACTGGCTCTGATTTTGCACTTAGTTGCTGGAGCAGAGTTTCACATACAAACTGCAACAGGTAGGGCCTGATCCCACACCCATTGACATCAATGAGTCCATTGGCTTCGAGAGGTTTTCTAACTGTGATTAATTAACGTCTTGATTTGTAAGCACAAATGCACATTTGTTAGTGCTTTTAATGTGATGTGAAATAAGTCTGAAAGCCATGGGATTTTAAAACTGAGATTGAGATGTTAAAACTGCTCACATTGGATAAAATCATGCTGGCAACAACCATGTCCAAACACAGCTGTTGGCTTAACTAAAGTGGACAGAAATTTTTTCCTAAGTGTCCTAAAACCATTCTATAAGTCCTGCCTACACCAGAATTACCACTAAAGTGCGGAAGATCGGTTACAACACAGTCCCAATAGATGGGGCAATACGCCTGGTACGTGGTAGCCAGAAGAATCTGGCTAGCATAATTTTTAAAACAAAATTCACTATCTGCTGGGCTCATGCTAGCAACAGTCATGTTTAAATAGGAGTTATTGCTACATAAAACAGGTTTTCAACCATAGGCCTCATCTACACTACTCCCAAATACCGGGATGTGTACGAGTGTTCTTATGTGACTTCTCCTTATCTGTGTGGCTAGGAAAAAATAAATAGGGTAGGGAATGAGGTCTTATCTTTGATAGGTACCTTGGCTAAAACATGGTATCCTAGCATAGGCTTAGCATGTTTAGTTTTCCTGCCACCTGGGCAAGAAAATACATATTGGGCCCAAACACATTTCCTTACTGAATTTAAACACTGTTAGTTTTTAGTATGGACAAAGCCAAGATCTGAAGTCCTGACTTGCCCCAAAACTCTTCATGAACAAGCAAATAGTAACAAAATTATGTGTGAGAATGCAATGGAGGAAGGAAAAAAGTAAGGAAATGGGTCCTGCCAAATTCCAGTTACAGTCAATTACATTTTAATTTGCCTCACTCTCTAACCTAGGGTGACCAGACAGCAAGTGTGAAAAATCTGGACGGGGGTGGGGGGTAATAGGAGCCTATATAAGAAAAAGCCCCAAATATCAGGACTGTCCCTATAAAATCGGGACATCTGGTCACCCTACTGTAACCTCTCTCTGCAAGTTCAGTATTCTTCGTTTCCTGTTGGCAGTTGTTTAACTAAGTACAACAGTTACATCTTCCACCCCTGAGGTGGATGCATTTCTGTGGTGAGAGAAGCATTCCTAGTGTGTGCTCTCTCTTTCTATGTTCAAAGTTGTAAAGCACTGCAGGATCACCTAGAATGTAGGGTGGTGTCCTGATTAATCAGGACAACTCAGTGATATTACTTTTTTGGTGTTTTGAGGGGCACATAAACAATCAGTTAAAAATACACAAATTCTCAATGTGCTGCTTATAGCATTTGCCTGAATTAAATCATAGGCAAGAAAAGAAATATAAATTGTCTTGTCTGTATTTCAAAAACAAATGGTCTTTCTGCATGATACCTATATTTATCTTTAATGTCGCTCCTGAAAAACACTTACAATTTGCCTTTTATTCTCATTAGGGTCTTGGGGTTCAGGAACAAGGGAGCACAGAGCACATCAAGGTTCAAGTGAAGAACAACACACTTGGTTTAGGAGCAGCCATAAATTATGAGGTGAGTACTAGTTAGCTTTGCTGCCAACTCAGGTAAGAATGTGTTGATTGTTGACAGCCCCTTTATGTAATGGGAAGTGAGTGAAATCGATCATCAAGTTTGTATGGTGTCAGGATAATGATGAACATCTCACAGAAGAGAGAAACCAGCTAACAGCAATATTGGTACAATTGTGTCCTCTTGGTTTTTTTTGGGAGGATGTTGGAGTGAGGAGGCAGCGGTGAATAATGGGGAGTGGGCTGCTCAGAGATGCCACTTCCCACAGACAACCAAAATGTTTGTTTACTGGTAGATATCCCTTTGTCTCCTTTTACTAGGCCTGGTTTTGTGCCTTCCTGTCATTCTGCTCCCTATTCCTGGAACAGTCCCCATTTCCCGTTGGCAGTCATGGGCTTGCACAGAATGTGGGATCGAGCCCTAAAGCCGCTGTCTGAGTCAACATCTGAACTGACTTTGTGTGTTCTCATCTTTTGTGCTGCAGGAAAATTATGTTAGCATTTCCTGCCTGGAGCTGAAAACAACGTGCCCAGCCTGGGGCATGACAGAGCCAACAACAACTCAGTATTGTTTGAAGACTTTCAAACGCAACTCATAGGCATTTGGAGCGAACTTAACGAGCTGTAGTTAGTGTTTCTACCCGTGAAACTTTAGGGGATTCCTAGTTACCCTTTGGTGTTTAGAGCTAGAGGATGTATAGTGAGACTCTGATAGACCTTTTGGTAGGATCTTTTGCCTCTTATTCACTTGGGTGTTATTTACAGGACAACTGGATTGCTCATCAAGATGACTTCAACCAACTTCTGGCTGAACTGAATAATTGCCACGGGCAAGGTGAATCAGGTATGTTAATACTTCGCTATATTGGATGCTGGAAATTTCACTGAGAATTTCCTCTATTTTTCATTTCTTAAAAGGCAAATGAAGGCCCAATCCTGTGGGCTGGCGATACTTCTTGCACAATGCTCATCCCCCTTCAACTCTCATTAAAATGAATGGGAACAGAGGGTTCAGTGCCACGCAGAACCAAGATGTTAATTTTGATGAGGATGTATATGAATTACATTTAAATTCCATAGATTGTAATAGGCTTTGAATCAAGCCCTTGTTGGGGCTTTTCAATAGAAAAGGCAGACGGGTGTCTCCCCTTTATTTGGTGGGATGTGCAGAAGCAGCAGCTGTCCACTGAAAAACAGCCTGAGGCAATTCCAAGGCGTGACACACACACGTTCTCCATTGCCTCATTTTACCTCTTGTCAGCCTCCTTGATGAAGAATTGTGTCTGGCTTTTACCTAGTGGCAGTTTCTGCAGCGTTTCACTTTTCCTGCCCTTGAGAAACTGTTGTTTGCATGAGCTGGGGTCAAAACCTACCGACTCTTTAAATATGATGGGGTAATGTGATTTAGTTGGGCAAAAGTTCCATGCAGAAGCAGGAAACTTGTCAAAACTTTCCAAAAAGAGCTATGTCTCGTAGTCTCAGAAAGTACTTGGGCCTGGTCTATGCATATGCTGGTTTAAATAATAGGAACAAACTAAACTGATATAAGCAAGATTTAAAACAGTGTAAGTGTCCACATAGTGCTGCATAAGTTTAACTAACTCGATCTAACATCCTGCCTTTACTTAGAGTGGGGCAATTTTTATCTGCTGCCAGGCTGTTGGGCTCCAGGTCTGCAGCCGTTAGTTCCTGGTGGAGCCCCATTAAAGTCAGTGGGGTTCTGCGTGGGTGCAGCATCTGGCCACAAATTATCAGTTGCAGTATGGTGGCCTTAGTGAGTTTATTCAAAATATTCAGAGCAAATTGTAGCTGCTAATGAGTTAATCCTAAAAATGACAGCAAGAGTGTGGGGTTATTTTGGAGTTACGAGGAAGATCAAAATCAGTTTTTACAGTGGAGAAACTACAACCTCCCCTTAATAAGCCGCGCACCTACAGGGCTGCGACTGGTATCCTGGTCCTCAAACTCTAAGGGCCAGATTTTTAAAGGTATGTAGGTGTCTAAAGCTATAGAGAGGTGCCCTGGTCATTTTCAAAGTACCTAGTTCCTAACTTTCATTGGATTTAGGTGCCTTTAAAGATCCCACTGGGCACCTCTCTACATCTTCAGGAATCTGAATACAATTAAAAATCTGATCCTAAAATCCTACTGAGCTACAGGAAGATCCATTAGCTGTAACCCATGAGAAGATCCTGATGGTCTTTGTAAGTTGATGCCATCCATTAAGTGCTTTCAAAGGTGGGCAAGTGTCACTAATCCCATTTTTACAAATATGGAAACTGAGGAGCAGAGAGGCTTAAATGACTTGTCCAAGGATGCACAGTGAGTCAGTGACATAGCAGGGTTCATTGAAGGAAGTCCTGGTTCCCAGTCCTGTGCTGTATCCCCTAGGTAGACCATTGTGACCTCTCCAAAGTCCTATGCTGTGCTAAGTTTGGAAGACCCTTGATATCGAAAGATATTTATACTTGGCTCACCCCCATGGTATCAGAGCACCCCTTTCATTGTTCAGTATTCACGAAAAGTGAATAGGATATGGACATAAAGCAAATTGTTTATAAAATGGGGGTGAATATTTCTGCAGCATTCGCCCAGCCCTAATACTGAGTCTCAATAGTCAACAGAGGAGGTGATAATGCATCTCTCTAGTGAAAGCTCCATAGATAAAATTCCTGATGTTGGATACTGAAGTTCCACCTTAGAGCCACAAGAGGGTGCTGGTGTCACTCTTGCTGGAAGTGTGAGATTGCGATTGACGCTCCACTGAGAATTCTTATTTCTGAGGATGTTTTGTGTTCCCCCTGGATCAGACAGCAGTGGCATCACAAGTGTCTGCTATTATGATGCTCAGTTTCCACACACAACCTGTCTTTGAGGGCTTTCAACTCTGTCTGCGGCAAATTCTTTATAGCCTCAGATTTGCTAGACCTAGGAGTAACTAGTTCCCCTCATTACAGATTTTCAGTTAAAATGCAGTGGGGTTGGATGGATCAGGGAGTGATCATGGGCTATTAGCTTTTCCCCTCTAGCTTGCTGGTTTAACTCCAGCTCAGTCATTCTGAGTTCCAGACAGTGCCACCTGTTCTAGTCCATGGAGGGTAATGGGTTTGCACAGGTTCACCACGGGACTAATTTTGTCGGCAGATCCTTGATTACAGGTGAGGGCGCGTGAGAATGAAGGAACCCAGCTTGGCTATTGGTACCCAGGCTGAGTCTGCAGGCCTAGCGGTTAGAAAATACATCTTAACTTGTAAACTGATGACGATGATTTTTATTGTGGTAGCAGGTAGGATCCCTAGTCGAGGACGAGGACCACACTGTTAGGTGCTGTGCGAACACAGAACAAAGCCATGAAGCGCTTACAATCTAAGCGTAAGATGAAACAACAGACGGGTACAGACAGATGGGGGAGCACCAGGAAGCAGTGAGATGATATTAATCAGCATGATAGGCCGTGGTCTCTGCACATCTACAGCCTAACTGTTATCAGGATTTTTTTTAAAACATCCCAGCATAGGAGTTGGGGGTGGGCAATGAGGTAGCTTTGTGGATGGTTATGGGGAATTCCTCTGAAGCGTGTGGGGCAGCAAGGGAGAAGGCATGAAGGTGCTTGCTTGGAAATTGAATAAGTGGACGATGGAGGCTGGCACAATGGGACGATCGAAGGCGAGTATCAACCTCTTGATACTGAATGAGGAGATGGTTGGTAAGGTGGGGATTGGCCATGAAGAGCCTTGGAAGGGAAGAGAAGCAGCTTATGAGTGATTGCACTAGAAAAATGGGAGTCACTGAGATGATCACAGAACCTCACAATGCCGTTTCCAGCCACTTTTCAGGGTAGTACCATAACTTAAAGTTGCTCCTATGTATCAGAGTGTTTGTCTTCAAGAATTCCTTTTAGATTAATTGGTATGGTGGGCAACAAATGATCATAACAGACTCTATCTAGGGGTTGTACATAAAGACATTGTACAGCACTTAGAAGCAATCAGGTTGGCGGTTGTTCTAGGCAGTGTTGCCATATAAATGTTTAGTAACAAGACACTGTCCCTGCTCTGAAGAACTTGCATCTTTTTTCAAATTACTTTTATAACAAGTAGGGGTAACAATAGCTAGGAAGTGGGGTAATAAGATCTTACGGTAACATATCTTGAACAGCACTTATCATGCTCCTTTGATGTTGTGTTGTGACCGATTGTTGGGACGTGGTCCTAAATTGTGGTGGTAAATATACTGACATTTGAGTTTAGTGATTAGCGTTTGTCTAATGGAAACGTAACCTTTGTGTTTTAGAGCCCTCTAGCGAACAGAAGAAGACATTCAGTCTTGAAGAGAAATCCAGATCCTCCAGGAAACGTGTTCATTATATGAAGTTTGCAAAAGGTAAGGGGCACATTGTTGTTCTTTCATGAACTGCAGGGTTATAAATATCTATGTACCAGGATGACACATACCCTCTGCCTTACATTTGGCATTAGACACATCCATGTGGCAACCAGCTTTAAATTATAATAGAGCCTTCCTGCTTTATTTGGCAGTTTTTGTTGGCTCTAGGCTGGTATTCTTGAATAATTCAATCATTGTCTATAGGAAGCTGCTATTTAATAAGGAAGGGTGACTATTTTGAATGGTGTCAAAGAAAAAACACAATGGTCCATGTGTTGAAAGAACTAACTAGAAGTTGTTGCTTGGACATCTGTACAGCTATATCCTGTGCAATCATGATAGCCCCTCTTAGTGGTCATGTGGATAAGATCAGTGATAAGCTGAAACTTGATTGCAGTAAGAGGAAAGCCCTGTTACCAGGTCTTCTCTCTATCGTTGATCATTGGTCTGAGTCACCCAAATAATGACATTTAACTCCTGAAGTTTTGATTTTTTTTCTTCATGATAACAGCCATCCTCTGCGTCTGGCTTTTCTTTAGTTCTCTCTCAGAGGGTGTGTGTGTGTGTGTGTGTGTGTGTGTGTGTGTAAATAAAAATGTCATTGGTATTGATTCTACCCATAGGTACTATTTTCCACTAATGGGTACTTTGTTAAAATATAATCCCCAGTGCAAGGTTGTGTTACACTAGTGAGTGCATCACATAAAATAGTGGCAGTTGACTTCTGACTCGGGGCCAGATTTTAATATTGGGGCTCCACCAAAGGCTGCAGCTAACTTTTTTGGTGGCATCTCAAGATGTCACATCACTCCTCCTTTCTTCCCTTTCCTCTGCTTTGTCTACCACTCCTCTATTCAGACAGCATTGTATTCAGATGGGGATAAAGCTTATTGTAGGCCTGAAGCATCACTGCCCTGCCCTTGAAAACATTTTTAGAGGCCTGTGAGCTGGGGCAGTCTGGTACTTGCCAAAGTTAGAAGTTTTGCTCGTTGTGAGCCAGGCTTAACCCCCAGCAGAGCTGGCTACGCTGTATCCAGAGAAGAAGACTTAATGCTGTCAGAGGCAGGGCTATCCGAGGAGACACGCTTTCTCCCTGCACTCGCCCTGTCTGTAGGGGGACACAGACCATTCCTCTCTCTAGCTTGGTGCAGCCTTCTCTGCCCTGCTGCATCCAGTCAGCAGCATGACCATCAAGGTGGAGGGAGAGGGGGTCGGGCCACGACTCTACCCCTTCCCTGGCCTCTTTGGGATGACTTGAGGGAGTGCAGAGAGACATTTTTTGTTTGTCTGAGGACAGGCACTACAGTGGGCTTCTTGTGCCCCCTTGCTGCCTCATCCCTACCCATTCCTCCCTCTACAAAAGGGCCAAAGACAATCAACATTTAGGGCCAACATAACATGTCCCTGTCTCTTCCCCAACCCCCAAGGCTTCTGGAACCCCACTGTTGACTTTTGATATTGTCCAAATGAATAATGGCTGCATTTCTTTGCTCTCTCCCCGCCGCCCCCCCCAGGAAAGGATCTCTCTTCCCGCAGCGAAGATGACCTGTCCTGCATTTTTGGGAAACGACAGAGTACAAAAACTGAGGTAAATCATATGACTGTAAGACTGGAAGGGACCCCCTGGGTCATCGAGTCCAGTCCCCTGCTATCACAGACAACCATGTCATACAATCCTGTTCATAAACGTAGCAAGTTCCATCTCAAAACCAGTTAGGGCAGTGGTGTGCGACCTGTGGGCTGCACGCTGCCCGTCAGGGTAATCCGCTGGCAGGCCGTCAGACAGTTTGTTTACATTTGCACAGCTGCCCGCAGCTCCCAGTAGCCGCGGTTCGCCATTCCTGGCCAATGGGAGCTGCGGGAAGCGGCAGCCAGCACGTCCCTGCAGGTCGACAGGCCAGCATGTTTTTCTTGATCGTGGGTTCAATAGTGTAAATCATTCCTCTTCCTTTAACATTTTTCCCTTTAAAGAAACCTATGCACATATCCAAATGCCTTGGTGCAAGTGAGATTAGTACATACCCTTCGAGAGCAATGGCCTTTCCTGTCTGTAAAGCCCCTATTCTGTCCCCATTAAAGCTCTGAATGGAAGGGCAAGCTTTTAACTGTTGGGTGAAAAGAGTGAGTTTAGTGGATGTTTTAATGATCTATTGTGGACATGGCATAACTTCTCTAAAAATCAGTCAGTATTAAGAATTTTGTTTTTCCAGTATAGAGTGCATAGTAGCTATCTTTTGTTGTTTGAGTTGCAGATTACGTACATATTGTAAATATGAAGTACAATATTTAGCAAAAACTGACCAAACTCAGCAAAACAGCAAATTGTTCTTATGTTTCCACAAGAGAGCTGAATACTGACAAATTCTAAACCTGAGGAGCTGTTTTAATGTCACCTTAAATATGGTGGCTTGGTTTTCACTTTCGTTGTTTGGTATGCAATACTCACAGGCATAAATGAGTTCTGCTATTAAATATCTCCCAGGGACTCTTTGTTCCTTCAGGTAGGTAAAATGTGAAGTCCAAATTGAAGCTTAGAGACTCACCGATGTGAGTTCTGTAGGTCACAGCTAGGTTTGCACTTAATATTTCAGTAGCATTTTGCTGTTATGGGGAGGGTGTCTGTCTTATGAATATGCAGAGTGATTCCCTTGTGCAGGAACGTGACTAGTGCAACCAGGCAAGTGTTTTGGCAATACTGGTGATCACTAGTGTGCACACACAGAAGGGACAAAAGAACGTGCCACAGGAATTATACTATTAACCCTGTGAGCACTCTGAAGTCATGGTTAGAAGGAAGGCTGTAGCCTGTGTTAGAACTGAGAGGATTTCTTGAATACCATATGTGATGGAGCTAGACTATGCAGAGCCTTGTGCCAGCTCCAATCAAAAACATTTTAAAGCTGTTCTGCAGCTTCACGAGAAGCCAGTGACATGGAGCTTGGGAATAGCGTGCTAGGAGGTCCTGTCTCTGAGTGATGTAACGGTAAAGATCTGTAGGCTATCAAAACTATAGCACCTCCATGGCAGGGAGAGAAAGTGGGCATCAGATCTGCTTCTTATGGTAAGAATTCCCCAAACTGCAAGAATTGCGGTACCGTTAATTGAAATAACTGAGGCTAGAAGAGACTTAAAACCAAGAACCGTCCTGTCTTGTCAGCAACTGAGTCATAATCCAGACCTTCATTTTACAAGCCACATCATTTGGACTTGAAGTTTCCCCAAACTGTTATCCATCATCAGCCACAATACAGCTGGTCTTAATGATCCATTAATTTATTGCAGTTTTGAAATTGGCTTTTGGACTTCAAGTCCATAGCAGCCACCAGCGGCCTAAGCTATCATATGCCTTCAGTAGTTGAGACCCCTTGATTAACCTCTCCTATTAGCTGTATGGCCATGGGCCCTCTTGCTGAGGTGGTGCCACCTGATAGCTCAAGGTGTAGCAGAACCTGCTGGGACTTGTAGTCTTTTTATAGTCTTCATTGCCACATTAAATTTAAGGAACTCATGGATCACATTTTGCCCAAACAGAGTGATCCAAACAGTGATCTCACTGTAGAATCGTAGAGCTGTAGGACTGGAAGGGACGCTGGGAAGTCATCAAGTCCAGCCCCTTGTGCTGTGGCAGGACCAAGTAAACCTAGACCATCCCTGACAGGGGTTTGTCCAACCTGTTTTTAAAGAATTCCAATGATGGGAATTCCCCAACCTCCCTTAGAAGTGTATTCCAGAGCTTAACTACCCTTAGAGTTAGAAAGTTTTTCCTAATAACTTAAATCTCCCTTACTGCAGAATAAGCCCATTACTACCACTTCTACCTTCAGTAGACATGGAAAGCAATTGATCACCATCCTTTTTGTAACATATTTGACGATTATCAGGTCCCCCCTCAGTCTTCTTTTCTCAAGACTTCGTGTGCCTAGTTTTTTTTAGCCTTTCCTCATACGTCAGGTTTTCTAAACCTTTTATTTTTGTTGCGCCCCTTTCGACTCTCTCCAATTTGTCCTAAAGTGTGGCAACCAGAATTAGACGTAGTACTCCTGCTGAGGCCTCACCAGTGCTGAGTAGAATGCGACCTCCCATGTCTTATAGACAACCACAATGTTCATACACCCCACAATGATATAAGCCTTTTCACAGCTGCATCAGATTAACTCCTATTCAATTTGTGATCCACATCATCTAGCTTATCTAAATATTCTTTCTTCTTCTTTCCCTATTTTCGCTTGCATTCCTTTCACCTTGTTGTTAATATTTTGTTGAGTATCTGGTCACCATTAAGCTTTTTAGTGAAAACTGAGGGGAAATGAGCATTATTAAATATCTCAGCTTTCTTGATGTCATCATTTATTAGATATGCTTCCCCACTAAGTAGAAGACTATGCTTTTCTTCATCTTTCTCTTTCTCCTAATGTACTTAAAAAAACCTTTTCTTACTGCCTTTTATTTTGTGCCTTAACCTTTCTGATTTTGTCCCTACATGCTTGTGCAATTCTTTTGTACCCCTCCTTAGCAATTTGTCCATGTTTCCACTTTTTGTAGGCTTCCTTTTTTGATTTTTCAGGTCATTAAAGAGCTCCTGGTGGAGTCAGATTGGCCTTTCGCTATATTTCTGTCTCTCCTTCGCATCACGATAGTTTACAGTGAAGCCTTTAATATTGTCTCCTTGAGAAACTGCCAATGACCTGGCAACCCTAAATGGCACCCGAACCAAAAGCCCAGTTACCGCAGGGCGGGGCGAGACGCTGGGTCATTAACCCGCACCGACACCTGCTCAGCTGGGGCTGCCTGCTACCTGCAGGCAGGCTCCTTGAGTTGAGCCAGCAAGTGATGGGAGCATGGAGGGAGATGAGCGACCAATGGGGGCGGGGCCTTGCAGGGAAGAGCTGGAGCATGTGCAGGTTGTCAGGGGTCTGGTTACCAGCTCTTTGAAAGGTGGCAACACTAGGAGTGGAAGCACTATAGAAATGCATTCAGGTATAGGCATGTTTTTATTCTTATAAAAACGTGACGGCTCATGGCTTTGATGTGGCGCTGAACTATGGGGGTGCAGGAGAGGTGCTATTCTCTGTGGCGCTGTTCCCTGGCTCGATTTCCATGCTGAAATAGTGGCAGAAGAGGTAGGGCAACTGGGCATGGTGGAATCGCCCCCTGGATCCCCTCTGAAGCTGCTGCTTGTCTGCTACAGTTAGACACAGCCAATAGCCGCACAGCTGTTTCTTAAGCCATTCTAGCCACAGTGCAATAGCCCTCCTTTCTCTCTGGATCCCAGAGGTCTGTGACGTTTAGAGGGCGAACAATATAAAAACTGCACTGCTCAGCCCCTCAAGTAAAGGGGAGTTGCAGCAAGGAACTTCACAGACTTTTCCTACTCCTCTTTTGTTCCCTACACTGGATTTTCCATAGGAGGGCGGAATCTGGCTTGGTATTACATTAATTGGTCAGTTGACCCCTTTAAATGGTATTTGTCAGGTTTATTTGTGGTCTCTGCTACAATTTCCTGGACACTGGGCATTTCCCTGATGTGCCAAAGAGAGAGCACGGCAGATGCTGTAATTCCCCTGGACAGTAGTTTATATCAGTTCCTGTTCAGAGAGAGTGTAGGAAGAGTCCTGGTGTCCATCAGAACCTTGGGATGTGCTTTCGAACACTGATAGTCTGTGGTCCCTTGCCTTTTCATTACAGTTTCAGCCTTCTGCAGTTGCATGCTGTCATCCCTGCATGGGACAAGTCAGGACAGGTGGATTTAGGTGCTAGGACTACTGCTATCAAGGAGTCTTATTGGCTTCTAAACCCTTACTGTAACAACACTTTGTATAGTGGTAATGCGTCTTGTATTGCTCCTGCATTCTCAAACCATGTGTACTTGAGAGAGATCCCTTTCAAGGATGTCTAATATTTCGCCTCTAGTTCATAGAATCCAACTCAGGTCACTGAGTCACCAAAACTCCTTCTCTACGTGTAATAGCTTTTTGGTGAGTCTGTGAGAGGTGGTTTCAGTCCATCTCCTGCTGGACAACTGTCCATATCCCAAAACCTCAAAAGAAAGCACTAAGGACTGAGTTAACCTGGACACTAAATTCCCTTCTTATTCCTACAGATGGTCCCACCATCTCAGAGTCAAAAGATGCAGAGAAGCTTACATTGCAATTGTCTGTTATGTACCTATCCTTGGATAAATCTTCATTCTTTTTCTCTCAGAGATCTCAATGGGTAGTTGTGGGCACATTGGTTTTTTCCTGAAAAGTTCTCAGGTGTGGGTGCCAGTCTGTCACCTTTCCCACTCTACCTGAGTCTGGGCCAGTAGGAGGATTAGGTTATTAAGGAGGCGTGGGGGTGTTATCAGTATGTTGATGACACCCAGCTGTATCTCTCTCTTGTCCCACTCTCCCGATGCAATTCAGCACCTCAGCCAGTAAGATTGAGTTATGGGTCAGAGCGACCTGGTTGAAGCTCAGCGTAGACAAGACTGAGATGATGGTGGGTCGGGGGGAGCAGCTAGAGGAGATAGTGGAGATAATATAGGTCCCACTGAGGGAATACATCCACCATTGGTCACTAGTGTTTACAATTTAGGGGTGGTTTCAGCTGCTGTTTGATGACCACGTTAGAGCACTAAGGCAGTCAGCTTTTTACCACCTGCACCTGGCTAGGAGGCTGTGACCTTTCTTTTCAAATGTTGACCGTGTCGCTGTTATCGATGCTTTTGTCACCTGAAGATTAGACTATTGTAGCACATTCTGCATGGGGCTGCACCTTAAAACCGTTCGGACGCTGAAGCTGACACAATGACGTGGCTCACCTACTGAGCGGGACATATCACTGGAAGCATGTGACCGCTGAGTTCTGGGATCTGTATTGGCTGCCCATTAGGCTGCGCATGGAGGTAGGATGTTAGTTATACCCTATAAAGCCCTGAATGGTCTGAGGCTACCTGCCTGAGGGACCACCTCTCTCTCTACCTCATTCTGCCTCCTCTGCAGTCAGCAGGGATGCACAAGCTGGACCCCCTCTTTCTGAAAGAGACGGGTGGCTGGCAGTGCGTTCTCTGTGAAGGCTCCGAGACTGGATCTTGCTCCCCACCCCCAGTCCCAAGTAGCCTGGATTTAGCCTCCTTTCAGGCAAGCTGGAAAAAAACCCACATCAGGTTGGGTAGGATTTTTAGAGAGGGCGGTGTGTGTGCTCCCCATACCCATGAAGGGGTGTCAGTCCGGCTGAGATCTTGTTAAAGTGATCACGTCAATGCTGCTGGGATTTCATTGTATGTATTGATGATGCGAGGGGAGCCAAAGCCTTTGATAGGCGTCTTTTTAAAATTATTTTAAATCTAAAATAAATGTTTCCTTCATGATAGATCGTGTGACCAAACAAAGCCTTTTTAATAAACTACAGAGGGACCTCTGGAACCGTCTCCCTTAAAGTGAAAACAATGGCTGAGCGTTGGAGCTCACCTAAATTGGAAACGTCTGCAGTTTTCTCAGGGAGACAATGAGTGATCGAAAATATTGAATTGTAATTATGGCGCTCTCCCGAGACCCGCGGTGGGGACCTGCTTGCAGGGCAGTGCCTGCCAGGCTTCTCCCCACCCCCCTTTAATTTTCTCACTCACTTGGGAGCTGGGGAGACAGAAAAACAAATTCCATTAGTTCCTATCTGGTTGAACTTCCTGGAACCCCCACTGGTTTTTTTTTTTTTCTTCTCAGAATTTCCTTCCTCCATCCAGCTGTGTTTCCTGATGGAGCCTTATCACAGGAGAAAATACTCCTGAGTGAGACTGAGGATTTGGGAATGAGTTAGACGGTCCCAGCTCATTAGCTGTACAACATGATTCTGGCACTGACTAGGTTTGGGGGAGAAGCCCTGATTTGCTGGGACGCTTCTAATAAGTCAGATTCCTGCATAGAAAACTTGAGTGTTTTAAGCCCATCTCACTTCCATGTCTCAGGCCAACTGATTAGTAAACAGCTTCCTTAAATTATAGTAACATGGATGTCGTCATGCATGAGTTCCCCTAAATGGCCAAAGACTAGTTGCCCATTTACCTCCAGGTTTGGTGTGATCACTTTCCTGTTCATCATCTGGAATTTCAGCCTTCCTTCCCATTGCTGTCTCACTTTTTATCAGGAAATTGGCTTCTCACACGTTTTCCAGAGTTTCCTCAATTGATTTGCATTTCCCAGAAGTTATCAAAGACCTCATTGCCTAGTGGTTAGAATCCAGAACTTGAAAATGTGCCTAATCCTGGCTCTGCCATTGATTCACTGAGAGGCTGTAGGCAAACCACTTCCTCCCTCTGTGCCCTGGTTTTCGCCTTTATGAAATGTGAATGCTGATACTTACCTGGCATAGGGCATGTGAGGCTCAACTAATGTGTTCTTAGACTAGTCACAACTTCTCTCTGCATCAGTTTTCCCATCTGTAAAATGGAGCTAATACCTGTGTCACTGGGTGGTGTCAGGATTCATTAGCTATGTTCTTCAAAGCTTTGTCTGTGGACATTATTAAGTGTTGCATAAGACAGAAGTTGGTTATCAGATAAGAATTACTGATAGTGCTATTTGAGCTTGGCAAGATCACAGCTGGCACAGGGTGTTCAGAATGGGAATGTGCAATACAAAAAGGATGTTGAAAAGCTGGAGAGAGTCCAAAATGAGCTTAGTAAAATGGCTAAAGGTTAGAGGGCATGTCCTAGAAGGGGGAGTGGAGCAATTGGATGTGCTCATCTTAGAAAAGAGGCAGAAGGAGACTACCACAATGTCTATAAATATCTGGGTGTGGGGGAGTAATAAAGGAAAAGGAAAGGCTTCTATTCAGGGTGCTCAAAAGCTGGGAATAGAACAGGGAGCAGGCACTTAGTTAGGAAAAGGAAGACACATGCCAGATCTTCTGCAAGCTTCCTAATGGCAATGTCAGTGGAATAATCTCCTAAGGGAAATCCAAGCCCCTATAGTAAATAAAGTCAAGAAAAACTGGATTTCATGTGTCAGGGGTGGGGAATTATAAATTGGTTTATTTGAAATACCTCACAAAAATGTGATGGCTCCCACAACATTGTCTTCCTCCTTCACTCTCTAGTGGTCTCTCATATGTATTGCATTTATTCTCTCCTGTTGTATTTATTTGATATTAGATGTATAATATCCCCATTTTCAAGGGTGAGGAGCTGTGACCCAGGGGTTGTAACTTGGCCCACAGAGGGAATTTGTCAGAGATGGGATTAAAATTTAGGACTTCATGGCTCTCAGACTCTGAGCACAGGACTCTCTCTCTCTCTCTCTATATATGTATATGTATATATATATATGTATATATATGTCAGCCCTTCGTGTTTACAGCTAAAGAATGTTTAATGCATTCTATATTGTCGAGGGGTAAATATTAGGTTCATTGCTTTTAATGCAATGTTTAATAGCAGTAAGGGAAGTAAATGAGAATAAATAGTCCTGTAATGAAGTGTCAGATATTGGAATGGATGGTTAAATACTCAACTACTATTGTAAACCCTGACCAAACAACATAGTCACTGCTCAGCCTCCACTCACAGCTTCTGTTTTTTGTGATGGCTGCTCCTTGCAATTTGTACATCAGTGATGGTTTTTCATTTGTATCTTCAAAAATCCATAGTTTGGTAGGTGGGGGAGAAGAAAATGCTTGATCACTTCCGGTAAACTCTGGTAAGTGATTGAAATGCACTCTATCAGTAGCCGTGGGAAATTGCTTTATGCTGTTATATAGGAGATCCAAACTTTGAAGACAGTGATTGGTAGGAACCCTCCCTGTGAGCTGTTAATTTTTGTCTGCCTTGACCATCATGGTTTACTCAGTACAGATGATTGGTGTGTGCGCCTATATGTATAATTTGAGAAATTGAATGTTGTGTAATTAGAGCAAGGGGCGGATCTAACTCCCATTAAAAGGCAATAATAACTCTCATTGACTTCAGTGGGAGCTGGCCATGTTTCCTGAGGCATAGGCACAAAGGGAAAGAGTTAATATTGTACATTCAGTTTTAAGTTCTGCATTTCCTGCCTTTTGACCATTTGAATGAATTATCTTAATGTTACTTCTGAAAGAGAGAAGTTTTTGTGAATGTATTGTATTAAATCTGTGGCACCTCAGGTATTGCTACATTGCAAACCATGGCCTGTGAAACTTCAGAGACAAAAGCCCCTTTGTCAGCTGTTAGCAGTGTAGGGCTTTTGACCCACATTTGAGCACTTTGCCACTTGAGCAATTCTGCTACACCCAGTAGAGGGCAGCGGTACGTACAAATACTAGCTAACTCATTCAAATATAAATAGAGGGCCCAGTTCATCATAGCCTTGCACCTTGTGCTCTCATTACACCAGTACAAAGCACTACTGGTAGCATTTTGCACCCATTTTGTGCTGGTGTATCTGACTGCCAGCTGCAGAGCAGCAGTGAATCCGGCCCCATGGTGTTAATCGGGGTTATGTTTGGTGCTTCTCAGTACCGGGGACGTTATTCCGGCAGCAATGGTAAACATTCCTTTATCTAGCATGGTATCTTAGCTCTTCTTTCCTTTTATCAAGAGAACTGCTAAGTATTGACATTTCATTGCCTATTCTGTAAGCACCCTGTTAATCAACTGAGGATAAATTATTGCTGTTCAGAAATCAGCAGATAGAGAGACATCTCCCAGTGTCAAGGAACCAGTGCTTTTCCTTTTCTCTTCATTGATGAAGAATCTTGCCTCTATCTGTTCATTCCTTGGGGGTTTAGTTAGGGACTGCAATGAAACTGGGGAGAGCTCTTTTGATTTATCTTCTCTCCTTCCCTTTTGGTCACTTCGATAGGCTAAAAGAGCCGAGTTGGCTTTAATGTGTCGCTGTTAGAGACCAAGCATTAGCAGGAATAAACCATCATGCCTCACAGTGAAAAATGTCCTCTGATTGGCTAATTAATCAGTCAAAGGGGAATGACATGGCTCTTGGCTTGAGGGACTCTGCTGCAGAGGTAAACAGGCCCGTTGATAAATGGTTTGCCCACAAATTCATATATCAAGAAAACTTAGTCATTTTTTAACTACACTCTGTGAAAACTGCAATGCATTTTTTTGGGAGGTAAGTTTTTTGCTGCTGTTGCTTTTTGAAGAGTGCTTTTTAGGTTTGGGTGGTGAAACATTTTAAAGGGAGAATCCCAGATATAACCACCTGCTGCATTTATCACTCATGTCTGCTTTCTAAAGTGCCAAAGGCCCCCCTCTGTCAAAGCAACCTCAAAAGCATAAATCCTCGCCATGGATTGGTCGTGAAGCTAGGTAGTGTATCAGGTCGGAAAGGTTTGTGGCTTTCACGTTTATGTACATTTCAGTAGTTTAACAGGCCATATCATCATTGAATGAACAATACTTTACTCCATGATCAGGTCCTGTGGCATCCGTGGAAGAACCCATGGGGTAAAGTGCCCAATATAATTAAGACTTGACTCTGCCACCCATACACTAAATGGGCTCTTCCTCCGCAAACGGTCTCATTGATTTCCCAGCAGGCCCATTTCCAGAGTGAGGTACTATCTGCTGTGTAAAAAGGTGGCAGAACTGGATTCTTAGCATTTACAAGTTGATTTGATACAGTGTAAAATAATATGATCCAGATCCCTCCACACAAGAGGAAAAGGGTAAACCAGGCTGGAGCATAATATAATATATATATGGAGATATACGTCTCTCATAGAGCTGGAAAGGACCCTGAAAGGTGATCGAGTCCAGCCCCCTGCCTTCACTAACAGGACCAAGTACTGATTTTGCCCCAGATCCCTAAGTGACCCCCTCAAGGATTGAACTCACAACCCTGGGTTTAGCAGGCCAATGCTCAAACCACTGAGCTATCCCTCCCCCCCGTGCAGCCATGTAAAGAGCCATAAAAACAAGCACATTAGAAAAGGTTTAATTGTTGACTTTGTCACATAAACCAAGAGATGACAATTCCTAATTGGCTGTTGTAGAGCTTTTAAACTATCAGAGAGCAGCAGCCATCGTATAGGAATTTTGGATTGGCAGATGGAGAGTTTAATTAGCCTTGACTTTGTCTTGTGCAACCCATTTCTGACACAGCCCTTATTACAGACATTACAATTTTGTGACAAATTTGTGTGTTTCTAACTTGTCTTTTAAAAAAAACATTTGGTCGATTTCAGACATTCTTTTTAGAAAATTGGTCTGCTGGACGGGAAATAAAGTGATGAGAAAAGTTCACTGACGTTTTAATCGACCCCTCACAGAATTTGTATATCATACGGTGATATAATTACACCTTTTGCTATTAGTTTATAGAGTCCTAGGTCCCTATGTACAGCCAGTATAGCAGGCTCCTCCGTTGTCTGGCCCTGGGTTGACGGAGTACACTGCACTCTGCTGTCCACACGTGGCATAGGGCAGAACATTCGTTTTCAAACTGGGGTGCACCCACATGTGAGGAGATGATGAGGTTATCAGGGAGGCACAGGTAGGGCTGTGGCTGGCTGGGGCATGGCAGCAGCAGGGAGGGAAATTATGTGGATGGTGGAGTGTTTTGGTTTGGCAGGTTTTATGTGCGCACAGTGTATTAGTGTTAGTGTGCTTTGCCCTTGGAGCAGAAGGTGGTGAGATTTGTGGTAGCTAGTTCCTGCAGGAGTTCATGCCACACACTTGGGCAGGCTCTGAAGTGCTGTCTCCTGCACAGGGGAGCTTTACCCTGATGGTAGAAAGTTCTGTGGTGCCTGAGGAGCAGAGGTGTTAGTCAGAAGCTTATTCTGGAGCTTTTGGCTCGTTTAGATACCCTCAGAGGCCTGGGATTATGTCTACACTGCAATTAAAAACCCACGGCTGGCCTGTGCCATCTGATTCGGGTTCATGGGGCTTGGGCTCTGGGGCTATTTAATTGTAGAGTGTACACTCGACCCGGCTCTACCCCGCGAGGTGGGAAGGTTCCAGAGCTCAGGCTCCAGCCCAAGCCTGGAAGTCTACACAGCAATGAAACAGCCCCGCAGTCTGAGCCCACGTGACCAAGTAGGCTGGCATGGGCCAGCTGCGGCTGTCGAGTTGCTGTGTAGACATACCCATAGTATGAAAATGACAGAGGCCTTCAACTTGACTCAATATATTCGTTGGATAGCCACTGTGGAGAGCAGAGCACAGGTGTGATATGCTCACGGTAGCCCATCTTGCTGTGGAGATATACTGCAGTGTTCTATACTAGTTGGAGTTTCCAAACAGCTGATGGCTACATGTCCAGGTGTATCACATTGTTGTGGGCCAGCCAGGAGGTGACAAAGGCCTGTATAACAGAGGCTGGGTCATAGTCCACCGGTGTGGGATGGAATCTCCTAGCCAACTGCTGCTGGTGATGGAAAGTGTTATGCCAGCATTCTGGAGTGTTAGAACTTAGTGTCAGTGAGAAATCTGGAAGCACTCATAAACTGTGGGTTGAAATGACCCGTGTTAGGTGTGCACAACCCTTTTGTTCTCTGGGCTTGAATTTCTTCCCTTCCAGCTATTTTATGCTTCAGTGGAGTTAGCATGATTTACACATATAAAAGAGGGAACAGAATCTCTTCATGGGGACAGCTACATGAACTGTAATGATGGGGCATGCTTAAAATGGTTCCTGGAACTGAATTGCCCAGGACCAGCAACAGGGCAAACCCAGTTCAGGACCTTGAATTGTGGAACCTGGGCACTTTGATAGTCTGCCAGAGCCAGAGGTGGCAAGTTACAGATTATGGTATAAGGCTCCCTTGCTCAGCAACCATAGTCCATGCTCTATTTTCTGCTAGGCATTTCTAACAGCATTCATAGTATCTGCCTCCAGCACATTAATAAATTAATCCCAACAGCCATATATTATACCCATACTGAAAGTGGGGAAACTGAGGCAGAGAGCTGTTAAGACTAACGCTTTCAAAAGTATGTACAGGGGGTCCCCGGTATATGTCGGGGTTGTGTTCTTAAAAAGCACGATGGATACCGGGGATTTTTTCCCCCATAAGAAATAATGCCCCCTCCTCCCCCCGCCTTTCCCCTCTCCACTCCCTTCCTGCCCAGTTCTGCCCCCACCTTTGAGCCCCGGCTCATACCCCACCCCCAGCGCCTCCTGCGTGCCGGGGAACAGCTATTTTGAGACCTGCAGGAAGTGCTGGGAGGGAGGGGGCGGAGTTGATCAGTGGGGCTGGTGGTCGCGGCCATGATTCTGTCCACTCCCCTGAGCATGCCCCATCCCCACTCCTCCCCCTCCCTCCCAGTGCCTCCTGCACACCAGGGAACAGCTGTTTCGTAGCATGCAGGAGGCACTGGGAGGGAGGGAGGGGGAGGCGCTGGCTGCCGGTGACTGCTAAGCACCCACAGAAAAGCCATTCAAAAGCTGAAGCGATGGATATGCGGATCAGGACCGATGTGAATCAGAACACATTCCCCTATTGATGAACGACGGATACGCGAAACGATGGATAAGGGGGAGACGTATACCGGGGCCCCCTGTACTAATTTTGGGCGCCCAACTTGAGATATCTAGGGCCTGAATTTTCAGCGGTGTTTGGTCCTTGCAGCTCCCGTTGACTTATGGGTGTCTAGCACCCTGAAAACCAACCCTAAGTGTTTCAGGTTGCACAGCCAAAATCAGTGGACATATGGTTAGGTACCTCACCTGAGCTCTGACTCAGTATGTGGTAGACCCAAAAACAGAACCCATAGTTCCTGACTCCCAGTCCTGTGTTGTAACCAGCTTATACTGCAAGGTGGTTGTGTGTAGACCTGGTCAGGAAATGCTTTGTTCCCAGGAAAAAAAATTACCAAACTGAGTTTTCATTTGAAATTTTTCTGAAAGCTGAAAATTTTCACTGTTCAGTCCAAGTTTGTCACCCAAAGCTTGAAGATATTTCAGTTTTCTGATGAAAACACCAAATTTTTGTTGAAACCAGAAGTTTCCATTTTGATGAGTCAGCTTTTCTTGGGGGGGGGGGGGGGGGGGGGGGAGTTTGAACAAAACCCTTTGATTAGTTCTGGTTTGTAATTGGAAGCACCCATTGGCGTGACTCATATATTTGTTTGAATTAGTTTATTTTTAACCTGATGCACAGATGCCAGGGAAATGGGCACAGCTTGAATAATAAGTGGAAGAAGCGTTTTGTTGGCTTTTAATTCCCCCACCTCCACCTTTGTGCAGCAGCCCATTATTTTTAATTACTAATTGGCTTTACCAGGTGGTCTAACTCTAGGCTGTGTTACACTACATACCACTGCAGAAAGGCAACTGGAACATTCATTGCACTTTACCCATGTTATCCAGTGTGCTATAGATATTTTGCTGAATAGCAATGGATGCAAAAACTCTCCCAAAAGTCACGCCAATGTAATTAAACACTCAGTGAAGGGGGAAGTAGGAAGTGCAGGAGAAAACAGCAAAGGGTGAATTCCACGTAGACACACATGCCAGAACAAGCGCAGGTTAGTTTTTATTCTATTATTATAGCATTAAAGTGGAAACTGTTTCATTCAACTACAGTAGAACCTCAGAGTTACGAACACCTTGGGAATGGAGAATGTTTGTAATTCTGAAATGTTCGAGTTTAGTTGCAAACTTTTGAAAACAACCATAATGAAATGTTCATTATGATCTTTCAAAAGTTTAAAACTGAACATTGACTTTAATACAGCTTTGAAACTTTACGGTGCAGAAGAAAAATGCTGCTTTTAACTATCTTAATTTAAATGAAACCAGCACAGAAACAGTTTCCTTACCTTGTCAAATTCTTTTTTAAACTTTCCCTTTATTTTTTTAGTAGTTTACATTTAATACTGTACTGTATTTGCGTTTTTTTGGTCTCAGCTGTCTGATTGCATATTTCCCATTCCAAGTGAGGTATGTGATTGACTGGTCATTTCATAACTCTGAGGTTCTTCTGTAATGAAATAGTTCTCAAGCTAAGATCCTGCGATGCTTGAACATAAGAACGGCCATACTGGG
This sequence comes from Trachemys scripta elegans, assembly GCF_013100865.1. Classification (NCBI taxonomy): domain Eukaryota; kingdom Metazoa; phylum Chordata; order Testudines; family Emydidae; genus Trachemys; species Trachemys scripta. The sequence continues at coordinate 194,720,447 of NC_048300.1, forward strand.
TCAGACCAAAGGTCCATCTAGCCCAGTATCCTGTCTTCTGACAGTGGCCAATGCCAGGTGCTTCAGAGGGAATGAACAGAACAGATAATCATCGAGTGATCCATTCTCTGTCGCTCAGCTTCTGGCAGACAGAGGCTAGGGACACCTTGGCTTGGCTAATAGCCATTGATGGACCTATCCTCCATGAATTTATCTAGTTCTTTTTTTAACCCTGTTATAGTCTTGGCCTTCACAACATCCTCTGGTGCAAACATCCACAGGTTGGCTGCGTTGTGTGAAGAAATACTGCCTTTTGTTTGTTTTAAACCTGCTGCCTGTTAATTTTATTTGGTGGCCCGTAGTTCTTGTGTTATGAGAAGAGTAAATAACACTTTCTTATTTACTTTCTCCACACCAGTCATGATTTTATAGACCTCTATCATATCCCCCCTTAGTCGTCTCTTTTCCAAGATGAAAAGTCCCAGTCTTCGTAATCTCTCCTCATATGGAAGCTGCTCCATAACCCTTCACAGTCTCCGCACTTCTCAGGATCAAGTCCTTAATTAAAAAAAAGGAAAAACTTATTTAGGATAAACTATAGCTTGTTTAAGTAGCTGTTCCCTATCACCAGTCTCACTCTGTCCTATTATGTAGTAGTACAAACCTAAAACTGTTCTTAGAAGACCATCACATCGTAGCTTTTTTGTATAAATCCTGCTTTTGGTGCTGCTTGATTTAAATCTGGGGCACCAATACAATACAATACAATAAAATACTCGGCTATTGGGTTGTGCAGCTTTGACATTTGCTTGTATCTAAAAATGCCTTTTCTGTTGTCCTGCTCTATGAACGTTCTGTACGGAGCAATCCTACACTGGCACAGGAATGGACTAGGTGACATAATTTCCATCTGTAATATTTGTGATTGTACTAATGCTTAAAATTGTAGCTTAGTTATTGACTTACATTTGATACTGAAAGCAGTAGGATCATAAATGTAGAGCCAGTTGTAGAGGTGATGACATACAGTGGTGTAACCTCACATGTCAACACGTGACCCTACGGGAGTCTATTGTAACTTGCATGCCGAGAAGCTAGAAAAAGCCAAGATGCCCCTACTTTAACTTACTCCTCCTTACACCGTCTGTCAGTTGCTGCTTTTTCTATGCCTGTCTTTTCCAGCTCCTTGGCATTTTATGCCAACACAGATCTGGGAGTGTAATTTATGCTCGTTTGTACATCGCCCTGTAGTGAGCCTCATGAATGTGGTTGAAGCAAGACTCTCTGAGCCAGCAGTTAGGACTCCTTGGCTCAGTTCCTGGTTCTGCCACTGACTTGCTGTGTAAATTTGGGCAAGTCGCTTTAATTTCTCTGTGCCTTGGTTTCCCCATCTGTAAAATGGAGATAATTCATTTACCAATGGGTGTTGTCAGCCTTTTTTAACGGCTTAACTGTTTACAAAGTGCTTTAACATCTGCAGGTGAAGATGGTGCAAACCTCCATTGGCTCCCCCTCTCTATCCCATCAAACATTAGCTGCTTATATTCACTTTCAAGGTCCCTCATGGTCAGTCCGCATCCTGCATATCATCTCTGATTCATTATCAAGCAGTCTGTGCTCTCCAATCAAGCCATGATGTCAGGCTCCATTGCCCACTTGTGAAATTTTCAAACAAGCACCCTTGTGCTTCTCTCATTTTGCCCCACGTGCTTGGGAGACACTTCCTGTAAACATCCGCAAACCTACCATCATGCACCTTCGGATCCCTCTTTAAAGCTCTCCTTTGCCATGATGCCTACAAAATACTTAAGTCAGGTTACTGGGATGCTGTCTCCTTCTCCTCTCCAGTCTGCATCCATTTGTTGTCTCAAGTCTTATACTTAGATTGTAAGCTCCTTGGGCCAGGGACTCTCTTCTTGTTCTGTGTTTGTACAGCACCTAGCACAGTGGGGTTGTGGGGCAAGATTAGGTCTCCAAGGCTCTACGATAATATAATAATGTGCATGTTTATTTACTAACAATGGCTGCTGCTGGAGAACTAAAAAGCTGTCTGAAGTATGCTTTGTGTATGTACATATTTATCTTTTGAACTCTACCGCCATAGTGCCTGTAAACTCAGTGCAGTGGGTTTAGGATATCCTAACTCAATTAGACTTTCTGAAATTCCTGAAGCATGACTGGCTCCAGCTTGCCTGAAATACTTGCAGAAGCAAAGCTGTTTACATAATATTAGGATGAGGAGGGACTGTGCTCCAGCGCACTAAATTGCACATATGTGGAGCGGGGGGTATGGGGCGGGCAATGGGGTGTTACTTTAATTAGATCTTTGGGTCTCAGAAAGCTGAGGTCAAATAACAAGTGAAGAGGTATCTACCTGCTGGAGTGTTTGTATAATACGTTGCTTCTGGTTAAGTGAAGTAGCAGCCCTTGTTTTGACAGTTAGTACTTAATGCATCATTTGGGCTGCTGATTCCCTGACATCTATTCATTACAACAGACCTTCTCCAAAACAGGTCGTGCAGACCAGAACACCTTTTTTCCCCTCCCCCACTGTAATAAGCCTAGTGTTTCTAAGTTACCAAATGGCGAAAGAATGTTACTTGTAGTAGTTGTAGTGGATCTCATCCAAAGGCTCAGAATATGGTCTATGGGGTTTTTTTGGGAGGGGGGTTGGTTTATTTTTTTCTCCCTTGTTTTAGGATTCCCATGAGTAGCCCTCATTTGTTGGCTAGCCTCCCCCCTCCAAAAAAAAAAAACCACCAAACCAACCCTGGGGATTCTGACTTGAACATTTGCTACTAGGAAACACACAGTTTGTCACACTTGGGAACTAGCCTTGCAAAAACACTCATACAATAAAGGGTTTTATGCCGAGCCCTAGCCTGTGGTTGCTTTCTGGGGATGCTCCAGGATAGCGTGACAGTCACCTTCCATGCATGACCCTGCTCCTCTTCTTCATTAACTTACGGAGCTGGCCCTGGATGTGGGGAGCTCATGATATGCTCTGTGAAAAGGTGACCCAGCGGCCATGTTCCCCCTCTGCTCCCAGATGCAATGTGCCTGTCTCAGGTACATTGCTTCCCAGAGCTCCGGCTCAAGCAGTGTGCCATCCCCTCGTCTAGGCTCTGATTTTAAATAGGCCAGCAGGCCCAAAACATACTGGAGACGCACCATGAGTTTTTGCAGACATTGCTCGAGCCACTGAATAGAACTAAAGTCTTTCTCTCTCATCTGTCTCTATCTAAAAAACGTATTTGTGGGGCACTTGGCATTGGCCACTGTCGGAAGACAGGATACTGGGCTAGGTGGACCTTCGGTCTGACCCAGTATGGCTGTTCTTATGTTCTCTTGAATCTTCAGCAACCTATTCTTCATTGAGAGTTAGCAGCCATTAGTAATACAATGGCATAAAATGTTCTCCATTTGTTTGTTAGGAGTTTTCTGGTATGCTGGTTTGAGCCAAACAGCTGCGTTGGAGAGTACAGCCCAGCACAGGTAGTGCTGAGCAAAGAGAGTGAACAGGGGAGTGTCACTAAGGTTATATCTTGGCCCGTGGAACCCTTATTACTGGTGCTGGTGGCTGGGGCTATGTCTACATTTAAAATGCTACAGCAGCCCAGCTGGAGCGCTTCAGTGTAGCCAGTTACTGCAGCAACGGGAGGGGTTCTCCCATCGCTCTAGGTATTGCACCTCCCCTAGAGAACTCTTCTGTTGACCTAGCGTTGTCTGCACCAGGAAGTAGGTTGGCTTAACTACATCTGAGGGATGTGATTTTTTTCATATCCCTAAGAGACATAGGTGTGCCAGTGTAATGTAGGTGAGCCTTGAGAGGGAAAGAATCCAGCTTGACTGTCAGATCCCAGGGTGAGTTTGCAGGGCTGGCAGCTAGGAAAAATCATCTTTTAAACTGAGCATACTTCCTCTGGATATGGAGTTCTCTGAATGCTTTGAACTTGAGAGCTGGAAAAACACTTTTTGCCAATTAATATACAGTCCAGTGGGAATTGCTATTAGCCAGAACAGCAGAAGAATGCTGCTTCTGTCTGTCCCCAGGGCTGAACTCACTGAGGGAGGGCACTGAGGTGGTATTCTAGGGGAGCCTTTCCCTTTGGAATTTGATCCCTGTTAAAATCCCCTAATGCCAGAGCGAGGCCACCTTCAGGATGGATATTGTGCCAGATCCATCCATTCGACTTTCTATTTTATCCTTCTGGGAGAATTTCTTGCTGTGTTGCTGATGGTTTGAGTAAAGATGGTTGCTCTGTTAATTGGATGAGCATTATCAATGGGAGCAGTCTGGTTTTATCTTGTGATATTTTTCTTCCTTTCTATACTGGTGCTTAGATGTGCTGCATGATGGTGATAGGTTTATTATACAATCGGTAATACATAAATGATCACCCTACTTAAAATGGACAGGTGTTGAGAATGGACATGGACCATCATGACTCTTTGAAAAGGTCCATCTGGAAACAAATTGTTCTGCAAAGTAGCTTCACTTTCTGACCTTATCTAGTGAAAGATGGACCCTTTCCCATCCAATTGTAATGCTGACTATTTCCACAATTGTATCGAATAAAATTGCCTGTGTGTAGGAGATCCAGGTAGTAGCCTTGCTTAGGACTGTGATTTTTATAATGTCCAGTAATTTATGAGCATTGTAGCCTAGTGTGTTTCTTAGAATTGGTGCCCGGTTGTTGTTTAGGAGGGCATATTACTCACTTTTGTCTAAAGACTTGGAAAAGCATGACCCATTCATTTGAAAATCGTACCAGCTCCTTTATCACTGCCAGTCATCTTCAGCAGCACTACATTCCTCGGTTTGACATGAAGGAGGAGGCTTGCCCTGAATAAATACAGTAGATAAATGGTCTTTCTGTTCCTCAGAAGAATTGGGCCACTTCTCAAAGCTGGTGCCAGAAATATGGTAGCAGAGTGGCATGCTTAAAGTTAATTGCATTAACTTTTTAGTTAAAAGTCTAACTGGCTTGTCAGCTTTGAATTTATATTTTCACAGTTCAGTAGGGAGTGATAATAGGGAGGCTTTGATGTAGTTTGCTGCTGTTTGCTTTGTGCCTTAAGTTCCAAAGATTAGTTAGTAAATGTTTGAAGCATTTAAAAAAAAAAAAAAAAAAAGACTTTTAAAACTCACTGGCCAAAAGTGCATGGTGTACTTGTGTGTGGTGTTTAAACAATCCATGGTTACCTAGGCTTCACAGTAGGCCCTGTACTGCACACCATGGCCGCTCGGAAAGTCACAAGACAGCAGAGATAGAATATTGATCCTCATGCTCCTAGAGCTCAAAGCCCTGCCATGTAAATTAAAGGAGCCTCTCAAGTACAGTGCCTCTGATAGACAACGGAGCGGTTCTGATTCCATCCAGCAGAGGGCAATAGAGTGTGCGCATGCACCCTTTTCTGTACAAACACTTGCACACATATGCAATATCAATAGTAGGTAGCATTCTGAAAATAGGACTGCAAAGTAATTGTACAGTAGTTAGATAATTAGTAACTGATTGCTAATGAAAATGAGATTTTTAGTCTTACATAAAATATCTGATCATACAGTAATACGTGGCACATAATTGGTACCTTCAATCAATGTTCCAGATACATTCAGACTTTAAGGCCTGGTGTACCATAGTGTTTGTACTGGTATAACTATTTCAGAAGGGGGCTGATTTTTTTTTAACCAGAATAATTATACTGGTACAACCCCCTAATCCACCCACCCCACTTCCACCCTTATGTGGACAGAGCTATATTGACATAATAGTGCCTTATACCAATATAGTTTATTCCCATCCCATATAGTAATAAGCTCTATGGTATAAACACCTTTATACTGGTTCAGCTGCATCCGTACTGTGTAAGTGTACCAGTATAGTTAAGTGGTACAACGTTTGTGTGTAGACAAGGCCTAACTAACTACGCCTCCTGTGAGATAGGTTGTGATCTCGTTGTAAATGGAAACTTTTAAATAGAAATAACAGTAACCCTTCCTTCCTAGAAGTAATAGCTTTGATTCCTTCCTTTGTAGGAGAAATAGCTTGATTATTTTGTTTGCATATTTATCTGGGGTATGTGAATAAATTACTGAGGGGAAGTCAAAGATTGTTCTTCCATCCTGAAGCAGGCAGTTCCATAGGGTTTGTCTACACTACAGCTGCTACATGACACAGTTACGTTGCTCCAGCTACGCCAATGAAGTGCTGTAGTAAGTATAAGTATTTTCTATATCGACGGAAGGGGTTTTTCCGTCGATGTAGTTAATTCACCTCTCCAAGAGGTGGTAGCTAGGTTAACAGAAGAATGCTGTTGTCGACCTACTCCTGTCTACAGCAGTGGTTAGGCTGACTTAACTACAGTGTTCAGGGTGCCAAATTTTTCACAGCCCTGAGTGACATAGTTAGGTCTAATTTTTAAATGTAGACCAAGCACTAGGTCCAGCTCTCTTGAAGATTCTGTCTCCTGGATTGGGAACTGCCTCCAAGTAGTCAAAGGTTTCACCATTCGAATGGAATGGAGCTGTTGTTGGTTTTCCCCTGTGTGGAGGAAGGGGGTCTCTAAAGAAGCCAGGGCTACCCCCTGGCAGCTGTTGAAAATCAAGACAGAGACATGGAACTGGATTGTGTGTTCAGTGGGAAGCCAGTGTGTAAAGAGCAGTTCACTGGGCTGAGGTTTTCATCATGACCTGTCTTGCCAAGCAAACTAGCTGTTGCATTAATCCTAGGAGTTCTTCACGGATTATGTGGCCGTACACCTAAATATGAGTTGTAAATAATTTAGTCTGGTGGCCACAAACATGTGATTTGTCATGGCCATATCGGTATCCAATAGGAAAGTTTGTTTTGGCCAATTGCAGTGAAAATAGGCACTTTTTATTGCTGTAGCTATTTGAGCACCCAATAGCTTTGAAGAGTCTGAAAGGAACGAGGCTACAGACTGATTTTAACATTTGAGTGGGGAGTGACTTTCTTTTTTGCAAGCCCTACTGATGTAGATTTCAGCAGCTAGCCCATGTGATATGTCATGGGTGATAACTCCTCTCCTTAGAAAAGTAATTGGTTTTGTTTTAAAATGTCGTGGGTTTTGTCCATTCTTAGCCTGACACTGGAGGATTTAAAAGGTTGATGTCCCTTTCAGCAGAAGAGTTTCTGTTTTCACGTTGATACCCCTAACAAGAAAGGATCACTTCCTCCAAACAAGATGCAGTGTCTACCTGTAAGAATAATATCTGCTCTAATTGGAAGAACGTATATAGGAAGATGCCCAAAATTTCAACACAATCGGCATTTATGTGTTTTGATATTTGAATACAATGCACTCTGTCTACATAGCTCTGTTATCCTGACAACATAACACTAATTCAAAATTTGCAGTTGAAAAGAAATCACAGGCCGGTATATATTTTTAATGTAACATTTATTAATGTATACATGACCCTATTCTAAAGTGTATTTCATAAGTCCTGCCTGACAAGAACGGCATTTACATTTTTTTTAAGCAGAAGTGATGGAAAGATCGTGAATTATAAATCTGTGCTGTTTTGCACCAGTATATGATGTATAGTAGCACTTCAGCCAGATAATCCTTTCCATAGGATCACTTTGTTCTGCTCACAGTCTCAACATTTGTAGACATTTATCCAGAGACATTATACTCGGGAGAGTATTCTGCAAGTAACACTTAGATATGCTCTTAATTGAGTTACACATTTACGCTTACATAAGGTTGGGATCACATACTCCAGCAAGTAAAGATTGGGATCAAATGATTGCCGTGTATACACTTAAACAATACAGACCCCTCTCTCTCTCCCCCCCGAGTTACGCAAACCCAATTTACCCAAATCCGCACTTACGGAAAAAGTTCCGTAAGCTAGAAATGGGAAGTTTTGTTGGTTGGTTGGTTTGTTCAGTTTTTTTGCGTAATGGTCGGTATACGTTTCCAAGTTACGCAAGGCGTTCTGGAACGGAACGTTTGCGTAAGTCGGGGAGCATCGGTATGGGCTTAAGTGAAGCAGCCTGTGTTGCTAGAGAACATCCACTCCTCCAGACCATGTCCAAGTGCGTGTAACAAATAGAAGGCAGTCTTTCTGAGGCTGTTGTGATTTGATGGAGCGTTAGATGCCTTTATATAACAGTTCTAGTTTACACTTTTAGTTAATTTGGTGCTGTTTCTATGTTGCGAAGTATCTTTTATCCTAATTCCCCTGCCCTCCCAAATTTGCAATCCCAATTTCCTTCTATCACCCCCCTCACATAACCCACTAGCTTCCCATCTAAGTCTGTTTCCTCCTCCACCCCTCGCCAGTCCAGCTCTGGTCCCCTCTGCATCCGAATCAGGCTGCTGCCTCCTCTGGAGGGGTACTGAGGAGACAGGAGAGGTGGTTTACCTGGCTCTGAATTCCAGTGCCTTGTCCCGGCACAGCCCGCAGCACCCAGCGCTGCAATTGCACAGAAAGTTCTGCTCTGGCCTAGAATGGAGCATGAGCAGTGCAGATGGAATCTTCAAGGAATTTAGCTGTGAGGCTCTAGCAAGTCTCTACGGAGCATGTGCAGACAGTGATTTTTTCAGAAGCATATGACTTGACCAAATTCTGCTGGACTTTCACAGAGTGACAGAAGTCACATACGGACACAAAGGTTACCCCTTGCCAAATTTCAAGTTCTGGCTCCAAAGCATGCAGGCGCTAGAGCTGCTTAAAGAAAATGTCACCAGTATTTGTTGACTCGAGCAAAACAAGGTATTTTTTTCCTAGCCTGCTTCTTGGAAATGGCTGAGCCATTGTGGCTGAAATTTTCTAAAAATATTAGGTCTAAGGCACATCCTAAGCAAGGAAACTTCAGCTCAAATGATTAAAGCTTGGCAAAGTTATAAGCAACTGAAAACAGGGTCTTATAATGGGAAGTGTCAGGCAAATTTAATAATGGGCAGTACTACCAGCCCCTATTTCTAGCTCTGCCCCGACTCAATGTGAGTGTAACCAAGATGCTTTGACTGCCTGTCTCACTTTCTCAGCACAGGAATAACAACACTTAAGTACCTGTTTCATAGGGGCATATCCAGACTGATATTCTAAGCACTATACAAACATTAAATTATATGTAAAGTACATCTTTGTTCTGTTTGCATAGCACTTACCACAATGGAGTCCTGACCCATGGCTAGGGCTCTCCGTGGTGTTGCAATCATATAAATAACTATACAAATGTAAAGCATGTGGGCTAAGTGTTAAATTAGTATCGAATATCTACATTGTAACATAGAAGTCTCTTGCAATAGAACAGTATTATAACTGTAGAGAATTAAAGCCAAATTCATTGCTATATAGGCACCTAGTGTCCTGATTTTTAAAATGCTGTGAGTTTCTGCAGCTCCCATTGACTTTAATGGGAGCGCTGGGTGCTCAGCTCTTCTGAAAATCAGAACACTTCTGTTAAGGTGCCTAAATTTGGATTTAGGCAGTCGGGCTTGACAATGTTGGCCTTAACTATTAGGTTAAAGAATTGTCCATTGCAATTATGCATATTATTCCTGGTTGGTCTTGGGAGGGCAATTCTTGCCCTATCAGAGAGGGGAATTGTGACTCTTGCAGGGAAATATTTGAGTCATTTCATCTAACATTTACGCGGGTAATTAGTGCTCAGCATGTAGCCTTGCAAAGGAAGTGCACCATCACAGGAATTTTTCTATTCCTGTTTGACTCACTTTATGATGCACTTACATTTTTGCCTTTTTTGGATTACTGTTTCCTATGCAAGTACGGTCAGCTCAGCGGGAGACTCAATCACAGTGAGAGATGATATAAATACCTAGGCAGAATTTCAGCCTCTGAAGCCACTCTATTAATCCCTGCCATCAGGGAAGCTTCTTGTATGTGTCACCTCGTGAATGATACAGGTGAGAAAGCGGAGAATAAAAGCTTCCAACAAAGACTTTATTTTCTATACAATTACAGCTTGGGGCTAAATTTTCAGCAAGGGCTCAGTCTGGCCTCCATTTCTACGTGCACTACTTTACACATGTAACTACTTCTGTGTGCCATGTGTTGTCCATTCGCATTAGCAAGTGTATATAGATTGTTCACACACCAACCATTATTTGTGGGCTGACCCAGTAGTACTGCAGGGATAATTGTGCATGGAAATGACTGAGCACAGGTCACACACGTACAAGTAGAGTCCATCTCTTGCAAGTCTGGCTTATTAATTAAGGCAGCAATAATCTAATACTTCGCATGTGCAGTGCCTTCCCTCTGAGCATCTCAAAGCATTTCATGGCGAGGTTTGTCTATTGGTATGTGACTTCTATGAGTTAAGTATCTTTGTGTGGTTAGACATCATCTTGAAACTGCAACGATACTTCATTTTCAACGGAGGATAAAACTAAATGCACAAAAGAGATCTTAGACCTTGGCTGCCAACTGACTCGATGACCTTTCAAGGTCCCTTCCAGTTCTAGGAGATGGGATATCTCCATTAATTATTATTATAACTGCACTAATTGCTGTAGTATATTGAGTACAGCATAGAATAGCGTTTCCCAAACTGTGGGTACCAGGTGGGGCAGGGTGGTCATGAGCGATTGAGCCAGCAGGGAGGGGAGAGGTAAGGAGCAGGATGAGAAGAACATCGAGGGGAGGGAGGCAGGGGCTCTGGAACAAGCGCAGCTGGCACCCAGGTCCCACTCTGCCTACTGGGCCATCCTGTCAGAGATTGAGAGAGCTCCTCTCTGCGTCTCTGGGAACCTCAAGCCAGCGGGGAGGGATAAGGGGGCAGGGGTACCACTTAGAAGGGTAGAGGGAGGCAGTCGGTAATATATCCCTACTGCTATATTCTTCTTATCCGAGCATGGAATTGCTGTCCATAGAGATTCTGTGGTACAGTTTCGTTCATTTAAGATTTTTACTTCATTTGATTCTACACTTTCTTTCACATATAGTCCCCCTCTCTGACCAGAACGACCTGGTCTGTCCTTCTGATATGTTTTGTATCCTGGCATTACTGTGTCCCATTGATTATCCTCATTCCACCACGTTTCTGTGATGTCTATTATATTAATATCTTCATTTAATACAAGGCACTCAGTTCACCCATCTTATTATTTAGACTTCTAGCATTTGTATATAAGCACTTTTTAGCTGTCTGCCATTACATATATATACAGATATAATTGAATGGGTTTTTTTCATTTGACTGTTTCTCCCAACATTGCTAGATAAAATAAGTATTTTCATGAAGAGTTAAGACAGAAAGAGAAGGATTTGTGTCTTGGAGAGCTGTTTAAGGTGGACCTGATGAGCCTACATCTGATTTGGCTGTCTTCCCTTGAGACTGTCTTTAGAAAGGTGCAGAGATGCATGTTGGCATGCATTGACATATCTTGATTAATTCCACAAAAGCTATGCAAGCAGTTCCATCCAGTTCTTGAGAGAATGAGAGGCACATGTTGTCTTGCCATCACCCTGTCTTGGTGTCAGAACGTCTGCCTGTTGGCATCGTTATTTGTAGCCAAGGGAACTCGCCTGATATCACTTAGAAACATCTGAAAAGCTAGACTGCTTGAGTTTGGTGAATTGCCAGATGTGGGGTTTTGCCTATTGGCAGCGTTGTTCAGATAGACACAAATGCCTTGATTTTAGTTTTCGTGCCTGTGATCTTAGGGGGGAGCAGCAGAGAGGAACCAGTCAGAGACTCCAGCTGATAGGAGCGGCTGCAGCAACAGTCAAAGCAGGGACTGCTGCACTGGAAGGAGGGAGGAAGTAAAGTGGATGGGGCCCATCTAGGACAACCCTTTCCCTCAGACCTGTGCAGGGGAGACCCCCCACCTCCCTCCAACACACACACTGTGTGGGCACCAGGACCTACATGGTTTAGTCAATCTCTCTCTCTCTCTTACACCCCCCCCCCCCCCCCCCCCCAATGTTGGGGACAGAAAGAAGCCAGGCAGAGATTCCTGCTGGTAGAAGCAGCCAAAGTGGGGATCTTTGGACATTTAAAGAGCTTCCTACAGTTTTAATTGGACTTTCTCTGCCCCGTGCAGATTGGCTGTTTGTACCAACCCTCCCACTCACCCTCCCTCAGTCTGTTTACCTCAGCTTCACTCCTGCCCCTTTTACCCTCTTCTTCCATGCCTGTCCCCCTCTCCTTCTTCCCTTCGCCCTTCACTCTTCTTTCCATTGAGCTTATTGCCTCTGGACTAAGCCACCATCACATTGTTCGCTCTGCTCCTTTTCCCCAGCCAGTATCTGTCTTGTCTTGTCTAATTAGCTCTTCGGGACAAGGAATGTCTGCTTCCGTGTTTGTACAGCATCTAGCGTAATAGGGCCTCGTTCTTGGTTGGTTGTAGGCACTACCGTAATAAACATGATAAATACTAATGTGATTTAGTAAATCCTTGAAATGCACTTCTACAGATGAAGCAGAGACAATTCCAAGTGCTACTGACCAAGTTAAACATCTGTTTCTTTTTTTAATATAAGTTGGCAATTGCCAGTCGTATCTGAAGGCAGAGCATAAAGAAGAGTCTCTTATGACATGGCTTCTGTAAGAGAAGAGATCTCGGTGTTTTAGAGTCCAAGTTATTCACTATATGTTCTGTGAATCATAAGAAATAAAGTAAGAATATCTTCAGTCCTTGCTGTAAAAGAGGATTACGGAAGGTCATACCATTTTAAATGGAGGCTTTTGCACACTGGTGTCCAAATAAATCCACATCTTTTATCTGTATCAGGCACACTTCATACAATCTCTGATGGTTTTATTTTGGTGGGAAGTACCATATATACTGGTCCATAAGCTGAATATTTTTGGTAAAAAAGTGATGCATCAAAGAGTGGGGGTCGGCTTATAAATGGGTCTACACCAAAATTTGATGATTTTAAACTCTATGGAATCATTGAATTGAATATCTAATACATTGTCATTTTGTTTACTTGGAGCGTCTGCAGGCTTGGAGCCCCATAGCTCCCTGTGGCCGCAGTGCGCCGTTCCCAGCCAATGGGAGCTGCGGGAAGCCATTGCTGGGAACGGTGAACCGTGGCCACAGGGAGCTGAGGGGCTCCATGCCTGCAGATGCTCCAAGTAAACAAAACATCCCGACCCACCAGCGGCTTACCCTGTTGGGCCGGGAGCCAAAGTTTTCCAGCCCCTGAAATATAGGGTCAGGTTATGAAAGGGTCATACAGTTTTTGCTATTTTTACCTATTTGTTTTATGAGGGTTGGCTTATAAACGAACGGACTAATGAATGAGTATATAAGGTATATTTTACCTCCCCTATGTAGGAGAGAGTGTACACTGTTTTCTGAGAGATTTAACCTGGCCATGATGATCCTAGTAAAAAAATTTTTAGCTATTTAGACCATTTGCATTTTTGCATATCTCCTTATATGGACATTTTTCTGGTCCTAGAACCAGTGAGATTCTAGCACTGAGCATTGCTCTGTACTCATTGTAGAATCCTTCTCCCGCTGATTTTTTGGCTTTCTCCATAATTAAGAAACCAAATTGCCGCTCAGACACATTAATTTTCCAAAGGTCCTGTAGTCCTTATCTGAAGTAGACAAAACCTTTTAGGAAGTTCATTCAGAGTTTTGTTTCTTCAGACACCACAGAAAATGGGGCTTTGCCAAACAGAACCCCACTGAAATGGTAGTTGTCTTTCATTTTTCATTGTTGTTGTTCTTTGACAAGACTATCTTGCTGTTGTCAAACGAGAGCTCGCTTTACCAAAACAGTAGCAGTAACAGTATCCAGTCTCTGATCAGTTTTTGCCGCCTGAGATTTTCGTGAGTTTATTTTGCCGCTCTTGAGAGGCGAATGCTTTTACAACCAATGCTGCCTTTGATATTGCAGCTATGTGGAGGTACTAAATTTGGCCTGGCTTTATTTTCTGAAGACTTCCTGAGCTAGTCAAATCTTCCTTTCTTTCCTGTTCTCTCTGATATCTAGGGATAAACACACACAGACACATTGTCTGTTCTATAAAATCAGTAACTTTTTAAAAAAAAATCTAATTTCTATTAATTGAGATTTTGTTTTGGAGGAACAGTGGAGACTTTGTCATCTGTGGTTTTTATATTGGTGCTCTCCACTGTAGTATCTGTGCATCATGCAGAAACAGGGCTTATGTTTTAGTAATTGACAAGATTGTGAGATGGTGAAGGATGTTTATCTCACCACAAGAAGCTTATCTTTAGACCTGTGCTGCTTTGAAAGTGTGATATCTGAGACATGTATTTCTGCCTCTAAAGAATCTGTGTACTCTTCCTGAAATGAATTTAAAATTAAAAAAAAAATTGTATGGAACATTGGTAAAAATCTACCTATTCTCTAAACAGGCCTTCTTAAATTTTCAGACTCTTGCAAGGGATTGGATTTGTTGTTTTAAAAGTTGGCAACACCGAAAATGTACCTGTCGGATATGGCAAAGTAATTTAATAGTAATTTAGCCTTTTTCTAAAATCTTAACATGCTTCACGAATATCGGTGAATTAAGCCTCCACATATCACGGAGATAGGGAAGTTTTATCCCCATTTTCTAGATGAGGAAACTGAGATTAAGGGTCAAATTCGCAAAAGTGCCTAAATCCACTTTTCTAAAATGACTTAAGAGCCTTATGGGCTTGTTTACATGAGAGGGTTTTATCCGTTATAATTATAGTTTATGTGGCTTTGGAACTCTAAGCCAAAGTAGATACTCGTGCTGAAATGTGTGTGTCCACATAGGGAGTTATATCAGTATGGGCTTGTCTACACTAGAAAGGCTACTGTGGCACACCTGCAGCTGTAGTGATATCACATTTCAGTGTGACACTCACTTCAGCAATAGGAGAGGTTTTCCTGTTGCCATAGTTAATCCAGCTGCCTGAGAGGCAGTATCTAGGTTGGTAAAAGAATTCTGTCTACACTGGGGTTAGGCCATTTTAGCTATGTCACTCAGGGGTGTGGATTTTTTACACCCCTGGGTGACGTAGCTGGACTGACTTTTTTGATTGGAGACCTGACCTAAAATTATATTGGTTTAAGTACACATCTTATTTTACACCATGTAGACAAGCCTTTAGTCTGGTTGACTTTGTGAGATATAGGGCTTGTCTACATGGAGACATCTGGGAAAATTAATCTGAATTAACTAAAGGTGTGAAATAAAAGTGGATTAGTTAAACTGCATTAAACCCCTTTGTTAACCCCTTTGTTAACACCTTCTTTCAGAGTTAAAGTGGCCTTAATTTGATTTAGCTCAATTAAGTTCCAAAGTGAATTAAACTAAACTGAATTAAAGCCTTTTAATTCTCATTAACAGTGTCCATACAGGGATTTAATGAGGTTCATATTCCATTTCATATTCACCCCTTAAATTAATCCAAGTTAACTATGCTGGCTGTCCCCATGTAGACAAGCCCTTAGTCGCCTAAATCCCATTTTCAGAAGTAACTAAAGGCTTGTCTAGACGGGGACACTCAGAAAAATTAATCTGAATTAACCAAAGGTGTGACTTGAAAATGGGTTAGTTAAACCTCATTTAAATTCTTGTGTGGCCTCAATGTTTTTTATTGTAAAAACTAAACTGAATTAAGGCTACTGAATGAGAGTGACCACATAGTGCTTTAATGGAGTTTAACTAATCCATTTTCATTTCACACCTTTAGTTAATTTGGATTAATTTTCCTGAGTGTCCCCATGTAGACAAACTCTCAGGCCCTTCGGATAAAATTTTCAAAAGCACCAAAGTGACTTGTCCATGGTCACACAGGAAGTCTGTGGCAGAACTGGGACTAGAATTCAAGTATCCTGAATCATAAATCCATCCATCCTCCTCCTTCGGTTCAAACTTATTTTGCTGTTGTGGTCACTTGCATGGTTTGGCAACCCTTACAATACTGAGATCATCCACAGTTTCTAGTGATATCCCTTGGGTTGTATTGTTTCCATTTGACAGCTTTTATGATGAACTACCTAATGTTTGTACAGCATTTTAAACATGTAAAGCACTATATAGCCACTAAATTGTTATGAAGTTGTAATCCTCCCTTTTGACTAAATAGGGCTGGACTTGGGTGTCCGCCAAAGGGTCTTTGCTAGATTGTTGGCAGCTATCATAGTGATGCATCTAAGGGGCAGGGATGTGATGTAGGAGCAGTGGCTGGCTTTCCAAAATAAGTTATGTGGCAGTGAGTGAGTACCTGCGTGGATACCACATAGGGAATGGAACCATGATAGTGTTAATTATTAGTAGGGATGTTTTTTGTATATAGCTTTCGTATATATTGTATAATAGTGTGTGTGGCACTTCCCAGAGACATTGAAGATGTGGGCCCTTTCTTGAGGAGTTTACCATCTAAATCTTCTCATAGATGAAAGCCATTTCTGAAGGACGATGAGCCGTAGTCCATCCTACGGAGTTGGTACCCTGGTTAAAAATGACACATCGGGTCAGCCTGGTGCTAAGCATCAGTGCAATGTCCTGCCACATGGGGGGTTGGCATTCAGGTGTGGGGCTTGGGGATCTTATTCTTGGGACAGCATTGCAGAAGCAAGATGCACAGTCCCTGAAGAAAGCGACAAAGAATCCTGTGGCACCTTATAGACTAACAGACGTATTGGAGCATAAGCTTTCATACCTGGAGAGTGGGGTCATAGTTTGGGACAGACAGACACGTGCACACCTGCTGCACTTCTTGCCCAGAATGATGGTCACTGCCATCCAGAACATTTGAGGCTGCTGAGGGGACCTGGAGGAAGGATTAAACCTTTTTTGTGTTCCTCACACCTTCCGAAAATATGACGGTAATATTGTAAAATCCGTCTTGTAATTTTAATATAAACTTTTTTGGGAGATTTAGAAACAATCAGTTTATTTTGTACAAATTAGGTATGGGGGTGAATTCATTTTCCCAGAGGTTGAACCCATTCTAACCAGTGGTTCAAAACTCAGATATTATTGAGGTTGCATTCCACTTTATAAGAGCCAGGTATTATTATTGTATTGTTTACTTTTCATCTGTAGATCCCAGAATGCTTGACAAAGGAATAATGCTAGCTCAGTTTTGCAGATGTGGAAATTTAGGCACACAGAGATTAAATGACTTGCCCCCACTCACCCAGCATATCAGTGGTACAGCTGGCGTAGAACCCAGGTCTCCTGATTCACAGCCCAGTGCCCTATCCACTGGACCCTACTGCAAAACACTTAAGAAACACAGAGAAGAAAGGGACAGCAGTAATCTAATGTGAGAAATGCAGCAACAAAATAAAAGAATGAAAAGGAAGCAGAGAGAAGAGTGTGAGAGCAGTTCTAATAAAAAAAATACCAGTACCATATATAGGGCATGCAAGTGTGCATTGGGGGTGGGAGGAGGCACTTCTTTCTTTACTATAGTACAAACTGCCATTTAGCTACTAAGAATTGTTTTTGTTTTGTTTTGTTTTTTAAATGCTAACTCATCCTTGGAGTGGGAGGAGTGGAGATGGGCTTAAATTAGGGGACGGGGACGTTCAAATTCCAACTAGTTTTTGCCAACCTCAAAACATATTTTGAGAGATTCACAAAACTTCCACCTGCAGTAGGTTCAGCCAGGCTTTGTACAAACTGTTATGAGAAATGTTAAAGTCTCTTTATTTTTCTTTTCTTGTCTTACTTGAGCTAGTTGCATTTTACTGCCAATCTTGGTGGTGTCTGTGCTGGAGAGTAGCAGGAAAAGCTGATAAGGCCATAGGACAGAAATCTTTGTGCTTATCTTACTGCAGCACATGGAGCTGAGAGTGCATCCTTTTCCTGTCCTAGGACAGGAGGCGTAAACTGACCATCTCCTGACAGCAGCGACTTCAAACGGGGGCTGTAACGTCTACAGGGTATGAATCTTCTCTCAACATCAGAGGCCAGCTAGGTGAAAGTGGGTCACCGCTTGTTTAGAAAGCGGTTTTTGTGCCAGCGAAAAGTTCTGATAACTGCTGGGTCAATAGACGACTTTGTATATATTATTTGAAAATTATA
Source organism: Trachemys scripta elegans (assembly GCF_013100865.1). NCBI lineage: Eukaryota > Metazoa > Chordata > Testudines > Emydidae > Trachemys > Trachemys scripta. The sequence continues at coordinate 194,738,431 of NC_048300.1, forward strand.
AATTCAGCACAACTCTTGATTGTTTGTTTAGACTTTTACCAGGAGATGAATTAAGTAGAAAGGAGTTGACTTTTTTTTTTCAGTCAGGCAATTCTACTAAAATAACAAGTGAGCTACAAAGTTTGGAACCAGGTTCAGATCATAACTTTCCCCAAGTTAGGGGGAATATTTGGACAGGGAGTTTGTCCCCATCTCTGAATAAAAGAACATGTGGCTGATTTAACCACTGTCTTTACTAGAAATATAAATGATTTGGAGGATCCAGTTAAAAGTTGTAATGTAGATTGGGACTGTATCCCTGAAACCAGGACTGTTCAGGGTTTTAACTTGGTTACAGGGACTTAGATACAGAGCCCATGGGACTTAACTATTAGCCAGGCTGTAACCAGGATCCCTTATGGGTGTAGTATGCTAATTGACTCAGGGAATGATGTGTGTACAGTTATGAAGAGTAGAGAACCTATAAGTATATGAGCAAAGCTCACCCTAGCTATTCCCTGTACATTTTGGTTATGCTTCTTTTACCCTTCTCATCCTCCCCACCCCACAAACTGTCGCCAACACTGCAACACCTACATACTGAGCACAAAGGCTGAACATGCCGCGTCCCTTAAGACCAACTTGAAAGAGAGGGTGCAGCCTAATGCTTGAAGCACTGGGCTGGGAATCACAACTTCTGGGTTCGGCTCCCAACTCTACCACCAATTTTGGGCAAATCCTTTTATCCCTTTCTGTGCCTCGATTTTTCCATCTATAAAATAGCCTTAATATCTATTTCTCCATAGTGGTGTGGGGCTTACTGCATGAGATCAAAGTATTTCTGTTCTAATTAACCAGCTGGCAGGTGGGCACCCATACAGTGACTGCAGACTGAAGTCTACCATGTAGATCAAGCGTGTCGGGTGAGCATGGCGCCTGGTTTCCAATTACCTAAAGATCTCAATTCTAATGGTTGCTATGCAGGCTACCCATGTTTGACAGCTGTGTAGTGTGTTGCCACCTCAACTATGGGCGCAGCCTTATTTATAGTATTATTTGAACTTTAATTTATTGCTATGTTATTGGCTGGCACACCTTGCAGAAGAGTGAGTTTCATAATACGTTTCACACACTGGCAGTGAGATCTCACCACCGAAGTAGTAGCATATGATCTCATCATTCCCCTTTGTTTCAGTACCTGATGCAGAACGGTTCCCTCTAATTTCTCTTTCTTTCTGTCTTTCTACCATGACTCCTAATAATGTGTGTGAGAGCAGTATGAATTATTAGCAGTCTCTCCAAGCCACTCAGCCCAGAGTTTGAGATTTGCTGTATTCCTGAATCTCTGCCCATGCTCAAAAATTTTGTCAGAGATTGGCTTTGACTGGAAAGCCAGCAAACTTTATTCCTCACTTCATCAGCTACCCCCTCACTCCCAGGAAACCCCGAGATGCTCTCCTGAGTGTATCTAAGATCAGGAGTGTTCCCAAGCCCTTTAAATAATGAGGCGTGGAGATGGGCTCCCCTTTGAATTCTGAGTTGATCAAATTGTAGTTTGAATCTTCTGGTTCATTTCCAATCCCTGGGAACTAGACACAAACTGCACTCTGCAGGGCTGTTCACCTGTCTGCTCCTGCCTCTGGTGAATAGCAGATTGTGTCATCTACTCATCCAGCTTCATTAACAATGCAAAGCCTTTTGTTCTAGTATTTAAAAGATCATCTTGGAGACTTTGTTATGGAACACTTCCCTTTCCCACTTTTATATTGAATCTCAGGGATGCAGAATATTGCTGAATTAGCTTTAGCTCTGATTTAAGATGCAGGACTAATAGCTGCCAAAAATAACAGCCTGCTTCTAAAGATGTTGTGGACCTGAGACTAGAGTAGACTAATCTTGCTGTGATGACCACTTTCCTTCTGTCTTTCACCCACCTCCTCTCTCTTTTCTGTTCAATTTAGGAATGGGCCCAAACCAAAACCCAGCATTTGAAAATTGCTGAAGGCAAGGCTTCATAATTGAGCTCTGAATATCAACGTACCCACATGTAGCAATGCTCACATTCATCCCCTTAGAGAGCTTTGAGTTGAACTCGGATCCTGACTCAGTGTTGGGTGGGGAAGTAGGAGATTGGGTTAAGGCCAAAATGGGTTATTTAAGGGAGGAGAGTTTTAACATCACTCAGTTTGACGTAGATACAAAGGCAACCATAATGTGCAAAGCAGGGACTAGTAATTAGACTGGGAATCAGAAATTCTGGGCACTAGTCTCCATTCTTGCCATTGAGGATATGTCTACACTTCAATTAAACACCCGTGCCCACTGCCTTGAGCTGGTGGGGCTTGGGCTGAGGGGCTGTTTAATTGCTGTCTAAACATTCAGGCTCTGGCTACAACCTGAGCTCTGGGACCCTACCATCTCACGGGGTCCTAGAGCCCAGGCTTCCGCCTGAGCCCGAATGTCTACATTGCAATTAAACAGCCCCTTAGTCCGAGCCCAAGACAGCTAGCACGACCAGCTACGGGTTTTTAATTGCAGTGTAGACATTCCCAGCGTGGCTGACCTTGGGCGTGTTCCTCAGTTTCTTCAGCTCTAAAAGGCGATCACATTTTCCTACTGCACAGGGGGTTGTGAGGCTTATTAATGCTTGTAAAGTGCCTTGCTATCCTCTTATAAAAGGTGATACATAAGAGGCAAATTAGTTGCTTGTTTATGAATTTTATTGAGATGTTCATAATGTTTGTGTGTATATAAGATGTTAAAGGAAACTTGGCATTCTCTTTCTAGTCTTAGCTAAGAATCCCGTGGCCATTATTCAGCGATCCAAAGTACATCTGTCCTCTCACGAGGAGACTGCTTGACCCAGAATTATAATTTATAGACAGTTTGATTTGACTTGGCTTCCATCCCAAAGGACATTGTGCCTTAGTTTCGATAATTTCTGATGTATGTTCCTCAGCTTGGGGAGGCTGTCATTTATCTTTCAAACAACTTGGGCCCCAGCAGTATGTTATGAACCATTGTTACATGAGTCACGGCAGCTTTTCCGTGCCTCTGGACATTTTAGAAAGGCGGGAAGTCGACTCCGCTGTCTCCCATCCCCCTCCTAGAGATGGAGTGTTATGGGGAAATTCCTTAGTTACTTCAGGAGTGGTTGCTATAGAAAGTGGCCTTTTAAACGTGTTTGTATTGGCTTTTCTAATTGGCTGGCAATACAATAATCTGACTAGGCAAAAAAAAAAACCATAAAAACAAACTGTTAGTATCTGCCATCTCATGTTAACATTGGCAGCTTTTTCTTGTAACTATTGCAGTAAAATTAACACTGGTGGAGGAGTTTTTCAAAGGTGCAGATGTACCAAATCGGAATATTTTTTAAACTCTTTAATTAGATTTTGAAATCCCTCCCTCTCCATTTCCAAGATGCCACTCACCATGGCATCTGGGTACCAGGATGTAAGGTGGCATAGAACAATTATTTAAAAGCACCATTATGTTGGTTGGTTTCTTTAATCAGTTAGCAAGTAGCTTTTAACAATTGTGTTGCTCCAAAAATACCAAGACCTAAAACCGTGTTTTAAAAACTGGGCATGCAGCAAAGCCCATTTTGTGGTCATTAATGGAGGACTTAGGCCAGGGATCAGCAACCTTTGGCATGCGGCCTGCCAGGGTAAGCACCCTGGTGGGCCGGGCCGGTTTGTTTACCTGCCGCATCCGCAGGTTCAGCCAATCGAGGCTCTCACTGGCCACTCCAGGCCAATGGAGGCGGTGGGAAGCGGTGGCCAGCACATCCCTCGGCCTGCGCCACTTCCTGCAGCCCCCATTGGCCTGGAGCGGTGAACCATGGCCAGTTGGAGCCGCGATCAGCCGAACCTGCAGACACGGCAGGTAAACAAATCAGCACGGCCCGCCAGGGTGCTTACCCTGGCAGGCTACGTGCTAAAGGTTGCCGATCCCTGACTTAGGCAATTGAGAGCAGGATTTCTGTTTGTTGGGGGAATGTGGTGGGAGGTTTAAATTGTATTGGTCTCGTGATTGGTGATTAAATGATGAGTGGTAGGGTGGGAAGAAGAGCCCTGCTGCTTTGGGTACTTACTCCTCCTTCTACATCGAGGTGGCCAACCTGAGCCTGAGAAGGAGCCAGAAATTACCAATGTACATTGCCAAAGAGCCACAGTAATACGGCAGCAGCCCCCCACCAGCTCCACCATCCTGCTCCCAGCGCCTCCCACCCCTCGGCAGCCCCACTGATAAGCATCTCCCCCTCCATCCCCACACCTCCCAATCAACTTTTCCGAGGCATGCAGGAGGCTCGGGTGGGGGAGCGAGGGCACGGCAGGCTCAGGGGAGGGTATGGGAAAGTGTGGAGTGGAGGCAGGGCCTATGGCAGAGCAGTGAGCACCCCCCGGCACATTGGAAAGTTGGTGCCTGTAGCTCCAGCCCCAGAGTCGGTGCCTATACAAGGAGCTGCATATTAACTGCTGAAGAGCCCCAGGTTAGCCACCACTGTTCTACATCATTGTGGTTCTAAATGTGCATCCGGGACTCCCAGAGCTGTGGGTGGGCATCACAATGGTGAGTTCGTTCTAACTGAAATGTAAATAATAAAAGTTGTTTTGAATAATTAAAAAAATGAAATGCTGCAGATGTGCACCACGGATCCAGCCAGCCTGCCAGAAAGAGGTTTGAATCCGTATAATTTACAGTTCGCTCTGGAGAGACGAGACACAGCAAGCCATAGAAATTGTTTGGTTTTGCCATCTTTGTTGTCGTTTTATTTGTAGTGTACCAAAGATACTACTACTCTGACTGGGGTGGATAGCTCAGTGGTTTGAGCATTGGTCTGCTAAACCCAGGGTTGTGAGTTCAATCCCTGAGGGGGCTATTTAGGGACCTGGGGCAAAAATCTGTCTGGGGATTGGTCCTGCTTTGAGCGGGGGGGTTGACTAGATGACCTCCTGAGGTCCCTTCCAACCCGGATATTGTATGATTCTAAGTTAAAGGTGTCTACCCTCAAGAGCGCGTATTCTAAAAACACTATAGTGTAGCTCTTGGAAGATGCACACTCAAATTTTCTTCCTATTGAATCAGTTTCTTCAATAAAATCTCTACCATCTAGTCACACCTCCTTTACTTATGGCTTCCCCCTTAACTCCCATCTTCTCTATGCCTCACTTTTCCCCCCCTTATCCCTCAGCATTAAATTCCAGGGTGAGTTTTCATTCCGCTCAGAACATGTTACAGTGTAACCTCTTGAAAGGGAGCGAATCCCTTCTCACGCTGGAAGTAAATAAGGCTGCTTTGGTGTTCCATTACCAGCATTGTTGTATGGCTAAAACTGTGAAATGGGAAGACCCTGGTCTGGAAGGAAATTTTGAGACTGGATTTTAGGTGGTGTAACTTCAGTTTTAATGTGACCAATGTGCTGCATTTGTAACATGGATGGAAGCAGCTATAGTTCTAGCATTTTTATTCAGAATAAAACCTAACAAGTGCCCTGATTTACCGTGAGACATTGACCTTGTACTAGCTAGTACTGCGTAAGGTTCAGTGCTATAAACTTCACTTCAACACCAAGCAAATACCTGCCTTTTAACAAAGACTGTGTTCGCAGGGAAGAGATGGAATATCCCTGGGAAGCCAGCACAATGGTGATACAAATCTACATTACCAGTCAGCACGGACGGTGTGACTAATTTTGCCAGCTGTTAAATTCGGACTCCTTTTATCTACACTACAGAAATGTTGGTTTTGTATCTGTGTCCATGTGGATTAAGGGCCCTAATAGGAATCCTGTTAATACTGTGGATCCCATTTTAGATTGCAAAGACGTGTGTTATTTCAGGGCCAGGTGAACTACCTGTGAGGGATGACGGGCCTTAAACGCAGGCCCTCAGGTCACCAGGCAGCTCACCCGAACCACTGGAGAAGGGGGCTAGCAAAGCTCTAGCTCACAAAGGCCCCGCCCACAAATCTCCTGACTGGAGGGAGGAGTTCGGTTTCCCTGATTGGCTGCGACACACTACTTAAGCCAAAAAGAAACTCAGGAAGTTGTCCAAGCAACTAGGTAAATCCTTGGCTGGCTGCTGCTACAGACCCTGCCTACTTTGACTGACTCCTGAGCCCTGCCTCCCAACCTGTTCCTCCTTATCCCAGGCCCCCGTTTGTTCCTGGTTCTTGCTTTCCTGCCTCACTTCATGTCCCTGCTCCTACGCCCTACCCCAGACACTGACTCCAGCTTTGACTCCTGACTGTCTCCAGCTCTGACCTTTGGCTTGGCACCAGACTCTGACCCCTGGCTCTGGACCCCCTAACCATTAGACTTGATCACCCTTGCCCTAGTCCATACAGCACCTGATCATGTTCTGAAATCTTGCAGTTCTAATTCTATTATTATTTTCTGTACATTTCCAAAAGGGCTTTTAAAAAAGTGGGTTACCATCCCCATTATCGTTTTGCAGATAAGAAATTCTGAGATGCAGAGAGGAGATATGACTTGGCCAAGGTCACACAGCTTGAAGAAGCTCACGTTTCTTGGTGTGAGCGCTTACATTGCATACAGCAATATATCTTTTGTTTGTTTGTTTTTAAAGTCAGAGGTGCAGTTTGGCTTTCAAAGTATCTAGGACCTTAAGCTCCATGCAAAATGATTTCTTTGAAAGGTCAGGAGCCCCACCCTGCAGCTTTTCTTGTGGCATTAAGTATGGGGTAATTGAGGGAGGAAATAAAAATGAGCTGGCACTGCAGAGATCTAAATCTAAATGAATTGTCAGGTGTGTGGGCAGAGCACCACTCAGGAGATTTACACTGTCCTAGCTGACTGGGTGGGGCAGGGATGGCACAGAAGAGCTTCTACTATAAAGGAGGAGGGAGGGTAGGAAAATTGACTGACAGGATGGTAAAATGAAAGTAAAAATAGCTTTTAGTGGTGGTCTTGCTATTTAATCTAGACCTGGAAGGATATTGATAAATTGGAGAGGGTTCAGGGAAGAGCCTCAAGAATGATTAAAGAATTAGAAAACATGTCTTATAGTGATAGAATGAAAGAACTTAATCTATTTAGCTTAACAAAGAGAAAGTTAAGGGGTGACTTGATGACAGGCTGTAAGTGTCTATGTGGGGAACAGATACTTGATAATGGGTCTTCAGCGTAGCAGAGAAAGGTATATGAGGATCCAATGACTGGAAGTTGAAGCTAGACAAATTCGGACTGGAAAGAAGGTGTACGTTTTCATGGTGAGGGTAAGAACCATTAGAACAATTTACCAAGGGTTGTGGTGGATTCTCTATCCCTGATAGATTGGATGTTTTTCTGAAAGACCTGCTCTAGGAATTATTTTGAGGGAAGTTCTATGGCCTGGTGTTAGACAGGAGGTCAAACTAGATGATTACAATGTTCCATTCTGGCCTTGGAATCTATGGTAAAAACTAGGGTAGTCAAGTGATTTAAAAAATTGATTGCGCGATTAATCACACTGTTAATAAACTACTATTTATTTAAATATTTTTGGATGTTTTCTACATTTTCAAATATATTGATTTCAATTACAACACAATACAAAGTGTACAGTGATCACTTTATATTTATTTTTTATTACAAATATTCACACTGTTGAAAAATACTATTTATTTTATTTTTTGTTCACCTCATACAAGTACTGTAGTGCAATCTCTTTATCATGAAAGTTGAACTTACAAATTTAGAATTATGTACAAAAAAAACTGCATTCAAAAATAAAACAATGTAAAAGTTTAGAGCCTACAAGTCCATACAGGCCTATTTCTTGTTCAGCCAAACGCTCAGACAAACAAGTTTGTTTACATTTGCAGGAGATAGTGCTGCCTGCTTCTTGTTTACAATGTCACGTGAAAGTGAGAACAGGGGTTCTCATGGCACTGTTGTAGCTGGTGTCGCAAGGTATTTATGTGCCAGATGTGCTAACCATTCATATGCCCCTTCATGCTTCGACCATCATTCCAGAGGACATGCATCCATGCTGATGATGCTCGTTTAAAAAAAAAATGCATTAATTAAATGTGACTGAACTCCTTGGGAAAGAATTATGTCTCCAGCTCTATTTTACCCACATTCTGCCATATATTTCGTGTTATAGTAGTCTTGGATGATGACTCAGCACCTGTTGTTCGTTTTAAGAACACTTTCGCTGCAGATTTGACAATATGCAAAGAAGGTACCAATGTGAGATTTCTAAAGCACTTGCCCCAACGTTTAAGAATCTGAACTGCCTTCCAAAATCTGAGAGGGATGAAGTGTCTTTCAGAAGACTTAAAAGAGCAACACTCTGAAGCAGAAACTATAGAACCCAAACCACCAAAAAAGAAAATCAGCCTTCTGCTAGTGGCATCTGAGTCAGATGATGAAAATGAACATTCGTCAGTCTGTACTGCTTTGGATTGTTATCTAGCAGAACCCATCATGAGCATGGACTCATGTCCTCTGGAATAGTGGTTGAAGCTTGAAGGGACATATGAAGCTTTAGCACATCTGGCATGTAAATACCTTGCGACACCGGCTACAACAGTGCCATGAGAACACCTGTTCTCACTTTCCGGTGACATTGTAAACAAGAAGTGGGCAGCATTATCTCCTGTAAATGTAAACAAACTTGTTTGTCTTAGCGTTTGGCTGAACGAGAAGTAGGACTGAGTGGACTTGTAGGCTTTAAAGTTTTTGCATTGTTTTGTTTTTGAGAGCAGTTATGTAACATATACATATACATGTTTGTAAGTTGCACTTTCAAGATAAAGAGCTTCCACTACAGTACTTGTATGAGGTGAATTGAAAATTACTGTTTCTTTCGTTGATCATTTTTACAGTGCAAATATTTGTAATAAACAATAATATAAAGTGAGCAGTGTACACTTTCTATTCTGTGTGGTAATCGAAATCTATATATTTGAAAATGTAGAAAACATCCAAAAATATTTAGTAAATTTCAATTGGTATTCTGTTTACCAATGTGATTAAAACTGCGATTAATCACGATTAATTTTTTTGAGTTAATCGCGTGAGTTAACGTTTAGACTGGTAAGTTCCTCAGGGCAGGGGCAGTTTCCTTTTGCAGTATTGTCAACCCCAAATGTTAAAAAAAATCATGAGTCAGGCTCACTAAAATCATGAGATTGGCTTTAAAATAATGAGATTATGTAAAAATAATAGATTTTTATCTGTCTTCTGCTTTTTGAGCCTTTAGCACACATGGGGCCACATTTTGAAGCTTTCTCCACAGTCACAAGGGCTAGAAACTTACTTTTTCTTTAAGAATGAAGGATGAAATCACATATCCACTTGACTCCAGGAGCTGGGCCTTTAAGGAAAACAATAATTATGAGACTCGTGATAAAATCATGAGAGTTGACAACACTGCTTCTGTGAGTTCTCCATAACGCTAAGCACCCTGCCCGTGCCTCAACATATAATAAAAAATGTTTCTAACTAGCATCTGCTCTTAAGTGAGATCCTGCTTCTCAGTGAACTAGCTGGCTACACTGAATTACAGGGAGGCAAGTAAATTACTCAGTCTCTCATTGGAGAGTTAGCACCATGACATATCCTGGCTCCTGTGTTTTTGCTCTTGCTTGAAAACAAAGCTCCATCTATTCTTGACAGCATCTACAGTTACATCATTTCTTAACCACAGACGATAAAGCATTTGACAGATGAGATATTGGGTTTTCCTCCTGTTTCATCATGCCCTCACTCCTGACGTTTCCCTTCAAATCTTCACATCTTCCCTCATGCTGCTGCTTATTCCTGAAACAATTTAAGGACCTAACCAAGAGACATTGGATCACCCCTACTGGTGTGCTTACATGGCACGTCTGTGTATCATAATAACTTGTATTGTTCTGTACCCACTCATGGCTTTAGCTTGTGAGCTCTGTGAGGCAGGGATTACACTCTTGGTGAGGCACATTGGCCAGCTGTGCTAGTGTGCATCTTAGTGCACTATATGTTTTATAGTAATAAAATCCCGGTAGATCAACAAATCTATTTGGATTTATAGGCACTGGTATTTCCCCATCCTCTTCTGGTCACTGTTACTAAATATGTATGCAATGCCATATGCCTGGTGCTTTACAGCCTTTAAAAAAACGCAAAGAGTTGATCATTTTGAATTAGGTGAACTCAGGGAATGACAGTACCAGAGGGAAATGAGGACCGGGGTAACTGTGAAGAAGCTCCTAACCGAAACTTGTGTGAAGCATTGAAGTTTTGAGAATAAGGCATGAGGAAGTGAAGCAGAGTGTAGTGGAGCAGTTGTCAGCTGTCAAAAGTGAGCCCCTAGAAATGAATTTTGCGGTGGGTATTGGAGGCAGAAAGTGAGGACACTTGGCGTTCTGGAAGAGGAAGGCTACCTTTGGCCTAAGGGCAGCCTGAAAAAAATTGTGAAGTCTGCAAATAGGAGGAGACCAAATGGATGAAATTCTATGGCCTGTGCTATGTGGGAGATCAGACTTAAATGATTGTAATTGTCTCTTCTGTCTTTAAAATCTATGAGCATTGGACACATGGGTGGGGTAGATAGAAACAGGTAGGGGAAGAGTACAGGTATTTGATGCTGAAAGGTACAGTGAGCAGGTGAAGGGACTAACGGTGTGATCTGCCAAATGGTGGGTGAGGCTGTTGCATAGATTGAGGTAGGAGGAAGTAAGAGTTGAGGCTAGAAAGGAGAAGGGTACAGTAATCTAGTTGCGAGAGAAGCAAGGAGAGAGCCAGGTTTTCAGCAGTGGTGAGGGAAAGGAATACATTACACTCTAATAAAGGACAGGTCTTGAATTAATCTACACAGAGATCAGAACTCCTCCCCTTATTCAGGATATCTGTTCCAGTGTGTCACTGATATCTGAAGTCTTATTGACCAAAACATAAAAGCCCAGTCTTTGACAGTCTGTATGATGCTATGTGTTTTTTGACGGGAAGTGAATCAGACCAAGGGAATAAATATGTACAGGCTGATATAACAGCCCTTATCCCTATAGGTCTGAAGTGTACGCAATCATCAGTGTCTGTTTTATAGACCAGTGTTCTGCCAGTGGGACAGATGTCAACCCTTATTCATGAATCCCATCATCTTTACTACTGGGGAATGACCCATGGAAACGATAGGTCTCAGCATGCCAAGCTCTGTTTTGCTCAGAGTGGGAAGGCTGCTCAGATCAAACTGGAGCATGGCTCATTAGGAGGTGTGATCTCCAAAGACCATCCCACCCCCCTCGCTGCTAATGTCCGTAGCTGCAACCTCCTCTGGGCAAGTTGGCCGTGCAGTTGGTGGCTGGGAAAAGTCTGACATTGACCCTGGTTCGGGCTGTCACTAGAGAGCACTAGAAGCTATTATTTCAAGACCAGAACTACTGTCACCAGATCTGTGATCAGTACTACAGTGTGTGTTCCATTCCATCCCCCACTGTCCCACTTGCTCTGAAACACCCAGTCCCCCGAAACAATCTTCCTCCTAGTGTAATCTCTGAACAGACTGCCTTCCTTCCACTGCTCGCCCTAGGCAGGCTCACCCTGGGCACACATCCTCTCCCTTCCTCCACTCTCTGCACCCTTCTCTCTACCTCCTCAGTTCCCAGTTTCATGCCTCACTTTCCCACCAGGCAGGATCTAGACTCGGCTTTCTCAGCCTGGCTGGGATTACGTGGAAACCCCATACAGCTGCTTTGGGTCATGACTCCCAATCTCTCTCCTTTCAATACCATGAAGAGAGGCAGCACTAGAGGGAGTGGGAGCCATGCTCAGAAGCAGCCAAGGAACCACTGAGGTGGCTTCACTTTATCCCTAAAAGGCTGAAGAACTGGGAGCAGATATTCTACGGTCTGAGCACTGGGAATGGCTTTTTCCCTCCTCCCAGAGAGGGAGGGTTGGAGTCCTTTCAGGGCCAGCAGCAATTAGTCTGGCAGCCATTCGCTAATGCCAAGTGATCATCAGGACCTAGATCCTTGTGCACAGAGGTTCTGGCCAGGTCGAGTTATTCCACACTCAGCAGTATGGGGTCTCTGCAGAAAAGATGTGATAATACTGTGCATTTCTGTCCCACATCTGTTGTTTATTTGTTAATTTATAGTGCCCATATGTGTGCTGATTGCTTCAGAGAAAACAGATCCATCCCCCAGAGAGCTTACAGTCCAAGGGATGGATATGACAAGTGAGGGTATAACGTACACAAGGGATGGGGTAAAGGACGACACTGGTTAAGTGGATGTTCAGCTGGGCCTATGTACAACTTAGTGGGGATGGGGGGTTGTTTTTGCTTGTTTGTTTTTTTAAGTTTAAAACAGTCACGTTTTGTAGGTGCTGGTGTGGAAGTGCGTCTTTTGGAGGGATCAGAATCCTGTGAGGCCCATGATTTGGTTGTCATTTTGGAAGGGTGCCCCAAGTATAAGGGGAAGCTTGCAGAAGGCATGGAAACATTTATGAAAGAAGGCAAGAGGTGTCCCAGCTGATCTCTCTGGCAGAGTGCTTGGGATGGTCACCAGGAGACCCGGTCAGAAATGTAGGCAGGGGATGTGTGATCTAAGTCCTTGAAAGCAAGAACAAGAAGATCACGTACAAAATGAATTACACCTCACAAGTGAATTTCCCACGGCCATACAGCATGTCTTTATCAGAGCTGGGCCTGGAACCCTTTCTGCACTCAAACCCTTTATGAAGACCCACTTCATCCATGAGGCCCCCAACTGCCCCCCCCCCCAAAGGTAAGAATGCATATGATTTTATTCTGCATATACACTCAGTTCCCTGCACTTCCAACACATCTTGTCTTTCTGTGCCTCCTAGACTACAAGCTCTCCTGGGTGGGGAGTACGTTGTGTTTTGTTGCTTGCCCTGTCTGAGCACCTTGCTGGTCTCCTGATTGGCAGTCCTGTACTGTAACCACGAGGATAGCCTTCTTGGCACCGTGCAAAGGAGAGGAACTAGTTAGCGATGATGGCTTGTTAAGCAGATATGTGACTAAAAGGTGACAAAGACTTTCTTAACAGCTCCTCTGCTACCACTCACTGAAAAACAGGAAATGTCTGTATCCCCAGTGCAAGAGCTCTGACTTGATTTTGGTTATATGGATCATCTCTGAAGCTAATTACCCCCTTATGGAGTAATTTCAACTGTGTATTTTCCTTTTATAGAAAGACTTTTTAAGGAAAAGCCCCTAGAGAATCGGGCAATACAGTTTTTATAATCCTCCGAGGAACTTTAATTCCTGATTTTACGTGACCAAGGAGGTACAAGTAAAGGTTCCCATAGGTCCATATTATTTTCAGATTTCAAAATACATGTGTTTTCCTCATCCTTTAGAAACCAAGCCCTGCTGTTGACACGGCTTCCTCTGATAATCTTGGCCAGAAATCTTTTCCGTCTTTTGGGTATTTTCAAGTGCATTACGGCATCATTCCTCCCAACTGCTTATCTCAACAGAATCTCCCCACGCCCCCATCCTCTGATATCCTTGCTTGTGCTTTGGCTACCGAGTGCACTGCCATTTGTCCCATCCAGTCCGTGTAACTGGTGCCATATCTGACAGTGGGGAGCAGACCGAAATCCTTCTCTTCAACCAACAATTGAAGAGGGTTTGGTGTACTAGAGTCTGACTAAAAGGATTAACAGTTATGTCTAAAACAGACACATTCCAAGTGCAGCTGAACAGTTCCTGCAGAATCTCATGCTGGTAACACAGTTGCCCCTGGAAGAAGGGTCTGTTCTCAGTGCATCTTTCCCATCTTTAATTCCATGGGGGAATAAAGCTATATTATTGCAAACTTAAACATCAGGAAATTAAAAAGCTGAGGCTGCCTTATAATTCTGCCACTGTAGTATGGTAATCTTTAATTGTATGGTCACATATTTCCCAAATAATATATCCTCCGGTTTATCTGCAACACAAATGTGTATGACCCTGCAGTACTATATGTGCCAATTAAACCGTTCCTGTAAGTCATTTATATGATAAGGACACAGACTTGGAGAAAATTCTACAGGTGAAATATTACAGCATAGTGAAAATGCATGCTTGGCATGTATAAGAAGATGATTGTATGCTCTTCAAGGCAGGGGCCATGTCTTTCTATGCCTTTGTACAGCACGTGTAACGATGAGGTCTTTCATCCTGATTGGGGTCTCTGCATGCTACTGCAATACGAGTAATAAAGAATTCAGAGCTGTCTAGCCCTGTCTGGAAGGCTATACTGGACCATTATAGCATTGAAATGAGTGTAAGTGCACAAGGATGTCAAGATTAAGCTGAGGTGATCTGTGTATATCTAGGGTTGTAATTGTATTTGAAAAAGAGTATGTGGTCATGTTATTGAAGATGATCATACTGCATATGTACAAAGGGACTTGACTAACCTAAGGCTGCATGCTCATCCTTAACCGGGGTATCTTTGGAACACTTAACCTTGCCAACTTAAGGCTGCATAAAGGTAGGGTCTTGATATTTCCATAATACTTTCTACTTCTTCCCTTGGAGGATCTCAAAGCACTTTGCAAATATTTAATTCATGAAAAACTTACAACTCCCTTGTGAGTCCGTTAAGGATTATTAGACCCGTTTAACAGCTGGATAGCCTGAAGCACAGATAGAGTAAGTGACTTCTTGTTCAAGACTGCACTGTGAGTCGATAGCAGAGCTAGGAATGGCGTATGGGAGACCTGGCCCTCCCAGGCCTGTGCTCTGATTACCAGACCATATTTCCTCTATTATTATGCAAGGCGAGAACACACTGATTAGGACTTCTAAATAAGTCCCTTGGAAGAGGGAAGATGAGGTCACTGTTTGGATTTCTGTATTGTACGAATAGAGGAATCCAAAGGGAAATATCTTCCTTAGCCCTGTTTAGTAAATCTAACACACAGTTGTAATTTACAAGGAAATGAATAGGAAGTGGAATTTTGTGACCTCAGCTGTGTAGGTAGAGTGGATTGGGATGTCACCCAGAATGTCTAGGTGTCTTGCTTTCCTTTTCACAGCTTGGTTATTACTGTATGTGGTGCATCAATTTACCCTCTTTTTCCCTCTCCTTATCCCCCAAACATCTTCCCCATCATGTTATGTTGCATGTTCTCTCCTCCCGCTGTGTTCACCTTTGGGTTTACATATCCTGCCTGCTAGGCCGCGATTTGCCTGCTGCTTCTGTTTGTTTACACTACAATACGTGTGGTTCTACTCTAAGAACAGCAGCATGAGGTTCCATAAGCATTTTTTGTGACACCCTATCACGTTTGCTAAGCAAATATTAGAAAAATGTTTGTCCTGACTGCCGGTGCTGTTAGCCCAGCCTGGGATCTGAAAGTAAAGCATGTCCTTTGTGGCTGTTATATCACCAGTAATTAAAATCTTTCTGGCCAAATTTTTATCTGGTGCACCTGTGCAACTCTGTAATCTTCAAATTCTGCCATGAGTTACATCTGTGTTCAGTGGGGTTGAACAGGTGTAACTGAAGGCAAAATTTGGCTCTGCACTTGGAGTTTACTTACAAGTCTGTTATGATGCATGAGCCAGATTAGAATCCAGCTCAGGCTCTGGGGGCTGTGTTATGCTCTTTAGGACTGACAAGAGTGATCAGCAATAAAAATGTATTGTTTCTAAAATAGGAAAATAGAATTCTGGATACATAGGGTTCACATCTGTTGAGTAAGATGACATCTTCCTGTTTTTAACTGAAACCACATTTGAATTTAAAGAGAAATAAAAGCTGAAATTGTCTATTTGCTGAGATCTTTGGCACAAGCTCTTGGCAGAAAGTTTATAAAGCAACCTGGGGTGTTTAACACCATTTTAACGGAAGTGCCTCATTTCTGAATTCAAGAGGAAAAAAGACTTAATAAATACAACGGCATATGTACGATAAATGTGCAGAAGTGTCTAAATAATGTCTTGGAATCCATATTTTGACGGTTACTTAAAAGCAAAGTCATTTTAGATTTATACAGTAGGACTTTTATAGTGAAGTGCTCTTTTGTTTTCTTGTCCAAAAACTGCTTTATAAGCAGCAGGGCCGGCTCCAGGCACCAGCTTAACAAGCAGGTGCTTGGGGCGGCCAAGGGAGAGGGGCGGCACCTGCGGCAATTCAGGGGTGTCAGGTCCCTCACTCTCTCCAGGAGCGAAGGACCTGCCGCTGCCGATCGCGGCTTCTTTTTTTTTTTTTTTTTTTTTTTTTGCTTGGGGCGGCAGAAATGCTGGAGCCGGCCCTGTAAGCAGGGATTCACTATAATAGGCAAAGACCTATCTGGAAAAGATCCCTCACCTTTTATACCGTAAAAGTAGGGGCAGCACCTCTTTTCACCCTCTCCGTTTCCAGAGCTGAAGCAGTAGTAGCAAAACTGGTTCCTCTTCACTCCTTGCAGGAAACAGCTGCATCAAGGCTGGAAGTCACAAATTCCTCCTTTCCCCGTCTTCTACAGATTACTCCCAAACCCCTGTCTTTGTCTGCTTAGTCAGAACAGCAGGGTGGGAGAAGGAGATGATGCCTATGGAATGCAGCGTTTAGCATCTAACTGGTGGATAACTTATTTTCCAAGGTGTCTAGCGCAGTAGAATCTGCTTATAGGAGAGGGGGAAATAGTAACGCTATACTGGTTGCAGTAACCAAAGTTAAAGTCCTTTTCAAACATGCTGCCACCATTCAGGATTCTGCTTCACAATAAATGGAATGTTCACACTTGAAGTTTACTTATAAGCGGGTTCTACAGGTTAGGATTAATGTCCATATGCCATTACATCCTTGTAATGTAACATGAGGGTCCAAGAGGAAATGAAGGAGAACAGTGAATAGCAGAAAAGGAACAAGATATTAGGGAAAGAAAAGACTGAATGTTTGAGATCTTTCTTCTGGATAATCGGGTCTGTTGTATTAATGTGGATGGAATGTATGGGCCAAAGGTGTTAGCATAACCCAGTTACTGTCTAACATTAAATAGTGTTAAACATGGGAGAGTTGGCTACAGAACTATGGGAACAGTTTTTAAAAATATGGTGCTTAAACTAAAAACACCACTACAACCATTACTTGCTGTGTTGTCTGTTTGGTCCCAATCCTGCAAACAGTTATGCACATGCCTTGCTCAAGTGTTTACAGCCTATACCCCTGATCCTACAAGCTTCTCAGAGCAGCGACCTTGTTATCTTTAATGTCTATAAAGTGCCATGCACATCTGTTTATTTGCTGTGCTTCTTTACATCAGCATTGGACCTGGGGTTGAAAGACACTAGGCAGCCATGAGCTTTTTCTTGTACATCTCCCTTGTACCATTTCCAAGGGAGTGGTACAAACTCATCTCTGCAATGAGGACCTAAAGTAGCAGTCATGACACCAGATTCTCTCAATCTCATTGGTACGGTTCCTCAATAAGGAAATCACCTCTCCACTCTGACAGACCAAAGAGTCAGGAGGTAGGATGCATAGGTTTTTAAGGCCAGAAGGGACCCTTATGATCATGTAATCTGACGTCCTGTAACACAGACCATAGATATACTCAGTAATTTCTGCACCAATCCCAACTTCTGTTATTTAGGAGAGCATCTATTAAAAATAGCGCTCTCAAGCAATCAAAAAAATTAATCGCAATTAATAGCACGCTTAAAAAATTAATCACGCTGTTAATAGAATATCATTTATTTAAATATTTTTTGATCCCAACAAGTGCGGACCGACTCATGTTCATTTTCATCATCTGAGTCAGATGCCACCAGCAGAAGGTCAATTTTCTTTTTTGGTGGTTCGGGTTCTGTAGTTTCCACATCAGTGCTGCTCTTTTAAGATGTCTGAAAGCATTCTCCACACCTCGTTCCTATCAGATTTTGGAAGGTAGTTCAGATTCTTAAACCTTGGATCGGGTGCTGTAGCTATCTTTAGAAATCTCACATTGGTACCTTCTTTGCGTTTTGTCAAATCTGCAGTGAAATTGTTCTTTAAAAGAACGACGTGCTGGGTCATCATCCGAGACTACTTTAACATGAAATATATTGCAGAATGCAGGTAAAACAGAGCAGGAGACATACAATTCTCCCCCAAAGAGTTCAGTCACAAAATTAATTAATGCATTATTTTTTTAATGAGCGTCATCAGCATGGAAGCATTCCTCTGGAATGGTGGCCGAAGCATGAAGGGGCATACAAATGTTTAGCACATCTGGCATGTAAATACCTTCCAATGCCTCCTACAAAAGTGCCATACGAACACTTCTTCTCACTTTTAGGTGACGTTAATAAGAAGCGGGCAACATTTATTTCTTCCGTAAATGTAAACAAACTTGTTTCTTTTAGCGATTGGCTGAACAAGAAGTAGGACTGAGTGGACTCGTAGGCCCTAAAATTTTACATTGTTTTGTGTTTGAGTGCAGTTATGTAACCAAAAAAAATCTACATTTGTAAGTTGCATTTTCACGATAAAGAGATCAGTACTTGTATGAGGTGAATTGAAAAATACTATTTCTTTTCTTTATCACTTTTACAGTGCAAATATTTGAAATAAAAATAAAATAAAGTGATCACTGTATACTTTTGTTGTAATTGAAATCAATATATTTGATAATGTAGAAGAACATCCAAAAATATTTAATAAATATCAGTTGGTATTCTATTGTTTAAACAGTGTGATTAAAACTGAGATTAAACACGATTAATTTTTTTAATCACGAT
Source organism: Trachemys scripta elegans (assembly GCF_013100865.1). Taxonomy (NCBI): domain Eukaryota; kingdom Metazoa; phylum Chordata; order Testudines; family Emydidae; genus Trachemys; species Trachemys scripta. The sequence continues at coordinate 194,757,072 of NC_048300.1, forward strand.
TAATTTTTTTGAGTTAACTGCAATTAATCGACAGTCCTAATTAAAAATATGTTCAACCTTATTCTACTATGCCATCCTCAGTGCCACTGTACTTTTTATTCCATTCCATTCTGATAGTCATGCAAGTGACAACTCCTGTTAAGTCACATAACAGGGAAGCTGAGACATGGGAAGGTAAAGTGACTTGACTGAGGTGTCATAGTGAGTCAGTGGCAGAGGCTGAACTAGAATCTGGATCTTCTGACTCCCGATCTTGGCCTTGAGGCATTAAGAACAGCCTTCTCTCCTGTGCAGAGTTCATGAACCTATTTGAACTAACACAAGATCCACTGTTGCCTACATAGTAACCACCAGTTATTTTGTAGATGATTGATTAGTTACTACCTCGCTTTCCCTCCTAGAAACACGTGGGACCCAGTTTTTCTGTCTGGACTTCTGTGCTACTAACTCAGCTCTTACTCTCCTCTGCTGTTGTCAGGTTTCTGTGTGTCTTTTAACAACTGTCCCTTTCCCTACCAAAGGTGGCTGCATTTAAGTGGTGGGTGAAATATTTCCTATACATAGTGGGTAACTCACTTTGGGCTGAAAGGTGCTAGGTAAGTATAAGGCAACATGGGGGAAAACCTGACCCCACTGAAGTCAATTGGCCTTTTGCCACTGACTTCAGAGGATCCAGGATTTCATGCTGTAAGGGTGTTATTCTGCTAACCTATTATTGAAATCAGCTTTGTGTTTTTAAAAAAAAGTACAAAATTTGAATATCAGTAAATGCTTAGCGCTTCAAAGCATGTTTCATAGGGTGCAAAAAGTTAAGTAATTCTGCATCTCACCTTTCTAGAGGTTGGACAGAAGCCATGTGTATAGTTCTAGGATGTTTCCATGGTTTCTTAATCAGGTACAACATAGAAGGGGAGGAGGAACATTTCTGGCACTTAACAGCCCTTCCAGATGATTTACGGTTTTACATAAGCTTTCCCTAAACTGAAGGGTTTTTTTTTAGGGTTGGCACCTCCTTCCCTGTCTCCATGCCCTGCTAGTTTTGTGTTCAGTGGCCCATGGTTATTAAAATTCTTATCAATACAGAAATTCTTCTGTGGAGTGTGCTTGTTTTCTGGGATCACAAATGCCTTCTGAAGTTATTGGTTTAGCCAAAGAACAAGTTTCTGTGCCATATTTTTAAAAATAAATGTATAAGGTTCAGTTAATATTCACATTCAATTACAGTAATTAAATTGTCAGAATCAGAACTTGCCAAGGGAATTAACAAACTCTTTCCTGATTTGCCCCAAGGTTACTGGCGCTCTGTCCCTGAGGACATTTTGTAAATCAGCAAGGGCCAGGTTTGGCTTGTGTCCATTGCTGAGAAAACTGGGAGACCATTTGTCATTTTGTAGAGCAATGTGTCAAAATCATCTTGCAGGTAGATGGAAAAAGAAAAGAAAGTGACCCGTTTAAATTTGCCTTACCAGGGCAGCTATTTTTGATCTGCACTAAAGTTGCTTGGTAGGACTCAAATTGGAAGATGCCTTGTTACAAAGACTGGGCTGTGCTAACAATCTAACGATTTATTCTGTGGATTCTGCCTTGTCAAACTTTTCCTGCATCTTCCCCCATCAAATGTAGAAAAATTGTGGGGGGACGGGGCAGGGAGGAGCAGGAATTCAGCTTTAAATAACATTTCTGAATAACAGAGTCCTACAGTTGCATTAACTGTGCTTAAATTCCCCCTTTTAAACAAGGTGTATTCCTAGAGGGAAAAGTACCTAATTTTTTTAAGTGCCCACACAAACATTACTGGAATCTCAAGTGTAACGTTATTTTCGTTCCACTAGAATAACTCTCTTGAGAGCAGATATGAGGAAGTAGCCACTCTTGATGCATCGCTAATGACACAAACCTGCAAATTCTTGCTCACACGAGTAAAGATTTCTGACATGAGTAAAGACCTGTACCTGGAAATCCTCACTTAAAAACTTAGAAAACCCCACTTCAGCTACCAGTTAAATATCATACCCTAAAGAGGACTGAGACCACTCATGTATGGCACCAAACATTAACTACAATATTTGAGATCAGTGGTTTTATATTCTCCCCATTCACTGCTGCCCTTCACCCTGTCCAGCAGTTTAAATCAATGTGGCTATAAAATGCTAGCTACCATTCTGATTTGATTGCATTTTACACCCACTTTGTGGTGGTACAAGATGAGAATGGCCGTAATGAGTCAGACCAAGGGTCCAGCTAGCCCAGTATCCTGTCTTCCGACAATGGCCCATGCCAGGTGCCCCAGAGAGAATGAACAGAACAGACAATCGTCGAGTGATCCACCCCCTATTGTCCACTCACAGCTTCTGGCTGTCAGAAGCTATGGACACCCAGAGCACGGGGTTGCATCCATGACCATCTTGGCTAATAGCCATAGATGGACCTATCCTCCATGAACTTATCCAATTCTTTTTTGAACCCCATTATACTTTTGGCCTTCACAACATCACCTGGCAACGAATTCCACGGGTTGACTGTGTGTTGTGTGAAGAAATACTTTAGTTTATTTTAAACCAGCTGCCTATTAATTTATTTAGGTGGCCCCTGGTTCTCATGTTATGTGAAGGAATAAATAACACTTCCTTATTCACTTTGTCCTCACCAGTCATCATTTTATAGATCTCTATTATATCCCCCCTTAGTCGTATCCAAGCTGAAAAGTCCCAGTGTTTTTAATCTCTCCTCAAATGGAAGCTGTTCTATACCCTTAATTATTTTTGTTGTCCTTCCCTGTACCTTTTCCAATTACAATATATCTTTTTTGAGATGGGATGACCAAAACTGCATACAGAGTTTTATATAGTGGCATTATGGTATTTACTGTCTTATTATCTATCTCTTTCCTAATAATTCCCAGTGTTCGGCTAGCTTTTTTGAGTGCGATTGCACATTGAGTGGATGTTTTCAGAGAATAATTCACAATGACTCCAAGATTTCTTTCTTGTTTGTTTGTAAATAATGGACACCTTAACATGCTTTGTATTTTCAACCCAGTTTATTTCTATCGCTTTATTAAAAAGTATCAGAGGGGTAGTCGTGTTAGTCTGAATCTGTAAAAAGCGACATAGGGTCCTGTGGCACCTTTAAGACTAACAGAAGTATTGGGAGCATAAGCTTTCGTGGGTAAGAACCTCACTTCTTCAGATGCAAGTCACAGGACCCTCTGTTGCTTTTTATTAAAAAGTTAATCCTTTTCTTAATCCCGTATGTCCATTACTCAACTCTGGTTATTTGCTTCTTATTTTATATATATTGTCTAGATACAAGATCTCTTCTCAAACTGTGCATGTGCAGAACCGCTGTTGAGTTCAGCGGTGGTTCTTGGTGTGAAAGCCTTGCTAAATCTGGCCTATAATGGAGTTTGTTCTTTCTGATAGTTTTGCTGTGTGTGTAATATATATTATATTAAGGGAACATTAAGGTTGCAAAGTCAAGCACTCAAAAGTTAAGAAATGCCAGAATTAAGGTTGCTTGTGCATTACTGAAAAATGTATTATTTTCCCCCTAGCCTCGTTCTCAGAAACAGTGAGCCATTTTTGCTGAAATCTTCCCAGAATGTTCATCCTGAGGCAGACACATGGCATGGAAAATGTCAGCCCAAACAGTTAGCCTGGCAAAGTTAGAAAAAAAACAGAAAATGGTCTTATAATGAGAAGCGTCAGGCAACCTTCATGAACTATATTAAGTAGTGTGGTGCTATGGTCAAATGGGAACACCTAGGGTGAAATGATACGAAACAGTTATGAAAAAACTTTTCAAATGATCACAGGTGTTAGATGAGATTTGTTACCTCAATCTCCTCCTGCCAGTGCTGGAGTGTTCCCTACAACATATGTTCTAGTACTTTAAGTATCTTCCGGGGATGAGGTTTCCACCTCTTCCCTTGGGAGACTATGCCACAGATTAATAGAGCTCACTATATTTTTCCTCACCACTTTGCATCTTATGGAGACATTTGTACCTGTGCAAAGTGGGTGTAATACAGTATTCTGATTTGGGAGCGTTTTAAACATGCTTTGTGTTTGCATAGATGACTGCATATGGTGCAAACCAATAAAGAATTAGGCCCCCTTAAGTCTAAATGTTCCTTGCCTTAATTTTATCTCCTTATTCCTCAATATACCCCCTTGTGTGATACCAAAATATTGGCAATGTTCACCAAAAAAATGTAGTATGTTCTCTCCTTTCCCTTGCCAATTTAAGAGGGTGGGTTGGTTGGTTGGTTCCCTCTCCCCTTCACACTGCACTAATTGCTAAATCCTGTTCCCACTGAAATCCATGGGATTTCTGCCATGACTTTCAGAGTAGGGTCTAGTGTCTGACCCTAGATACTTTTCCTGTTTTCTCTCTTTAGATGTTGAAATGCAAAAAAAACCCTTTAAATCCACATGCTGAAAATCTTTTTCCTGATCACCTTTAAATTATTTCCCCCAGGAGGACAACACCTGTGCGGATTCTCCGGAAGAGGACAGAAAAGAAGACCAGGGGATGCCCAACCCAGTGGACCATAGTAATACAGTGACCAGCACCATGACGGTGCAAGAGTATTTTGCCAAGCGCATGGCAAAACTGAAGAAATTCCAGAAAGAACCAGAGAGTGAGTTAGCTGATCCTGGCACAACCGCAGCTGAAGACTTAGAGTCTTCACAAGGACTGAAAACCAAATCCAAAAAGAAAAAGAAAAGCCGGAAAAATGCTGAGGCAGAGAACGTGGACGGTTATGAAGAACCAAAGGTGAAACGCTCCAGAACAGATGGCTTGTGGGAAGAAGAACTGGAGACAGCAAACACTGAAAACCAACCAGGGAAAAAGAAAAAGAAAGCTAAAGGTCAACGCAAAGGTGAAGATGTCAGTTGTAATGGAAATTCTTGTGTTTTCCCAGGGAGCGGAGAAATTTACCCTGGAACATCTGACGGGGAAAGTCTTGGTGAAGAAGACTCCAAGACAAAGCAAAAGAAACCATATAAGAAAAAACACAAAAAGCAGAAAAAAGAGGCAACTGAGTATGTCGACAGAATGCAGAGACAAAAGAAGAAACATTCAAGTTAACTTAGCAGTGTCTTGGACTTTGGAATGAGTTAGACGTTGACATGTTGAATATGAAGCCTGTAAATGCTAGCCAGACATCAAAATGGAGTTCATCCCATGTGTAGCACTCTCTCTATCAGTACTGAAACCTCAGACTCTTTAAACACAGCTCTTGTTGGCAGGGCGGGAATACATTGTCTCGTCATAGGTGGGGATGAAGCATGCTATTAACTGTTGTACATAACAGTGCTGTGGGCTAGGCTTTTCCCAAGTCTACTGTAGTTAGGCTCTGCCTGTGCGCCAGTAATCAGCAGTTAGCCCGCCCCCTGGTCCCCCACCCCACCAGCAAGATCTATACTTTAGCACAGTGGACTTGAATCTACTCTCGCTTACACAGATATCATTTCACTGAAGTCAGTCACCAGTTGCTAGTGTGAGAAAAGAACAGGACTGTGTTATAATAGAAAATGCCTACAGATCACTACCCCATCCACTGCCCTCTTCCCAGCCTTGCAAAAATTTAATTCAGTTGCATTTTTTTATCATCCCTGTTTTCTTTTGTGCCAATGCAGTTGCCTTCTGTGAGTCTGAGCATGTACCATATAGATGTGTATAACCTTTTCATTGATTTCCTTTTGCAGCTAAAATGAATTTTGCTTCCTCTTAAAATGCCTGCTCTAATTAAAGGATTGTGCCCATGTGTCAGTGCAGGAGAATGGAACAAAATAGTTTTTTGTTCCCTAGCCAGTAGTTAACTATTGCCGGGGAGGTATTTTGTTGTTACAGAGCTACACAAGAGAATTCTTTTTAGTAGCCTCGGCCGTGTAGCTTAACTTTGAGTTTCAGGCCACAATTCTAGTATTTACCTTGACCCATTCAGTGTTCAAAATGTCACACTTGAGGAGCTTTGTAGGTGGCATACCTGTTAGCAAAATACTTTAAACAAATGTAGCTGTTTGCATGCATTGCGGGAAGGAGTTGCCATTTGTACAAGGAAAACCGAATTGATTAGTACAATTTAGCTGTTTAAATTTATTTTTTAAAATTGGCTATACATTTGAAATGGAGGACAGCTAATGTCGGGACACCCGACGCCCGTGTACACAAGTCTAAATGCTGAGGACCAGATTCTGGGACACTTAGAGTGGTGGCATCGCCAAGAGATACTGG
>NC_048300.1:194768059-194796695 GCF_013100865.1 Trachemys scripta elegans
AATCTGTCTTGACCTCCAGGAAATCTCCTGTGCCTTTTAGATTGAAGAGAAGTTGCCTTCCTGTTGTGTTCTCAGATAACAGAGACGGAGATCAAACCCACTTGTAAATAACTAGATTTAATCAGTTTCCCTTGGAAAATGTTGATGTTTAAAAGTATTCTGGTTACCGAGAAAGCCTCAGAAGGGCAGTTGCTTTTCCAGGGCGTTAGAATAACTTCGCGCAACGTTTCTCTAGCAATTCTGTCCCCACAGTCGTCGTAATACAATTCTTAGTTTAACAGCTCGAAATAATTTCGGATGCTGTACAGAGGAGTGTTCTAGGGACAAGGAAGCGGAGCCGGATCTCGGTCCCGCACAACACGTTTACACGCCCCGCTTTAGATCACCTTTAATCTGGCAAGTGTCAACAGAACCTGAGACACGTGTTTGAAATCGCCCTGGCTGCAGGGCGGGCCACCTGTCCAAACACCCAGGTCTCGCTGGGACTCTCTGGGCAGAGCAGCCAAACGATCTCCCGACACTTTGAAACGCCTCTAACCCCCGGCTGAAGGAAATGCCTCCCCAGCTCGGGGCCAGTCCCGCTAGCTGTCTGGCAGCACAAATAGGAAATCCACCATCGTTCAAACGGGAGCCGCTGAAGTGCTGTAAGTCATGTCAGGGGGTCAGAGTCATAAAGGAACCCAGGGCCGAACTAGAACCGTTTTATTTCTCCCGACACCGCCTAGCCCGAGAGGAGGCGAGGATTTCAGATGCCTTTGCCGGCTGGGGTTGGCTGCACCTCGGTCTCTGGTGCATGGTGGGGGAGAGCTTTTTAGACCCCCACTGTTTCTGGCTGAAACTTTCCAAACAATTCTTAAAACTCATCCCTAGTTCTCTTTCCGACAAGCAGCACCTGCTCTTGGCTCTTGGTTTTGTGGTGTTGTTTTAAGCAACATAGGTGGAGTGATGATATTTTGACTTGACACATCCTGGATTTCCAACCAGGGGTGCAAAATAGCAGGGGGTTGTCAAGGAGACAAACTTTTACACCTGGGGGTGGGGTGGTGACAGCGGCTGGATTGTAGAGGGCAAATTCGTGCTTCTGGAGAGAGAAGGGGGGATCTGTAGTGTTGGGGGGGGACCAGGGTGTGTCTTCGTTTCTTTTAGGCGTGTTGGCTTTTCCTGCCTCCCTCGGAGGCCCTTCTTCGGATGTGTTCCAAGTAGGGTGCCCAGATGTCCCGATTTTATAGGGACAGTCCCAATTTTTGGATCTTTTTCTTATCTAGGCTCCTATTACCCCCCCCCCCACACACACACACACACACACACCCCATCTGGATTTTTCACATTTGCTGTCTGGTCACCCTAGTCACAAGTATCTTGGAAAAGCAGGAGCGTGGGCTTTGCTTGGGCCATCGTGTACCTTTGTGGGTAACAAAACCCAGGTCGCCTTCAGCCCCCTTTTTGGGGCGTTGCCCCTTGGATTCGTTATTTGCATGGTGAATCTGAAGCTCATGCGAAGTGTATAAACATCTCGGTCGCAAGTCGCCCAGCAACAAGGGCAGCCGGTTTCGGACTGGTTAAAGGTCCCTGTAAGGCTGTCAGGTGCCTTCAGCTGATCTCTGTTTGGCTGCGGCCCGTAGGCGTTCACACTGCGGCTCTGCGGAGATTTCCTCGGGTCTGGGGCCCGCCTGACCAGTCGGAAACAAGCACTGTCAGACAACCCCCCGCACGGTCTAGTGGCTGGGGCAGCGGGGGCTAGGGCCTGAGTGGTTTTGCAGCTGATTGGCAACTGGACCTTGGTCAAGTCACGTGGCTTCCGTGTGCCTCAGTTTCCCTATAATGCAAGAAAAGGGTAATGTGCTCTCTCCGCTTTGCAGAGGGCCGTGAGATCTTGGGATCAAAGAGAGGTGTGTGTGTGTGTGTGTGTGTGTGTAAAAACCAGGCCTTTGTCCTTTTATTATGAATTTCAATCAGACTAAGGCGGGAGAATTCAGATCTTGTTGATCTTTTATACCTGGCTCTTCCCTCGGTTACCTTCTTGCAGACTGGAGTAGCCAGGTGGCTGGATGTTGAACTTGGACGCTTGCCCCCCTCTCCCCCCCCCCCACCCCATCCCCAGACTTGCTCTGCGGCTGACAGGTGGAGTTGCCATTGTCCCCTGGGGGCAGGAGAAGGGAGCCCCGGGGCGGGGTGGGAGAAGCAGCTGGAGGAGGGATGGGGGGGCCGGACTGGAAGGCCGGTGGGGGGGCTCCCCCCTGGGGCTGAGCCAGCCCCTCTGCTGCGGGCAGGTTGCCGGGAGAAGTTGCTCGCAGGCCTCCTGGCTGGGGCGCCGGAGTTTGAAAACAAGGAGGAGCCGCAGGCACCTTCGGTGTCATTGGAGGAAGCTTCTCCGAGGAGCTCATAAATACAGCGCCCGGGCTGCAGGGTGCAGCTCGGCCGGGGGCCCCCTGGATTACGCTGCCAGAGAGGGGGGGGGACAGCCAGGGAGCCCCGGGCGCTGCAGGGGGGGACTCGGAGCCAGGCGGCGGGGAGCGGTCGGGGGCCAGGGGCGAAGCGGGGGGGTGTCCCGGCCATGGCTTCCCTGCTGGGCTCCTACCCGTGGTCCGAGAGCCTGGATTGCTCCGCCCTGGACGGGGAGCTCCCGGAGGGGCTCTCCCCGCCGGCCGCGCACCGCTCCCCGGGGGAGAAGGGCTCGGAGCCCCGCATCAGGAGACCCATGAACGCCTTCATGGTGTGGGCGAAGGACGAGAGGAAGCGGCTGGCGGTGCAGAACCCGGACCTGCACAACGCGGAACTCAGCAAGATGCTCGGTGAGCCGGAGCCCCCGGGCGGCCCGGATCCGTCCCCCGATGCCCCCGGCGCTGGGTGGCCCCGGAGAGGGAGGGGGGAAGCCCACGCTCCTGCCCCCGGGCTCGACCCTAACCCCGGCCGCCCCCTGTGACCTCCCCTGCCGGTCTAGACTCGGCTATCCAAACACCAGCAGGTGTTCGCCTGGCTCAGACACAACACCCCGGGCAGCGCGACTGACCGGCCCCGGGTGTGCGCTTGGTCTCTCCGATCCTGGCTGGGTTTGGGGAACCCGGCTGGGACCCCGTGGCCGGAGCAAAGCGGGTAGAAAGAAGTCCCCGACTCGCGGTATTTTCCGGGTTGAAGTTGTCACGTTGTATTAGTTTTGCGAACTCTCCAATCCGCCCCGTTCGTTAGACCCAGGAGGCAAAGAAACATGGTCTGAGCCGGGGGAAATAGATCTTCAGGGCGATGATTGTTTAGTCCTCCAAAGTCAGTGATTTCTTTGGTCTTTTCTCCAGTTTTGTGATTTGAGGGGAAGAAATTCCCTCCCCAAACTGACCGACAGCCATTTATTGTCCCGGGTGGCTTCCCAAAGTGGAATTCACTTGTGTGAATGTGTTTTGTTTTAAAAACCTCCCATCCCTAAATGTGTCTGGCCCCCCTAGTCTGTGTGGGGAACGGGCAGATTATTTCCATCTTTCCCCTTGGAAACGGCCACCAGCACTTGGGTCTGTTTCCTTTGATTTCGTGTTCTGGGGCTCGAGGGCAGGCGACGAGTTGCCCGCTTTGCAGAACCTCGGCTTGGTCTAATTACAAGACCCAGGGGCTTTCTCCGCAGCTTGGGCAGGGCTGCGAGGCAGGGAGCAGCTCATGAAAGCGGTTGTTTAAAGAGGGAAGGGAATACCAGCCACACATGGCTCTATCCCTCCCACTCCAACCTCTTCACTTTTTGCTATCCTGGGGATGCCCCACTCCCTAGGGCTGTAGGATTCAGGCACTCCCCTCGACCCAATATTTTGGATAGGGTCATACAGCTGTATTGAGGCCAAATCCCAGTTCCATTGGATTCAGTGGGTGTTTGACCATTGTTTTCTCCAAGACTAGGCTCTGTCCCTTGGTCCCAGCCAGCGCTCTCTGGGTGCTTAGGGACACAGACCCTCCATGCCCAGCGCAGATGCCACAGCTGTGGATTCTAAGAGGATTTTTGTTCCTTCCTTGTTGCAGGCAAGTCCTGGAAGTCTCTGAGCCCTTCCCAGAAGAGACCTTACGTGGAGGAGGCGGAAAGACTGAGGGTGCAGCACATGCAAGATTACCCCAACTACAAATACAGGCCCAGGAGGAAGAAGCAGGTCAAGCGGATCTGCAAGCGGGTGGATCCAGGCTTTCTGCTGGGGAACCTCGCCAGGGATCAGAACTCGGTGCCGGAGAAGCGGGCCTGCGGCAGGACAGTGGGGGGAAAGGAGGGGCAGGGTGAGTACTCGCCTGGCCCGGTATTGCAGAGCATCAGGGGCTACAGGGAGGCCCAGGCCAGCAGCGGCAGCAGCAGCACCAACATGGACACCTACCCCTACGGGTTGCCCACCCCGCCTGAGATGTCCCCTTTGGATGTGATAGACCCTGAGCAGAGCTTCTTCTCCTCCCCGGGCCCAGAGGAGCATCGCCACCCCCATATGACTGGGGCCCCTTACTCTCCAGAGTACTCCACCAGCCCCCTCCAGTGTAACCACCATCCCCTTGGCCCCATGTCCATCCCTCAGCCCAGCACCTCCATGATCCCCCCAATCCCCAGCTGCCCCCCTCCTCCTCTTCCCACCTATTACACGCCAGCCTTCCACCCCATCCACTCCCCCAACCTCCAGGCTCATCTTGGTCAGCTCTCCCCGCCCCCTGAACACCACGGCTTTGACAGCCTGGACCAGCTGAGCCAAGCAGAACTTCTGGGGGAGATGGACCGCAATGAGTTTGACCAGTATCTCAACACTCCCGGCCACTCAGACCACAGCGGGATGATAATCAATGGACACGTCCAGGTGTCTCAGGTTGCAGGTGGCTCGCCCTCTACAGAGACTAGCCTCATCTCCGTCCTAGCAGATGCCACTGCTACCTACTACAACAACTACAGCGTCTCCTAGGCCAGAAGGAGCAGGGCCTGTGGACTGGCCGAGGACAGACCCTACAGTATTATTGGCATGGCTCCATGTACACAACAGCTGGTGGACACCTCGCTCCTCACCTCAGGGTTGCCAAGTCAGAACTGAAATGGTTTTGGAGCCTCCTTTCTGTCCTAGGTAATGGATTTTGCTTCTCGGACATCCACTGGCATCAATATTAAGTATCCTGCTTTAAAAGGTATTTGATATCCTGCTTCAGAAAAGGTCTGTGGTCAAGTCCCTTTTCCAAGCCAGCTGGTCACTGGCTACAGTCCTCCTACCAATTTATTCTATAAGCATGACAAGTCTTTGGATGGTGGGTCTGATTTTTCAGTGGCACCGAGGCCCAGCTCCGTACAGGTATTTAGGGTCCTAATTTCCTGGATCTGGGCCAGAGCTCCCTCAATTCCAGCTGGATCCCATGGGGGCTGCAAATTCTCAGCTCCTCTGAAAAATCAGCCCCTGAGTCTTGTTCTGTGTAGCACTTGTGGTAGGGATGGGGGGGAAAGCAAAGAGGTGGCAAATGAGTAAACGTAACCCTCTGATCAGTGTGTGCCGCCTTCTGGGCCTACTGGCGTGACTCCATTACTGTCCCTACCTACAGAACCTGGCTCTTCGAGCTGTAGTCACTAGTTCAGTAATGCAGGTTTCCAATTCCAGTCCCAGGATTGGCTAAGATGGTGGCTGTCACAACCAGCTATTGCTGTACAGAGAGAATACGATCAGGGGATCATGAATGTCCTGTTCTCACGTAATTACCCTACGTGAAGAGCTTTAACCGAAGAGAGCTCTGAGGCTTTCAGTCATAGCCGTGTGGGTTTTCTGTTGGCCTGGTCTTGCATTCCCTATGTACTCAACAGTTTGACGGAAGTGGCTGGGAGTTTTTGAGTGTGCACTAGCATAAGGAATGCAATTCCGGTGAAGTCACTGGACTTGCAATCCCTAGTGCCAGCAGTGTATTTGGTCCTGTGTATGGAAAGGCATCTAATCTAATCTGTTGCACCCACATAGCCCCGCTCTGTGCCCCTTTGGCTCCTGAAACTTTTTGTGGATTTCAGTGGAACTCTGAGAGTGTATGGAAGGAAAGATCAGACCCAAGGAAGGAAAGATCTGGCCCAGGGTGGAGCCCTGATGTCATTCCCACCCCCCACCCTGAACCACTTGAGTGGGAGAGGAGTTCACATAACTGGAACTGTGGTGCGGTGACACAACATGGTCTTGTGATAATGGACTGACTGCTAGCTGCTCCGGCGGCAAGGTTGCAACTCAGCTTCTGTTTGTTTAAAGAGAAGTCAAGCTGAATTTTATAGTGTGCGCAAAATTCAGCTTCAGACTTTCACTAGGCTCTGATCCTGCTTTCACTGAGTTAAATGGGAGCAAGATCGGTCCCTGCCTGAGTCACTACAAGTAATTTCCCATGTACGTAGCCATGCTGGTGGCCTTCGTAACAGCTACTCCGAAGGCCAAGAACCTGAGTAATATCCCATCATGTCCCCTTTACCTGCAGCCACAGCTGGAAAGAATTTATTGTGTTGAGCACTTTGGAAAAGAGGTGATACGTAGCAGACACATTTGTATCAAGCATCATTTGAAGGCAAATACTTAATGTTTAGAAATGAAATGCCCATTCCTCTTTATGTCAGTATATTATTGCTTGTAATAAAGTTGTACATTGATATGTTCCATTATTTCTCCGTCATATTTTGCATTGCTCTTTTTTCATAAAGATGACATTTTATTTTAAATCAGTTATGTATCATGTTTAATCTTAGGGTTACTGTATGACATTTGGTTATGATTAGTTAGTAGCATGGTTATGATTTTCTGGTTTCAATCTTGAGTGCGTAATTAATTGCAAATGATAATATAATTGCAAATAATACTTTAAAAAAACCACAACTTTTAAGCTAACACTTTCCATCTTTTTTTGTGTGTGACTCTGATGCATTTTGAATGCGTGTAGATACGAGTTCGCATAAAATATTTAATTTAAATAAATATGTTTTTATACAATGACTGTTTTATCATTTAGATTGCTGTAGTTCTGGACAAAACTGTTCAAAGGGGAAGCATTTATTGTGCTTGATGTTGCATTGGGTTTTTTTAATTTTCAGCCAAACTTTTCTACATCTGTTTTTTTTTTTGTTTTGTTTTTTGTTTTTTTAAATAAAAAGGGCCTGTGGCTATCTTTAAAAACTGTGTAATCCGGGACGAATTTAAGTCACAATTTGAAATATTTTTTTCCCTTCCCAATGTATCAGGGGAAGTCTCTTTAAGGGTTGTGATTGTGCATTCCTGCTATCCAAAGTGCCCTTCGATATCAGAGTTTTGTGTAGGCGAGGATTGCGAGATCCAATCCAGGCACAATTCGGGGGCCCACTGAAGTTAATGGGGAATTTGCCATTGATTTGGCGTAGGAGTGGACCTCAAAATACGTGGATTGTTTTGCTGAGTATAATCCGAGTCTTTACGGCATGATTCTTATTTGCACTAAGGACACTTTACACTAAACATTTACACCCCTTACGAGCCCTCCTTTTCATTGCCAGAGTGATGTAAAGGGTCTAACTGAGAATCAGGACAAATAGTCTCAGAAGGTGAAGTTGTGGGTGTGGAATGTAAGACGCGTGAAAGAGAGGAGGTAAGAAACGCAGTGGGGTATGATGGATGGGTTTCAAATTGTAACTCTGAGACATAGGAGGTGAAGAGCTCTACAGACAGAGCCAGATTCCTCTCTACTCAACTGGTGTAACAGACGAGAGTTTAGCCCTTATCCCTCACCTGATCCTGCAGGCCAAACCTACAGCCCATTCAGGCAAAACTTTACTTGAACCTGTGCCTGGTAAGGACTTTGAAGTCGAGTCCATGGACTCATATACCTCTGTAAGGCCTCTTTCTTCCCCTCAGATCCACGGGGCAGGAGCCAGTTTTCCGAGACATCTTGTGATGGGTGACTATGAATTCTGAGAGGAGTGAGTCTTGGGGGAGTCCAAACTAATCAATTTCACCGGCTTTATATGCTCCAGACCAAGCATTCTCATGATGCCCTGATATCTGTACAACGAGGCCAGAAGGGTGACCAACACTAAGGAAAGCTACCTAGAAATCCCTCGCTCACTGACACAGCCTCTTCTTTTGTTTCTGCTCCTCAGCATACACACTTCTGTGACTATGATGCGTCTGTATTGCTCAAGTGAGTTTTGATGGGTATTAGGGACACAATATACTACACTCAGATTCTGTGCACATGGTATAGAGGGAACTATGCCAGAAGGCGCACTTTGCACATTCAAGATGTTTTGCGACCATGAGTGAATTAACCCTCACAATCCTGCAGAGTTGATGTTCCTAACCCCTTTTTACAAGTTGGGAAACTGAGGCATAGAGGAATTAAGTAATTGGCCCAAGGTCACATAGCGAGTCAGGAGCAGAGTCAGTACTGGGTCCTACATCTCCAGACTCCTATTTCCATGCTCCAACCACAATACCAGGCTGCCACTCAGATGATGGGGATGACTTCAAAGCATGAGGGCAGCAGAGCCATAAAAGGAAGTCTCCGTTTATCAAATGTGGGATAGATTCCGAATTCATAGGGTAGCTTGGAAGTGAACTCAAGCTGCAAAATCCAATCTGGATTTAGTTTTCAAATACCCCAACGTTCGGGGCTTCTTTGATTCAGGAGTTCTAGCCAGCTCCTGGGAAAGAGAAGAGGGTGCATGCAACATTCAAAATGTAGGGGGAGATTTTCAAGAACAAAATTTCCATTGACTTGCAAGGTGACGTCTGTTCCTGGATCAGATTGGTGCTTCTGCAAATCCCACCCCACTGGCCCCACTGAAAGTCAGTGGGGTTTGTACTTCTAAGGCACCACCTAAGTGCTTTTGAAAATCCCCCATGTAGTCTTTCAGCTGAAGTAGTGAGGGCTCATGCATTTAGAGCTGGAGATTGCAGGTTTAAATGCTGCGAACAGATCCAGCAGGGTTGGTTATAGTAGTATCCATACTAGGGTGACCAGACAGCAAATGTGAAAAATCAGGACAGGGGGTGGGGGGTAATAGGAGCCTATAGACCCCTCAGGTTTAAAACAAATAAAAGGAAGTTCTTCATCACACAGCGCACAGTAAACTTGTGGAACTCCTTGCCTGAGGAGGTTGTGAAGGCTAGGACTATAACAGCGTTTAAAAGAGAACTGGATAAATTCATGGAGGTTAAGTCCATTAATGGCTATTAGCCAAGATGGGTAAGGAATGGTGTCCCTAGCCTCTGTTTGTCAGAGGGTGGAGATGGATGGCAGGAGAGCGATCACTTGATCATTACGTGTTAGGTTCACTCCCTCTGGGGCACCTGGAATTGGCCACTGTCGGTAGACAGGATACTGGGCTAGCTGGACCTTTGGTCTGACCCAGTATGGCTGTTCTTATGTCACCCAAAAATCGGGACGGTCCCTTTAAAATCGGGACATCTGGTCACCCTAACCCATACCCCAATCAGTATTGGGCCTCATTGAGCTAGGGGCTCAAAGCCCAGCGACAGACGTGTTCCCTGTCCCAAACAGCTTGCAATCAGATTTGATAGTAAAGTCTGATTTCTCCTCCCGTCTCACAGACAGAGGCTTGTGTCCTGAACAGAGATTGTGTAATGACAACCGAGGAGCGTATCACCAGAGGCCTACCTTAGGAGTAGACCTGTCTAAGGAGGTAAGGCTAGCAGCGCCCCCTAAAGGCAGTCTGGATCCCTAGTGGGTGCAAGGATGCAAAATGAAAATTGGTCTCACAGCCCAGCGATGGTACAAACAACAAACATGCACCAAAGCCTTACAAGGAAATTAGAGCTTGGGCTTGTAACAAGCCAATGAAGCTCCCACTATTCTGGCTAATCATGAGTCTCTGGGTAAGTTATAACCGTTTATTACATTATTTGTATCTAATGCAGATATTGGGTCTAATTTTCTGGGCCGCCCGGTTCCCATTGACGTCACCTGGAGCAATGGGTGCTCTGCACCTCAGAAAAATCACATCCGGTGCATCTTACCTATTGTTCTGAAGATGTAACAGGTATTTTTTAAGCCCTCTAATCCATCTTGCAGGGCAGAAGCTAGATTAATCCTTGGTTTAACTCGGCTGACTTCTGTGGCGTTATGGAAGGGATGACTTTGTCCCCCTTGCTTAACACAGAATCACGGGAGGAAAAGCAGCGTGAGTCACCCACGCACCTTACTTGTAGCAGAGCTGGGCTGAATCAAAAACCTTGGACACTGGGGGAATTTGGATCTGAATTCGAACGATGGGTTTGACTCTATAATAGACAAAACTGGCACATGAGGCACACCCATACTTTGGGGAATCTGCTTCCGGATCAGAACCTGGTCACTGGGGTGGTTTCCGCAGTGGAGAAATTCGTGATTAGTGCCATCAACCCATCTCCTGACAACGTCTTAATAGCCACAGCAAAACGGAGTTCTCTGTTTTCATCCTAGGTAGCTAACTGCAAAGTCAGCTCGCTTGGGAATTTATTTTTAGCTCCAGGCCTTCAGTGCTGCCAGAATGGCACCCCGGAGGGAACAGTCCCTTATTTACTCACCAAACAGGGCATGAGCAAGTGGTAGCCTCCCACTCAGTCCTCCAACAACGTTTCTCAAATCAGACCTGTGGGGACCGTTTCCCCTCTTTGGGGCAGGGACTGTCGATTGCTCACTATGTGTATGTACAGCACATAGCAGAGTAGGGCTCTAATCTCAGATGGGGGCTACTGGAAAATAAATAAAAGCCATCAGATATGGTAAGGAACATACTGCCGTCTCTAGGTCCATTCAGTCATTGGCCTCTCCGCTGCAAATACCAACGAGAGCCCACTACGTGCCTATTGTGGTGGTGGCTTTTGTGACATGGCCATCTCAGAAAGCAGCTTGTTCCACATCGATACCTTACACGGGTCTCTCTTTCCCCTGGAGCAGTTGGCCACTCTCCCCAGAACAACCCAGGGTGAGGCCTCGTCTTTGCACCAGGCTGGCAACGATTCTCCATCTCCTGCTCCTAAGATGCATCCATCCGTCGTCTCCTCCAGGTTGCACAGGCCGGGGAGTGAAAATTAAAATGAGCCCAGGGGGAATTCAAACCCAATCTCTACTGCAGTTTTTGGCATAGATCCAGGGCAGGGATGGGAGGGAGGAGGAGGAGAATTGGAAAAGTCACCTATAGCCTTAGATTGGGTCTCAAACCCCACTGTTTGAACCAGCAGGGCAGCGATTTTCCATACTACAGTCAAGCTGCAGTCAATATTTTTGTTGTGCAAGTTGCAATGTGAGTAACGGTGAGCAATCATGACCTCACCCTTCCCGGATAGCCCTGGAATTCAGTCCGTCTGGGAGTTAGTGTGTGTCATGCACCTGGCCTCCCGGGAGAACTGATTTCCTTTAAATTCACAGAACAGGTGGTGATTCTTCTCAGTCACTGAGGCCAGAATTGCTGAAGTTGAATCTGTCCTAACTCAGCCACTACGGGAAAGGAGAGGCCACCAACCCTTTTCTGTCCCTCTTTGATTGATATCTGTCCAGATCTCATTCTGTCTGAGACGTCAGAGGAGAAAAGGTTGGGAGAGAGTCAACCTAGCTATGTGGGGGTCATTTATTGAGTATTTATTGGTGTAAAACGGCCTCGCTCTCTTGCATCCTGTGTGTTTAGTGCTGGACATGGCACAGTCCTGCCCTAAGGAGACTAGATTCTAAAGGGGGCCTGACAGTTCGGAAGCACCATACGCTGGGTTGCCTGTTGCTCGCCAAATCCCAAGTTGGGGGCGGATATTTTCAGTGGAACCCCAGTTGGCTTAATTGGAGGGGGGGGGAGTGACCATTTGTCACAGGAGGAGAAGGATTTTTAAGGTCAGGCTTGACAAAGCCCTGACTGGGATGATTTAGAATCATAGAATATCAGGGTTGGAAGGGACCTCAGGAGATCATCTAGTCCAACCCCCTTTGTTGGGGTCGGTCCTGCTTTGAGCAGGGGGTTGGACTAGATGACCTCCTGAGGTCCCTTCCAACCCTGATATTCGATGATTCTATGATTTGCAAGCGGCAACAGCAGCCTGGATAGCAAAATCAGTGAAGCATAGGCAACGTCCCCACGGGTGGGAGAGGCTCTCATCGGAGCAGTCCTAGCATTTGGAAAGGAAGGGTGGTCTTGTGGTCAAGGAGAACTGGGTACATATCCCAGTGCTGCCACAGACTCTCTGGGTGACCCCAGGCAAGTTACTTCACCTCCCTGTGCCTCAGTTTGCCCCCTCTATAAAATGGGGATAAGAATGATCCCTTTGTCTGTGTTATCTATTGAAGCCTAATCTACACTGAACAAGTATGTCGGTCAGGGCTACAAAAAAAACCCAACCCCGACACAGCTGTGCTGACACTCCCCTCCCCCCGTGCAGACACAGCTAGGTTGATAGGAGACTGCTTCTGTCAACAGGGCTAACTTCGTTTGGGGTAGCGGTGTTCCCCGTCTGTCGGTGCAGGCTGCGTC
Organism: Trachemys scripta elegans; assembly: GCF_013100865.1. NCBI lineage: Eukaryota > Metazoa > Chordata > Testudines > Emydidae > Trachemys > Trachemys scripta. Next base: position 194,780,493 of record NC_048300.1, read on the forward strand.
TACAGCGACATAGCCGTGCCAGTACCATCTCCGTAGCATAGACATACCCTTATGCTAAGCTCTTTGGGGCAGGGATTTCTCTTACTATGGGTACGTCTACACTGGAGCTGGAGCTGCAATGCCTTGCTGAAGTAGACTTACCTATGCTAAAAATAGCAGTTTAGCTGCATGGTTGTTGGGCTGGGTTCGCTGCCCCACGTACAAGCCCGTCCAGGGTCCTTCGATCTCTGATTTCTTTACAAGGGAGTGGGGATATCATTGTCCCTATATTACAGGTATGGAAACGGAGGCATAGAGAGATGAAGGGACTTGCCGAAGGCAGCACCGTGAGTCAGTGGAGGAGACCCCGATCTTCTGATTCCCAGCCAAGGGCCCCGCTTTATTGGACCCAGTGAATGCTGTGAATACAATGAAGTGGGATTGTTTTCTCCTTGCACTCAGAGCGGAGTCTTGGTGCGGGAATAAAACTTGTAAAAGGAAGATCTTCTCTTGCTCCTGTTTGTGGGGCCACATCTCCCTGTCCCCAGGGCCGGTGTAACCACTAGGTGAACTAGGCGGCCGCCTAGGGCGCCAAGATTCGGGGTGCCAAAAACCGGTGCCCCCCAATTTTTTTTTTACACGACTGTATTCATTTTTGAAAGTTTATAATAAGTGATGCGCCAGGGGGAGGGGAGGAGGAGAGGGGGGCGCAAGGTGGAAGTTTCACCGAGGGCGCAAAATGTCCTTGGGCCGGCCCTGCCTGTCCCATACCGGCCCAGCAAGCCCTTTCTTCGGGAGCTCTCCCGTTCTGGACAATGAGAGTTTTCCCCCTGAGTTAGGACAGCAAGCTCAGACCCTCCCTTGATTAAGAGGAGGGAATGAGACAAGTTGCTGAGTCTTTTCCTGCTGAGCACTGCCAATGGGAGCTGCAGGGAGTGCGGGGAGGATGTGCCCAGAGCTGAGTGTTTCCTGCCTGATAACGCCGGCCCCTCCTGCCGGATGTTATGAGTCCGGGTCCTACCTTCACGATTCAAGTAAAGGGCCGAGGGAAAGCCTGGCTGTTTATGTCAAGAAAAAATAACTTCGCCCTCCATACAATTCTGCAGCTCCAAAGTTTTCCCTCGCTAGCTCCCTCTCACCTCCCCCGGACAAAACTCTGGGAAAATGAAAACAGGCCCAAAGACACAAAGCAGGAGCTGGGTGCCAATGGAGGAAAGGATAGAGGCGCTCCTTGAAACGTGCAGACGGTGGGCCCCCTCCCTGATAGGGTGACCAGACAGCAAATGTGAAAAGTCGGGATGGAGGAAGAGGGGGGTAATAGGAGCCTAGATAGGAAAAAGACCCAAAAATCGGGACTGTCCCTATAAAATCAGGACATCTGGTCACCCTACTCCCTCACTGTTATGAAGCAGAGGTCGGGCAGAACAGGAGTCTGGATTTGAATGCAATGGGCCGGACTCCGCACTCAGTTACTCTGGTATAAAACTGGAGTCACTTCGCTGAAATCAGTTGAATTACTCTGGATTGACCCCCATGTTAACAGAGAGTGTGATCTGCCCCCACCCCTTTATAATGGGGTGAAACAAACATCCCAATCTGATCACTCCTGAACTCACAGGTGTGAAACCCAGATTCCAATGGGCACTTTCCCAGCGATTGGAGTTCAGATTCTGTTGCAGAGAGAGGCTTAGGCTGCGACCGGTGATCCCAACCCAGAGCCAGGGCTGGAAATTGGCTTCAGGCCCATCTCTGAGATAAAGGACCTCAGTAACTAATAAGCAAGATGAGAGTGGGTGACAGAAGCATTGTGGAGGGATGGTGAGTGGGGAACACTTTTCTGGGAGGTGTTAAGCAGGGGAAGCCAACTGGTGGGTGGAGAGGGAATGGCACCCAACTCAGTAGGCCAAGGCCCTAATTTCTCTAAAAATCTGTAAACACCAGCCCGGGCTGGGACCTCTTTTTGATTTGTAATTGAGCCTTTTGTGCTGCCTCTCTCTCTCTTTTATGTGGGAGGACTGGGCTCCAGAACAAGACAGTGCTGTGAAAAGCAGAATGACACTTCTGCCATTCCTAGATGGACGTGAAATGACTTTCTTCCCACTAGGTAGCGTATGCACGGTGAAGGGCCTTGGTGTAATCGATAAAGCAGCGCGTGTGGCAAAGCCCTTTATGGTGACAGTCCTTCAGGCTTCCACTCTGGATCTCGGCATGCTTTGCAGAGGTGAGCAGTCTCCTTAACCCTACTTCACAGGCGGGGAAGCTTAGGGGCATGGACCTGCCTGAGATCACATAACCAAGTCATTTCAGTAGGAGGGTGGTGAAGCACTAGAATGGGTTACCTAGGGAGGTGGTGGAATCTCCATCCTTAGAGGTTTTTACGGCCTGGCTTGATAACGTCCTGGCTGGGATGATTTAGTTGGGGTTGGTCCTGCTTTGAGCAGGAGGTTGGACTAGATGACCTCCTGAGGTCTCTTCCAACTCTGATATTCTATGATTCCAGAGCTGGAGGTGGAACCCAGTCCCCTGCATTGGCCCATGCCGCGTGTCCCGAAGGGGTGAAATCCTGGACCCACTGGAATCAGTGGGAGCATTGCTGTGGACTTCAGCGGAGCCTGGATTTCACCCTAAGTGTTTTCAGTTGTACAGAGCTGCACCGGGAAGCTGTAAGATCAGAACAATGATCCGGGAAGCCTGTCTTTGGTGGACAGGTGGAACATTTCAACACCCCTAAAGATAGTTAAGACCCAGGCAGACTGCGAAGAGCTATAAAAGGATCTCTCAAAACTGGGTGATTGGGCAACAAAATGGCAGATGAAATTTAATGTTGATAAATGCAAAGTAATGCACATTGGAAAGCATAATCCCAACTATACGTATAAAATTATGGGGTCTAAATTAGCTATTACCACTCAAGAAAGAGATCATGGAGTCATTGTGGATAGTTCTCTGAAAACGTCCATTCAATGTGCAGCGGCAGTCAAAAAAGCGAACAGAATGTTGGGAATCATTAAGAAAGGGATAGATAATAGGACAGAAAATACCATGTTGCCTCTATATAAATCCATCACACCCACATCTTGAATACTGCGTGCAGATGTGGTCGTCCCATCTCAAAAAAGATATATAGGAATTGGAAAAGGTTCAGAAAAGGGCAACAAATTGATTAGGGGTATGGAACGGCTTCCGTCTGAGGAGAGATTAATAAGACTGTCACTTTTCAGCTTGGAAAAGAAATGGCGAAGGGGAGATATGATTGAGATCTGTAAAATCATGACTGGTGTAGAGAAAGTAGATAAGGAAGTGTTGTTTACTATGTCTCATAACACAAGAACTAGGGCTCACCAAATGAAATGAATAGGCAGCAGGTTTAAAACAAACAAAAGGAAGTATTTCTTCACACAACGCACAGTTAAGCTGTGGAACTCTTTGCCAGAGGATGTTGTGAAGGCCAAGACCATAACAGGCTTCAAAAAAGAACTAGATAAATTCATGTTGGATAGGTCCATCAATGGCTATTAGCCAGGATGGGTAGGAATGGTGTCCCTAGCCTCTGTTGGCCAGAAGCTGGGAATGAGTAACAGGGGATGGATCACTTGATGATTACCTGTTCTGTTCATTCCCTCTGGGGCACCTGGCATTGGCCACTGTCGGCAGACAGGATACTGAGCTAGATGGACCCTTGGTCTGACCCCATAGGGCCATTCTTATGTTCTTAATTTAACCCGGGGTGGGGGGAGAGGCAGAGGTCTCCTGCCCCCCTTGTGGGGCACAGAGAGGAGCCAGAAGAAAGGAGATGAAATGGCCTTGAAATACAGGAGAGGGAAGAGGGGCAGTTCCACAGCATTCTCCATCCTCCTTCACAGCTTGGGGGGCCCAGCTCCATGGACGCCATCCCAGGTGCGGGGGGAGTTCTGTGGATTTGGGAGGCGTGTGTGGCAGGTGATGTGCAGCCGAATAGCAGTCAAGCGGCTGGACACAGGGTTGCGGTGAAGAATCTGGGTTTTAAAAGCATCCGGATGCAGCTTTGAACTGCCTGCAGCCCATTCACCCACGCATGCCACACACTCTTCTGCCAGCACGGCCTAGCCGCCACCGCTGAGAGACGCTCCCTGGCCCAGCGCAGCCCTGCCCTGTTGTTATTTGCTCTCCTTTGCAGGCGCCCGTGCGCCTGCCGTGTCACTCAGCCCCGAGAGCTTCAGAGCTAACAAAACATCAGACGCATTCTGTGCGCTCAGGAAGGAAAGCTGCTCACGTGACGGGGTTAGTCAGATTTCTGTCCGCTCCTTCCCTGGGATCTCAGGCAGCCGGGGAGGCTGCTGACCAAAAACGTGTCTAAGCCCAGACACCAATGGGGATGGCAGATTCCGGCTCACCTTGCTGCCCCGCTGGCTGTTGGGAGCACACATCCAGGGGTGGCAAGGCCCCCTAGAGAACAGCTTGGCAATGCCTCCCTTCTTAACGTGCCTGGCCCAAAAATCTGTTTTTCGCTCCCATCTTCCTGCTCTGAGATCTTAAAAAATGTGGTTAATGTTTTCCTGTGAATTTCCTGCAGGTGAAAAGTGCTAGATTTACAGTCCTGCGGAGGGAAGTCCTTGCAGTAGCCACAGCTCAGGTGCAATTTGGGCAGTAGCAAGACAAGCTTCCCCTCTCTGCCTTTGAATCCTGATTCAAAACCCGTTGAGGCCAATGTAAAAATTCTCACTGACTGCAGCAGGCTTTGGATTGGGCCCCTGATGTCCTGGAGGGACCAGCTCCTGGGAAGAAGAGACATTTAATTCTCCATAGCCTGTTATATCCTGGTTTTCTTGGGCGTCATACAGAGCCAGGTAAACAGAGGCTGTTACAATGCAGACCACCTGTCTGCCGAGAAGTGCCATGAAATCCCTTCCATTGTGTGGAGTTTAGATTTGTTTCTGGCACTGATTGACAGTAGAACATTTTCTCCAAATGAACAATGGACGACGTTTGGGCTACAGGTTCCAGCAGGAGTCGGGAATCCCAGCTCTGCCACTTATTGGCTGGGTGACCAAGAGCATGTCTCCAGGTCTCGGTTCACCCCACGTATGCTGAGTAGGATGATGTCTGCCTCACTGAGATGCTGGGAGGTTTGAGTCGTTTGTTCGTTTAAGTAATATTCTTAAAGCTCTTAGAGATTCTTGGATGAAAGGTGCTATCAAAGGGGGAAGTATTATTGTTATTCCGTGACAACAAAACATTAAGGTAATACTTAGGGGCTATAAATACGTATCAGTAACTAAATTGGGCGGGAATTAAAAACATTGAAAAGCCAGGAAACAAGTCCAGGTAAAACTTAAAGAACTAACCATAAAACGTGGGAAAATAGGAAATTATAACATTATACTCAGAGATATAATTATAGGTGGCACTGGTAGCACCACTCACAGGCGCCGACTTTCTCATTTCCCCGGGGGTGCTCGACCCGTGCACCCCCCCAGGCCCTGCCCCCCCCCTGCTCCTTTCCCCAAGGCCCCCCCCCGCCGCCTCTTCCCACCCTCACTCCACCTCTTTCCGCCCGCCCCACTCTTCCTGTCTTGTTCCACCCCCTCCCCTGAGTGTGCCCCGCCTTCGCTCCACCTCTTCCTGCGCTCGCTCCTCCCCCTCCCCCCAGCACCTCCTGCCTGCCGCTGAACAGACAGCTGATCCGTGGTGGGCGGGAGGCACTGGTGGGAGGGAGAGGAGCTGATCCGCGAGGCCTGCCAGTGGGTGCCGAGTACCCACTATTTTTTTCCCATGGGTCCTCCAGCCCCGGAGCATGCATGGAGTCAGTGCCTATGGCCCCACCTATTATTAAGGTTACGTGACGTTTTCCATTATAAGACCCTATTTTCAATTGCTGATAATTTTGCCAAACTTTTACCATTTGGCCTGAAATTTCCCATACTGGGTGTCTGCCACAGTCTGAATTTTTTGGCATGTTTCAGCCAAAACTTGAACGGAGCTAGCGTGAGTCTGTCCAGCCAGGCTGAGAGGCTCACTCCCAGCAGCAGCGTAGACATACCCTCTGTGACTTACCTCCCCATCTGTAAAATGGAGCCAGGACTCTGAGCCCCTCTCCCCTCGCAAGGGGTCTCAGAGCCTGGCCCTCAGCCCGAGCCTGAAATCTGCACTGCAGTTTTATAGCCCTGCAGATCGAGGCCCACACGACTGAGTCAGCTAACCCAGGCCAGCCACTGTGGGTCTTTTATTGCAGTGTAGATACATACTCACAGGCACGTGAAAAACAGCTATAAGGCTGTTTCCTGGGTACTGCCTTCCAAGGGCAGGAGTAGAGGGCAGGCCGGGATGTGGCCTGGGGATGTGCTGGGGCTGCAGCATGCATCGCTATGCAGATTCTGGGCAATGCTTCAGTCCAGGGTGGCTGCTGTAATGTAGACAGGCCCCCCAGAGGTTTCTAAGTCACATCAGAGGCCTCTCCAGCAGCCCAGGCTCAGGGGGGCACAAAGGTGTCTCACAGCTACCTTGGTCCACATGTCCCCGTGGCTGAGTTCTGTGCTCCACCTCATGCCGTTACTCTATTCTTTGTATGGTTGTAGCACCTCCGGTTCCCAGTCATAAGTATTGCCAACCGCGTGAGCTCAAAAATCACGAGTCAGCCCCTCTAACGTCATGCGATTGACTCTAAAATCGCAAGATTTTTCTTAAAAAGTCAAACCATGTTTTTGAATCTGTCTTTTGACGTGTTGACTCCCCTCTAGTCCTCTGCCAAAGTCTCTGTGATGGCTTCAGGTTGCAAAGGCAGGCCTGGTTTGCACTAGAAAATCAGGTCAGTTTAAGTACCTTGGTCAGGAGTGTGAAAACTTCACACCCCACCCGAGTGGCCTAATTAAACCAACCCAGGTCCCCATGTAGACAGCACTAGGTCGCCAGAAGAATTCTTCCACCAACCTAGCTGCTAATTCTTGGGGAGGTGCCAAAATCCTGTGACTTGCGATTAGTTCAGGAGAGTTGTCAATGCTGCTTTCCCCTGGCTGCTTGGAGGAGACTCTCCTTCCCCACCACAACCCCCAGGCTCCTCTTCTCCTACCCCCATCACTGTCCTCTGCACCCCCTCAGCCTCCCTCCTGCCTCCACATTCCCCTGCATCCCTCAGCCTCCCTCCTGCCCCCACATTCCCCTACATCCCTCAGCCTCCCTCCTGCCCCCACATTTCCCTGCACCTCTCAGCCTCCCTCCTGCCCCCATCCCCCTGTAGGTGCCTCAGCCTCCCTCCTTCCCTCCCACATCTTCCTGTACCCCTCAGCCTCCCTCCTGCCCCCACATCTCTTGGCCCTCAGCCTCCCTCCTTCCACCCACATTCCCCTGCGCCCTCAGCCTTTCACCTACCCCCCACATCCCCCTGCAGCCTCTAAATCTGCCTCCTGCTCCCCCTCACTCTTCCATCCCACTTTCACAGAGTCTCTACTGTGTCCCGTCCAGGCCCCTGAACCATAGTGTGGCAGCCATCTTCTCTGGGCCTGGCTTCACTCCCACTGAAAACAGTGGGAGGTGGCAGCCAGCGCTGTTAAGGACTGCCTGCATGTGCAGATAGGCCGTAGGGAAACAGTGCCCATTTGCTGGCTTTAGTCCCATTGACAGTAATTGGGGACAGTGGCCATTTTGAATATGGGAATATTCGTACAGTGGGGCCTTTCATCAGGTTTCATGAGATGGAAAAAAACACCCAGAATCGCTGGAGTTGGCGATACTGAATCATGGACAAGGACCCATCATGAACCCCTAGAGGGCAGATTTTAACAGCCCTGAGGCTTCTAGAGATTAAACCGATTGATGGGAGTGAGGAATACTAATACTTTGTTCACCTTTCGTGTGAGGGTCTCAGAGGTATTGCACTAGGCCTCACGTCACCCTAGGGAGTGGTATTATTATTATTATCCTTATCAGCCTCTTTTACAAATGGGTAAAGTGAGGCGTAGCAATAGTGAGTGACTCGTGCAAAGTCACCCAGCCAGGCCCAACCAGGGGCACTAGATGATCCCAGATTGCCCGATTCCCATCAGCAGAGTAAGACGGGTCGAGGAGAGTCAGGCCATACATTTGTTAGACGGGTCTCTTGGGCTTTATTGCCAAATTCAGAGGGCCAGCATTGCATCAGGAAGCCGTTAAGAGGACAATAAAGTCGTAGTGCCCAAAGCTATGCTAGCAACACTTCCATCTCCCAAATTAATAGCCCATTCCCGCCAGGGCAAGGTGAACAAACAGCCCAGCATCAAGCTATGGATGGAGCGTTTAAAACCCAGGGCAGGTTATATGGTCTTCAGGACTGAAAAGCACAATCCATGATTATTACAGATCAGTCAGGGATTTCTGCCAAGTGCTACACCAACCCGCATCTCCTCACTTCTTCTTCTTTTTCTGCTCTTGAGCTTTGGTTGATTTCTTTGTTCGTTCTTCAAGAGGAGGAGGTGGGGGGTAGGGGACAGGAGGGTTCAGGCTCAAGGCCCTCTTCTGGAGTCTCAGCTCCAAGATCTCGAAGGTGGTCTGGATCTCAGTCTGCAGGATCTCATGCAGAGCTTGGATCTGGGTCCCGATCACTTCTTTCACTAGGGTCTCCAAAATCTGAAGAGCAAGCGGAAGAAGAGGAGGGATGTGGTTAATTGCGTCTCTCTTTTTACTACCTGTATTACATTACAAAGGGGCCATTCTCTTTGAACTGATCCTAGGCCAAGCTGGCAGTGAATGAAGGAAGTGGGAGGAGGGGGGAAGAAAAGGTGGTGAGGTGCCTCCTGTGTAGCGGCATTACCTTTCCCCCAGCCTGGTGGAAGGTCCTTCTAGGCAGCTCGGTGAGGCTTGGGATCTGCTGCTGGAGAAGGTTCGGGCCTGGGCACACCTGGGAGGTGGCCATTCTCCAGAGCAGCACCCTCGACTTACCACTGCAGAAATTCTCTGCATGAGTCACGGATGACTCTGAAAGTGGGTTCCCCTCTACACTCTGAAACACCAGGGAGGGGAGGGCGAATACATGGGCATACTGCTTCATCGAAGCCACGCTGCCAAGAAGGTTGGGGAGGGGCTGTGAGACAGCATAGAAGCACAGAGTGTTGCATTTACTGTCAGTATAACAGAGGCCTCCATGCAGATGGCCCAGGCCACCACCAGATCTCCTGAGATCTAACCCGATCTATGGGCCAACTCCCCCTCACCCCAGCTGATTCCGCAAAGAGGAGGAGCAAGACCCCCACCCCACTGAGAGCCATGAAGGAAACTTGGAGGGAGTTTCCAGTCCTATACATACCCTAGTCATAGAGAGCCTGAGTCTGCATTTTTTTTGCACACCCAAGACTCCCATTGACGTCATTAGGAGTTCAGTGCTTGCATGGGAGCTGCATGCTCTTGCACCAAAAGACTTGAATGTGATGAATACAGGGTGGGATCCAGAATTAAAGTTGTGGACAAAGCCTCAGGACTGTCGCCCCTATTAAAGTGTCACTGCCAAGTAGTTTAGTTCCCACCAGTTAAGCATGGTTAAAAAAAAGGGTTTGGGCCATCCTAACACAGCGGCATTGTGTGAGGGCAGGAGAACAGAGGGGTTGACTCTGATCTCTCCAGATTCACTGTCCAAGCTCAGTAAAGCGCGAACAAGCAGCATCAGTGGTGAAATGTACTTTTCTTGTAGCTTTTCCCAAATGAATTTAGTGTAGTGAGGGGTTCTCGTTAATGCAGGAGAAGGGGATCTGCTTGTTTAAATACAAGGAGGCAAATCCTGCAGCCTTTACTCAAGCAAAACTCCCACAGGGTACGGCTCACAGACTTTGGTCCAAGGCTTTTCTCCCTTCCATTAATACACAGGTCACTGAAGTAGGGAGCTGAGAGCAGCCTGACATAGACCCGTGAGATGTACCACTCCATGCTGAGATTACAAAGTCACTGGAAGTAAAACAAACCCAAGTTCCATCACCTCAGATGCAGGTCTCGTTCACTTTCCCCATCTGTAAACTGGGGATAACGACCCTGCCCTCCTTTGTAAAGTTCTCTAACCACCACTGAGGAAAAGTGCTATACAAGAGCGAGGTGTGATTATTCCCATCCTTATTAAAGCCTCATTTCTCCTGCCAAGACATTCATGGTGTGGTCAGCTGAGTAACTGTGTCATCACATCCATAACTCACGTCCTTCTTTGCCACGTCCCATCATCGCGCATGTTGTACCCTCGCTGGTCTGTCACATCCATCCTCTGGGGCTGTGTTCTCAAACCCTCACTCACATTAGTACCTTACTCTGTGAGCACTCCCGCTGAAAGCTGCAGTAATGTTTTAGTCAGCAGGGGGAAAGGTGGCTTGTGGAGCTTAAGATCTCCAGGACAGGGACCTGTGCTTTTTGTATGAAATGCCTAATATGCTGTGGATGCCACAAAATTATAACGGGTGGGTCAATAGCATGGCTGCCCCTTTTGGACCCAAGTTGCTGGACAAAGTTTGGGGTGCAAGGGGTGTTCCAGTTGGGAGTAGAAATTGATGATCATCAGGTGTTTCTTTGAGGCAGTTTTGTTGATCTACAAAGAATGCAAAGAGTCCTGTGGCTCTGAACGCAGAATGAATCAAATAAAAGGAAACAGCTTCTTTTGCTCATAGCACCAAGCTTTTCACCCTGCACCCCGACCCGCAAACCCAAAAGGTTTCTTCCAAAATCAGCCAGACACTTTCAGCTGCTCCTTCAGGCTCTCTCTCTCTCTCTCTCTCTCTGTTCTTGCCTGCCTCATTCTCTGTCTGATCTCTCTCTCTCCACACACACACACACTAGCGTGACCAGATGTCCCGATTTTATAGGCACAGTCCCGATATTTGGGGGTTTGTTTTATATAGGCGCCTATTACCCCCACCCCCATCCCAATTTTTCACACGTGCTCTCTGGTCACCCTAACACACACACACACACTACCCAAAACAATACTCAGCTAAAAGCTCCTGGGTGAGTTGGCATACACCTTTTGCCATAGGTGGGGCTTATATTTACAGTGATGTTAATTGAAAGGTGAGCTCACACCTACAAACCTCCATGAGGTATTAACTCAGCCCATAACAAGGTTTCACTCAGCTCATAACAGTACTAACGATAAGAAAGGTGGGAGAAAGTCCCTGATACCATGCTCTGGGTCTTCCATGAGTCCTGGCTTCTCAATGTCTCTCTTTTTGGAGCAGGGAATATAAGAACATAAGAACGGCCACACTGGGTCAGACCAAAGGTCCATCTAGCCTAGTATCTTGTCTTCCGACAGTGGCCAATGCCAGGTGCCCCAGAGGGAATGAACAGAACAGATAATCATCAAGTGATCCATCCCCTGTCGCCCATTCCCAGCTTCTGGCAAACAGAGGCTCGGGACACCATCCCTGCCCATCCTGGCTAGTAGCCATTGATGGACCTGTACTCCATGAATTTATCGAGTTCTTTTTTGGTGTGAGGTTTTGTACAGCATTATGCACACTGCAGTGACGGTATAAACCTGAAAGGAATGGGAGGGCAGAGTACACACTCCTTAGCGCCGCTGTTTAAAAATATGCCTTTAGTTGCTCTGAGCTGAGCGAGCGATGAACATTTCATGAGAATCATCCCAAAGCGTGCTTTGTGCCAGGGTGAAAAATGCTCACCTACAACTGAAACGAGACTTGGTTATGGATCACCAGCCAAATTCTGCCCTGGGTCCATTTCGCAGTTTCCCAGGGTAGATGCCCATTAACTCTAGTGGAATGGCATAACGGGTAACTGAAGGCACTATTTGGTTCAGCACGTCTTCTATCACTCCAGAGTGGGAGCCTCCTATGCTTCTTTTCTGGACACAATGAAGTAGCAACCCGGGTTGAGGAACTCCCAAGCTCCAATATAGCTACGAGTGTATGAAAGTGAGGGTGCTCAAAATCCAAGTATCAGAGGGGGATCAACGTGAACGTGTGCAGAAGGTGAACTGGAAGGATAGTTTGGTGGTGAACTTTGGCTCCGGAGCAGAGGAGAGAAGGTTGGAAAGAAGATGGGGGGAGATTACACGTATATTTTCAAAAGGTCATTGGGGGACTGGGCATGATGTGAAGGGGCCCCTTGGATTTATTCCCATTGTTAGCTCTTTGGGGCAGGGACCGTGTTTGCACAGTGCTAGAACAATGGGGCTCCTAGATGCTGTCACAATAATAATTCATAAGAATTAATGAATAAAGCTTTCCCGAGGCAGTGATAATGAGCACTATAGCTGGTCAAAACACTTTGCAATGAAAAATGGCGTTTTGCTTTAAATGAAATGTTTAATTTTGGTCGAAATGTCCTGTGTTTCAGTGAAAGCCAGAAATCAAAACGTTCAGCAAGAATTTTCAGTTTTTGGTAAAAATTTTTAGCCAATAAATGTTTTTCAAAAATTAAAAATGTTTCCCTTTTTGGCTTCAGTTTGTCACTGAAAAAAAAATGTCCTACAGAAAACACTCGCCATTTTTCAACCAGCTGTATTGGAATCACATGTGTTCTGTGGCTGGTCCTGCACTTCTGCTTACCCCAGGATGCTGGTCTCTTTGCAACCCCATACTCTGCCCTGCTTCAGTTTTCAGTAACCCTCTTAAAGTTTCCACCAAGGAAAAGGGAGGAGAAGCACAGGTTCACTAAGTCAAGGAGAGTCTGCAGACTTCACTGGGAGTTTGATTGGGCTCTTAGACAAGGAACACCATTGAGGTTTACATTTCCCACTCCTTCTTTGCCTATTGTGCTGCCCCAGAGTTAGGAATCCTGTCTGACTCTGGCATTGAAATCTCCCAGGAGAATGAGTTTGTTCTGCCTTAGGTGTGGCTGTGAGAACTGCATCAAGAGTGCTATGAAACTGCTCCTTATTGTCTTCCTCATCATCGAGTGTTGGGGCGGATGCGCTGATGATCGTGGCCTATTGGTTGTTGCTGAGCTTGAGCCGAAGAGTCATGAGACGCCCGTTGATCCCCACAGGAAGCTGGGGTCTCACTAAGGGCTGCAATGTCAGCGTTGGGTCTTGCCAGTTCTCTGGCAATTATGGCAGTTCTTCTGTCTGGGCATTCACTGCGCTGAGAGTCCATAAGGTGTGGACATTCCAGGTGGTGAAATTCATTGTCTTAGATCTCTTGTTTCGGCTGTAGAGTTGAGTGATCCCACTAGATACGGCCATCCAGTCGGAAGAGTGTGAGACGGCCTGTGTCTGGGGCACCTTTTCTAGCCCCCTCCCCATTTGGGGTGAGCAGAGGGGATCCTAAAAAGGCCTGCACTTCTGTCTCACCCAAGCACAAGATGACTGTCACACAGCTGCCGGCGGTGTGCAGATTTGTGACTAAAGACTCCCAGAGATCACTGCTCCTGTCTTTACTGCCACTCGTCCATCTTTTAATGTGGGGAAACGGGTGCGCAGGTGGTGACCATACGAGACTTGACAGGAAGAAAACCCTGACCCAGCGGCAAGGAGATCCAAGATCACCAGGGTCCTCCCTTCTGCTGCAGCCCTCATCTGCCTTCACAGCCACAGATGAGTAAAAGGTCCTCTATAGGCACCTGATCCACCACTGGGGTCTTGTGACGTTTGGACCGCAGTTAGTCAGGAGCCTCGCCTCAGATCTGCTTGCCAAGCGGGACCCTACCAGGAGTATGAAAGCTCCGGATGATTGCTCGGGCATTCCTGTTTCTTAAAAATAACAACCTTATGTTTCCATGCCTGTAAGTACACTCCTCTGTAACCACTCAACGGTGTAACGAACTGCCTGGAAACAGTGAACTGTGGGTGAAAATGGATCTCATTTACAAGTCCAGTTGATTTCAGTTAAAGGTAGTCCATAGGTGACAAAATCATCTGTCCCAAATATGACTGGGGTTTGAAGTTTTGTCCAGATGTGTGCCAGGGAAGGGGGGTGGGAGCTGTGGAGCTCTGTGTGTTTCCATGTAGTCATAACAGGCTAAGCCATGTGGAAGCTAACACAGCGTCCTGTTGATTCCCCCATGAATTCTGACCCAATCACCGGTGCTGAAAGCAGCAAACTTTCCCTATAGCAGGAACTCCGGATAGGTAGTCAATTTCAGGCAAGGGTGTATTATCCAAGGCCACCTCAGTAGCTTACCAGCCCACTCCACTCACAGATGTGCTGTTCAGTCACTACAGATTTGAATACTTTAGTTGCATACGCTGCTGGTTTCCCACCGCAACTTGGAATAACATCTCCCTTTGTCAATTGGGCACCACGAGAACTGTTATGGCCTCCAAAATGTGGAAGGCCTGAAATGATAGAAAAGCCTTTGGCAGCATAACCTCTGACGGCACCTCCCAAAACCCAAGTTGTTCTGAATTTTTTTTTTTAAAAACCCAACAGATTATATTTTTTAATTCACTATTGTCTCTGCACTTCTTCACTGTGATTAACCTGGCTGTGTCCAGGGTGCGTCTGTGGTCTGCAGCATCTCTCTCACAATATATTGAAGTTCAGTTTGGAAAAGTAACATTTTATGCCCTTGAAATTCCCCAAGGATTTTTTCTGTGCTCCTGCGTTGAGCTATTTGAGACCATAACCTGCTATGCCTTGTCCTATTCTAGGCCCCTCGACCTCTACAGGCTGTTGTATCTCCACAGCTCGCCCTCACTGCAGCAAAAGCCTGGGTCAATGTACCTTCATGGACCGTTCCAAGAGGAAGCGTTTCTGTGTTGAACTGATGGTCACAGTTCTGGACAGGGCCTTATGACAAGAGGAAAGGCTCGGGCTGGCTGCACAAGCTTGAGGACAGGGTTTTAATATTTGGTGATATTTGGACTTTTGAGAGGAGGTCCAGTACAAATAACCTTAAGAGACAATGGGGAACCATATAGTGTACATATACCTCTGAGGATTCCTATCCCATTACTTCATACAATGGAAAGGGAGTCTAAGAGAATGGAAAGGATTAGCATAATCAAGAAAATCTCTGAATCAACAGCATGGTGTGCCCCAATGGTAAGAGTTAAATAGAAAATATCAATCTGTGAAAACTCCGCCAAAATGCCCACCAGCATCTCATGGAAGCCCTGCCTGTTTCCTGAACCAGGAATGAAAGTGCAAGCGAGATGACTTCTTCACGTTGCCGGGTCTGGTTGATGGGAGCACACAGACCAAAATGCCTGCTTGGCAGGATGTGTTGGTGGGCTGTTCAAACTTCCTGTAACGTGCAGCGTGGACTGCTAACTTTTCCTACATTGTACTAGGGTCAAAGAGCTAGAGTGGCTATGTTTTGGGAGGATGCTAGGGAGTCTGGGATACGGGTGGTTTGACTCAGGGCTGCATGCTGCAGTGTGGACATCAGAGTCCTGGGTTCAAGTGTAAGTTAGAAAATTCTTAACCTAGAGTTGACAATCAGTGGAGACACTCAAGCCCTGATTTCACTAACCCATGGTCCACTGACTCAAGTCCCACTAACCCTGGGCTTGCATTGCAGTTTAAACATACCCTAGGTGAAGCCTGACCTTGTACTGGGATAGGCAGGGTTACTTTGCAGGAGCAAGTCACATGCCCAGCACCTCTTGTGCAGAAGTCAACTACCCAGAGGAGCAGAGGTAACTCCACTTCCCATACTGCATTACTCAACTCTTGCTCAATCCCAACAGCTCCTGCTACGCGTCAGGTAGCAGGGAAAAGGCATGCAATGTGGGCAGAGAGTAGGTGTATCAAGGCCCAACAGGAATACGCTACATGCCATAGTCCCAAACCATTCGCTCTGTAACCATTTGGGATTCCAGCTCTTACCTCACCTCCAGGCCAGGGGGAACAGTTACTATTCTTTGTTAAGATCCAGTAACATGCTTGTGATAGGAACAGAAAGAGGTTGACAGGAACACGAGGAGAGACTGCCAAGGGGCATCGTGCAATGAAGCACGAAGGGGGTAACATCTATGCAGGGTTTTATAAGGTTGCCCGTCAGTGTGGCATCTGGATGCCTTCCACTAAGCATCCTTTATAACGGATCCATTGAAACCACCTGCCAAATCCAAACTCCCCCAAATTAGAAGTCTGGATTGCGAAACCCCCAGGCTCAGGAGAGTTTGGAGATGGGGTGTTGGTTTGTGCCCATCTCTGTCACTTGCAAAATGCTAGAAATAAAACTTCCCAACTCATGTCAAGTTTCAGAGTAGCAGCCGTGTTAGTCTGTATTTGCAAAAAGAACAGGAGTACTTGAGGCACCTTAGAGACTAACAAATTTTTTAGAGCATAAGCTTTCGTGGGCTACAGCCCACTTCTTCGTCCGAAGAAGTGGGCT
>NC_048300.1:194797034-194824591 GCF_013100865.1 Trachemys scripta elegans
AAATTTGTTAGTCTCTAAGGTGCCACTAGTACTCCTGTTCTTCTTTCAACTCATGTCAAAATACCTAAGGATCATCATAAATAGGAAGAACCTCCATGCATGTGCCACGGATTCCTGGCCACCCCAGGCATGTCTCTGGGGAACATTGTCCCAGGGGCTGGTGACAATTGAGGCCACAGAAGGTGAAGTGACATGCCCAAGGTCACAAAGTGAATCAGTGCCAGACCCAGAAGCTGAATCCAGGTCTCCTGACTTGTTGTATCCTCGCCTGTGGAGCACACTGCATCCCTTTCAGTATGAAGTGCCCGTTTCTCTACAGCTACTACAGTGTTACCTGTCTGTCTAGGATCTCTGCTCGTGATTTCAGATCATCATACGCTCTTTGCAACATATGCTCCCTCTCCAGGTGGAGCGTCTCTCGGAGGAGCAGCATGTTGGTACGTTTTTGGACCTCAGCGGCTGAGAGGGCAGCCAGCTGCTGCTGATAGTGCCAGACTTCAGCCTCGATGCCTGCCATCAGGGGCAGAGGCTGTGGTGGCACACAGATTTCTAGGTGGGCAGACGTCTGTTCGACATCTCTCTCCCGACACAGCACAAACTGGTAGAGCTGGTAGTGCCTGATGAGCGTGTGATAGAAGTATTCACACAAGACACACGGTTTGAATGGACTCAGCTTTGGCTCACATGCCACGAGTTTATCCTTTAGGACACAGATGGCCTGAGAAACGGGTAAACCTGGAAAGAAACGAAAAGAAAATGTTCTGGTAGCAATCAGAATGGCATTTTGCTGTGTAAAGGATGAGGTGATTGGCGCCAACCAATATTTGGTTGGGGGGGAAATAAATTGATATTATCCCACACTGATCTTGTCGCGGGGGAAAGATGGGAAGCCGCTGTTTCTTCAGGGCTGTTGTTAGACCCACGGGGCTGCATTTTACAGGACACAACAGCTCGGGTTGAAGGATGATGCTGAGTTATACAAGAAGGGCTGCAACTCAGCCCGGAAGCTTACAACAAATGAAACGGTTTGACAAATGTTTTTGGCAGACAATGATCCTATTGGGATAACCCCACTCCAGTATTTTACACTGTGATGGTGTTGCTATGCCCTTGAATCAGCTACATGAGGGAAGGGGAATTTTTGTGACAGACACATATACACCTCTACCTCGATATAACGCTGTCCTCGGGAGCCAAAAAATCTTACCGCATTATAGGTGAAAGTTGCTTTGATCCCCCGGAGTGTGCAGCCCCACCCCCCCGGAGCACTGCTTTACCGCGTTAGATCCGAATTCGTGTATATCGGGTCGCGTTATATCAGGGTAGAGTTGTAACAGATCAAGGGCTGGTTCTGCACCTACTGATTCTGCAGTGCACACTCACACCTCTTGTTGAATTGCCTTTGAGGTCACATTGAATGCTGCTGTTGTTATTTATTATATGTGTTACCACAGCGCCTAGGAGCCCAGCCAGGGACCAGGGCTCTATTGTGCCAGGCGCTGTACAAACGCAGAACAAAAAGACGATCCCTGCCCTAGGGAGTTTACAATCAAAGTATAAGACAAGAGAGAACAGCTGGATATAGAGAGCCAGGAGGGAGAAAAAGGCAATTATGAGACAATATTGGTCAGCATCGTACACAGTGGTCTCTGCACATCAGTGGTCTAACTGTATAGGCCTAATGTTCATGCCAGACTGCTAACGTTATATCAGATGACTACAGACTTATCTGGAGGGATCTATTTCTGTGTTTACTTGTCACAATGCTTTGGAAGTGACAATCTCGTTGAAGACTTTTTAGTTCCTCTTAGACCATTTAGAACCTGAGCCTGCTCACACCAAAATCAAAGGCAAAACTCCCTTTTTGGGGGGAGTAGGACTGGGCCAGAGGGTCTACTTGCTTTCCTGCAAGCGGTAGGGTTGCCACCCATCCAGATTCTACCCAGACAGTCCAGTTTTTGGCTTCTGTGTCCGGGCGCCATTTAGGGTTGACAGGTGCCCAGTTTTCCATAGCTGTTTGGCGGCGTGCTGGGAGGGAGTGGGAGCAGCGGAAATGTGGTGCGCTCAGGGGAGGAGGTGGGGAAGAGGCAGGGCCAGGGCGGGGACTTTGGGAAGGAGTTGGAATAGGGGTGGGGCAGGGGCGGGGTGGCATGAAAGGGGTGGAGTGGGGGCGGGGCCGGGGGCAGAGGGAGGGGGTGAGCACCCAGGGGAAAGCGGGGAAGTCGGTGCCTATGGCATGAGCCTCTACCGCATGAGCTAAAAGCCAACTGCCTGTTAGCTAAGACTGTAGAGAAGACTTATTTTATCTCTCTCTCTTTAAGCAGTCTCAGCGCCACTAGATGGGACAGAACACCGCACCCAGGAGGTGTGTGGATTACACTTCCTCAAAGTCAACAATGACAAGTCTGAGAGTGATGACACCATCTGGAGTAAAAGTAGGTGGAGCCCTGGGAAGTAAAGTCATTGGGGTGAAGAGATCTGGCTCATGAGATTCCCAGCCTCAGCTGGCGGGTGGCAAGACTGTAGCCAAATGCTTCAGGAAACTGATGTGAGTCTATGCTGAACTGGCTGATAGGGAGATCAAATACACCATTGTCCCAGCACTTAGAATGAGGAGTGACTGCATGTTATTCCTTCACAAAGGTTTGAACTGCAGTGGTGATGATACCAGTAAGGGCTTTGACTGCCCAGATGCCTCATGCTAATGCAGGTTTTGCGCCCATGAATGGGGCCATGTGCAAAATTGGCCTTCTTGATAAAATGACCCTAACGGGAGTGTATAGACCTAGATCATTTGTTATAGTGTTTATATATGTCAAGGGAGAAGCCAAATAATGAAGAACACATCAAATTCAGAAGCCCTTGGCATAGATTTCACTCCACAGCAAGCAGGGAGTGGGCAAAATGTGTATTAATATTACAGTAGCAACTAGAGAGTCCAGTGGTAACATTAGGCACTGCATGCCCACCTGGGCTACACCTAAAACGTAGCTTGACCGAGCTATGTCGCTCAAAGGGGGGTAAAAAAATCACATCCCTAAGGCTACGGCTATACAAGAGAGTTTACAGCAGCACCCACTGTGCCGTTACAAGCTCTCTAACGTAGCCGCTCTAAGCCGACGGCAGGGAGCTGTCCCATTGGCTTCACGACTACAGCCCCTGCGAGCAGCAATAGCTATGCGGCCGGAGACGCTCACCCGCCGACACAGCACTGTTCACACCGGCGCTTATGTTGGTGTAACTTATGTCACAGAGGGGTGATTTATTCACTCCCCTGAGCGACATAAATTATGCTGACATAAAAGCAGGGTAGACAAACCAACCTAAGCCCAGAATAGAATCCTTCCATTGACCTAGCTACTGCCCCTAGTGGAGGTGGGTTTACTACAGCGACTATGACATCGCTGCGTCGTAGTCGTGTCACTGTACTGCTTGTAGACAGATCCCGAATCAGTGCCAGGAAGCACTCAGAATTTAAATAGACAAGACAGGCGACAGGTGAGAGAAAGGAAGCATTGTTATTATTCCCATGTTACGCAGGCACAGAGAGCCTCGTTCTCATTTGCACTAAGACCCCTTTACCCGGTTCTGGCAGGCAGCTGGTAACGTGACTTAAAAACCACTTTACGCTACCAAAGTGGTGTTAAGTCAGAGGTGGGCAAACTACGGCCCGTGGGCCACATCTGGCCCGCGGGACCCTCCTGCCCGGCCCCTGAGCTCCTGGCCTGGGAGGCTAGCCCCCGGCCCCTCCCCTGCTGTTCCCCCTCTCCCGCAGCCTCAGCTCATCGCGCCGCTGGCGCAATGCTCTGGGCAGCGGGGCTGCAGAGCCTGGCCTGACCCAGTGCTCTGTGCTGCGCGGTGGTGAAGGCCAGCCACCAGTGCTCCAGGCAGCACGGTAAGGAGGGCAGGGAGTGGGGAGGGGGGGTTGGATAGAGGGCAGGGGAGTTCAGGAGAGTGGTCAAGGGGTGGGGGTGTGGATAGGGGTCGGGGAACAGGGGGGTTGAATGGGGTCAGAAATGAGAGGAGGGGTTAGATGGGGCAGTGTGGGGCAGTCGGGGCGAAGGTTTGGAGGGCGGTCAGGGGACAGGAGGAAGGGGAGGTTGGATGGGGCAGGGGTCCTGGGGGGGCAGTGAGGAATGAGAGGAGGGGTTGGATGGGGCAGCAGGGGGCAGTCAGGGGCAGGGGTTTCAGGGGTGGTCAGGGGACAGGGAGCGGGGGGGGCAGGGGTCCCCGGGGGGCAGTCAGGGAATAGGGGGGTTGGATGGGAATCCAGGGGGGGGCAAATGGGGGGTGGGGGCGGGCCACGACTCCCTCCCCTAACCAGCCCTCCATACAATTTCTGAAACCTGAGACAGCCCTCAGGCCAAAATGTTTGCCCGCCCCTGTGTTAAGTGCTCCCAGTCTAAATGAGAATCAGGGTTTGTTGGAGAGTTGTGCATCACACACAGAGCCTCTGACAGGGCCAGGAAATTGAACCCAGATCTTTGAAGCCCCGGCCAGCGTTTTCACCACAAGATGATCCTTCCTCTCAGAGTGACCATTATTATGATAATTATTATTATTTATATTGCAGCAGAGTCTAGGACCACAGTCATGGGCCAGAACCCCACTGCGCAAGGGGCTGTACAAACACAGAACAAAGAGATGATCCTGCCCCAGAGAGCTTACAATCTCTGTATCCATGAAGCTGAAATAACATGTAAATCAGGTCTGTGATTACACTGGTATGAATGAGTTCCGAATTAGGTCCATCAGCTTCAGTTAAAGAGTGGTTTCAGGGTTATTTCACAACCCCAAGCCCATAGCGGGCTCAGTTACATCGCTGTAAATCCGGAGTAGCTAGTGGAGTTACCCTGGAGTTACACTGGTGTAACTGAGAATAGACTCTGATCACATCGTTTCTGGATCAAGACCTTCAGGAAAACAGCAGGCGTGGAGAGGCCAAAGTTTTACTGAAGGGAAGTCTATATTTGGGGCCAGTGATTAATAGCACCAAGATGCTACCGGAAAAGGAGAGCTGGACTGGAAAGAGAACTGGAGTCAGCATTGACCCTCCCATTCATCCCTCCCCCCATATCTGCCCGCACGATCCTGCCACTACTAAAGTTCTCTCATTTGGACTGCTCAGGATCTGGGGGTACTAGCAAGTTGTGGAGTATCAGCACCTCGCCATAGAGGATCTGGGCCATTCCAGCTGGGATATGCAAGGGTGGCAGCGCCCTACGGGCATAGGGGATGGAGCACAGCATGTCTGTCTATGAGGAGCCAAATTCGGCTGTATGTTAGGGCTGTGTTGTTCTTCTCATTAGGGCATAGCCAGCTTGTGTTTAACCATGCAACGATTTCTAGTTAAATGTTCCATCACTCCAGGACAACAGCAATTACAGCCAGGCGCTGACAGCAGCCTGCTGCTACCTCAAGTCCGGTGCCCTCCCTTGCATGATGGAGTCTGCCCACTGGTCTCCCCAGCCACATCCAGCACTCTTACACCTGCCCCTCACAGCACCCAGGCACATGAGTGGGTATCAGCACCCGGGAGCAGATTCTGACGTCACTTACATGGGTGTAAATCTACAGCCACTCCAATGAAGCCAATGGAGTTACACTGGAGTGAGAGCAAAACCAGCTGCAAGGCATTTAGGCCCCAATCCACTAAGGTAGTTAGGTGCCTAAACCCCAGACGTAGGCGCTTACGTCCCAGTTTTTGGCTCCGCTGTGATCCACAGAATTCCCCCCATTATAATTTTTAGCCCAGTGGTTAGAGCATTCCCCTGACAAGTGAAAGTCCTCTGTTCACATCCTTTCTCCCCATCAGGCAGAGGGTGGAATTGAATCTGGGTTTCCTATATCTCAGGTGAGGGCTGTAACCACTGGGTCAAAAATTATAAGGTGGGTACCACCACCTTTTCCTCCTCCTGCAAGTAACTACTTAGGTACCTGAGTCCAGAAGATGGGGTTCTCTTCATAGAATATCAGGGTTGGAAGGGACCTCAGGAGGTCATCTTGTCCAACCCCCTGCTCAAAGCAGGACCAATCCCCAGACAGATTTTTGCCCCAAATCCCCCCGGATTGAACTCACAACTCTGGGTTTAACAGGCCAATGCGCAAACCACTGAGCTATCCCTCCCCCCTCATTTTGTATAAATGCCTGCATTAATGTGATAACAAGGTATAGCTGTGTGCTGGTGTCCTCTGAGCTAGAAAACAAGGGAGTTTTGTCAGGGAGTTTAGAGAGGGAGTGTGAGTCACTCCATCCAGGTACAGCTAAGAGACTATAACTACTAGAAAGGTTCATAGATTGCAAACAGAGATAGGCACTTCCCTGCAGCCGGGACTTAGGCGCCTATCTCGGTGAGAGGGGAGTAGCTATGTGTACACCTCTGTTGTTGGCATCTCCCATTGGCTAGCAAGGTGGCTCTCTGTCTAGCCACCTTGACAGAGGTGGACCTTTTGTGGATTGCATTCTAAGGCACCTCTCTCTGGCCATTCATTATACCGGGAGCCTAGGTGCTTAACTCAGGCTTTGTGGATTGCACTGTTGTTCCTGTGATTAGCAAGGTGCCATGGTGGTCAGTGCTGCAATGCCGAAGTCCCTTTGTGCGTCTGGGCCCTAGTTCTAGCCATATCCACCTGGAGCAATACATCCTTGTACAGGGAGCAGCCACTGCCTGTGGAGGAGGTGTGATCTGAAGGAGAGAGGGAGCCATGCAATGCACAGAGGGCCAGGGGGCAGGACGGGAGCTGCAGGGTGAGTGGAGAGCTACAGGAAGTGTTGGACTCTCCAGGAGAGCTGAAGGGGAGCAAGCTGCAGCCACATGAGAAACTGGGAAGGGTGGAGGATCCTTAGAAGTTCTGAGCTCTTTCCACTGACTTCAGTGGGCTCTGGTTCAGGCACATACTGGGGCGGGTGGGTGTAGGGGAGAGATGGTCACTGTGAAGTGGCAGCAAAGTGACACTTACAAGGTGCCAGGTGGCCAGGATGCTGCCCTGAGGAAGCCTAGCCTTGCTTTGCAGACTGTGTCCTGGTGTAGGAAGGTGTCTCTGCCCTTCCCTCTCCTGCAAACCTTCTCTCCCGGGCTTTGTGTGCACAGCCCTAATCTTTGTATATAAAGGAAAACAAATAAGCCTTTGCATTTTTCATTTCAGAGGTTGATGGGGATTTGGCTGGGATTGCAAAAGAAGGCAGCAGACATTCCCTTTCACCTAGCTACCAAGACTGCCTCCTCTCTCACCACCCCAGGTCTCCCCTTTTCAAAGATTCATCAATTCCCAGGCCAGAAAGGGACCATTGTGATCATCCAGTCTGACCTCCTCTCTAACACAGGCCAGAGAACTGCACCAGAGTGATTCCCAAAGTATATACCGGTGGTTAAAAAAACATCCAATCTTGATTTAAAAATGGCCGGTGATGGAGAATCCACCACCACCCTTGGTAAGTTGTTCCAATGGTTAATTACTCTGACTGTTAAGAATGGACGCCTTATTTCCAGTCTGAATTTGTCTAGCTCCGGCTTGCAGCCATTGGAGTGTGTTATACCTTTCTCAGCTAGACCGAAGAACATATTATCAAATATTTGTTCCCCAGCTATGTACTGATTGACGGTAATCAAGCCAACCCTTTGGCTTCTCTTTGTTACACTAAATAGATTGACTTCTTTGAACCGATCACTATACGGCAGTTTTCTAATCCTTTAATCATTTTTGTGGCTCTTCTCTGAACCCTCTCAAATGTATCAACATCCTTTTCGGGGGATTCCCCCAATCCATCTTGTATGCTGTTCCCCTTGCCGAGCACATCCCCTCCCTCTTCAGATCTCTCCGTTACCTCCCCAACCTTCCACCCCAAAGGCATGGTCCAAAGTCCCGTGAAGGAAAGACTCCCATTGACTTTTGTGGGCTTCGGAGTGGGTCCCTAGTCCTTGCCTTATGGCCATGCACAACATAACACCTCCCTACCTCTCTGCTCTTGTCTCTTTTCACTACCCTTTAACCACTCCACTCTGCCTAAGGCTGCATGAGGAACCAACCCTTCTCCCATTCCCATCAGCATGCCCAAGTCCAAGAGGCCCCCTCTGCCTCTGATCCTGTTCACCGTACCCCTACTTTCTCCTTCATCCACCACACCTCCACCTTCAAATCCCCCCAACCTTCTTCCAGGTAGCCCATAATCCTGAATCCCCTTTGAAAGAAGAGTTAAAAAGACAATAGAAAACAGGAACAAAACATACGCAACTAACCAAACAGGCGTGAAACGTCACTGCTGGGACACTTTGCTTTTCCATGCACCATCCTTGGCCTGCAAGCTGGCTATTTAGATCAGGGCAGAGGACCTTGGGCCTGCTTCTCCATTGCCTTGCACCTTGAGCAGTCGTTTACACCTGTGCAAACGAGGCAACGCTCCCATATCAGAATTCTCCACTCACACCAGCATTTTACACTCATGTTGCACAAGCATTGGTGACCTCACAAAGGAGCAAGGCAGTGCGGAATCTTCTTGCTGTCTGTAATGCACAGAGCACAATATTGGCACTGTCTAAATAACAAATAACATAGTTAAGCTTTCGCAGCTAACATACTGATGGAAATGGTCTTAACAATATTTCTACCGCAGTCTTAGTTTATAAAAGCAGCATTTTCCATCAGTGTCAAAGTTTGGGCTCCTCACCCTGAAATGAGTTTTTGTTTGTTTTTTCCACAAAGATTTAGTTCCGGAGATTAACTCCTGGTGCACACTGGCTCTTTCGCAAGATTTCAATCTATCATTAGCTCCCTATCCATTATTCAGCAGGGCTGATTATAAACTACGCAGCACAGCTCCTTCCCTTGTGAATTGGCAGGGAAAACTGAGAATGGGTTGCTACTTTATTATAATACCCCATGGCTCTTCCCCACCCTGCAAAGGAAAATTTAATTTGTTTGTGATGTTTTAATTAAACTTAATCTAATGGCTAAGAAGCTATGGATGTCCCAAATAGAATCTGTCTCATAAGGCTCGATTGAGAATCGATATTACGATCGCGGGTGTTGTGTGGCAATAACTAGGACACCATTGAAAGGCAGCCAATTCTGAGTGAATTACTCAGACTGGAAACTCCTTGAGGCAGGGACCATCTTTGTACAGCCCCTAGCACAATGGGGTCCTGGTCCGTAATGGGGACTTGTAGGT
Source organism: Trachemys scripta elegans (assembly GCF_013100865.1). Taxonomy (NCBI): domain Eukaryota; kingdom Metazoa; phylum Chordata; order Testudines; family Emydidae; genus Trachemys; species Trachemys scripta. Next base: position 194,806,201 of record NC_048300.1, read on the forward strand.
GCTACAGTAATACAAATAATAAAATTCACCCATACACAGAGGAATCAGAACTGGCCTATGCAGTTCTTAAGTCCCACTTAAGCTCTCGGCATATGTGAGTTGCAAGGAGTGCATAGGCCTGGAGCTGGTCCCTGGCACGAGGTGAATTTCACCTTCTATGTGACATGGTTTTGCTAGGCTGTCATTCACACTAGGCTACCCTCAAAGCCCAAACCCGAGTGGCCTGCAGAACTTTCTTCAAGCCCAGAGCGAATGTGCAGAATAAACGTGTAGTGCAAACAAGTTGGCTACTATGACAACAACAGTGAGGCCTTCGAAACCAGCATTATGCAAACATGACCCACCTCAAACTATGTTCACCAGCGTGATTAGCTCATAAGTAAACAGCTAGCAATCTCTGATTGTCCCCAACCTCACCAACTCACCCGTCACAGGCCAGATAGAGGGACGTGCAGCGCCCATTTGCTCATTGGCGGAGAAGGCTGCTCAGCTCCTTGGAGGTGGTACTCAGCACCACGTAGGCCCTAAATGCCATACACCCAGAGGCATCGGCTTTACGGTCAGTCATACAAACGGGCAGTTATTTAGTGAGTGCATTAAAAGCGTAAACATTCTCACGCCCAACATTGCGAAGCAAGGAACCAAGGGCCATGCTTTGTAACTGGTAGGTTTGTATCCTATCCAGGCATCCCCAAGGGAGCTCTGTTCTCTCTTTCATCCCAAGGCACGTGGGTGGCTCTGATCACCTTGCACGGAGAAGAGAGGGACTATAACTGACTGGGATGTGAGGTGAAACACCCAGGTGCACCATGATGGCTAGATGCCCTCTCCCCAGACCCTTACCCCTGTGCTTCCCAGAATGGAAGGTAGGAAAACTGTCCCTTTGTCTGACTGTTGCGTAATGACGGCCAGTCTAACTATGTCACTGTGGCTTTACCGCCCAGGAGCACTGGAAGCTCCCTAAAAGTGTGTGTGGGGGGGGGCACTGATGCCTGAACTGTGGCCCAACCCCTGTGTTGCACTTCCAGTCAAGGCCCCGCCTCTGCGCTGCCCCTTCCCCCAAGGGCCTGTCCCGGTGCCGCCTCTCCTCCCCCAAGACCCCCCCCCCCCCTCACTCCTCTCCGCCCCCTCCCCCCGTCACTCGTTTACAGCTGGTAAAAAGTGGGGGGGGGCATAGCCCCCTGTCTCCCCTTCTGGTGCCCGTTACCAGCCGTTCCCTCCTTCATCTGCTGCTCTTCATTAAAGGGGCATGAAGGAGGAAGGGATCTGACACCTGCACCTCTCAACTTATTCTAGATCTGATTCCCCTTCTCACGTATGCTGATGTGAATCAGAAGCAACTCGGCTGAAGTCAGGAGACTAAGACTGGTATAAAATCAGTCGTGTGAGGAGAATCTGGCCCTGTACAGCCTCTAGAGTGAGAAGTGTGTGTGTGTGGGGGGGGGAGATCACTCATCCTTTGTTTGGACGAGTGTAGGACAAGCCCTAGAACTAAAGGGGGTGGAATTCAACCCTGAAACCCCAGATATAAAGAAAGGATTTGAGAAAGTTCAAATGAGATCCGGATCCAAACTTTTTGGCCCGAGTCCATCTCTGCTTAAATCTTGTGCTAAATAAACACAACGACACGCCTAAATGGTGTGAACTGAATGTATTATCTCATAAGCAAACAAGGACAGTATTAGCTCTAATTTGTTTCTTGGCAGCAAAGTGGGGGCAAAAAAAAAAATGACACAAACCTGCGGAGGATGATGTTAAGGTCACCAAAATAATGCATGTAGCAAGAGGCACTGTGCACTTTCCAGGGCAAAGTAGTTCAGTTGAAAGCTATGCCTGAAACACATGCATTTGCATGTTAAAAGCAAGGCAAGCAATGGACGGGATTGACAAGTGACAACGGGGCTTGATCCTGCGAAGAGCTGAATGCCCTTGGAGCTCGCTGACGTCAATGGTGATTCAGGGTGCCTTATAGGATCAGGTTCTAGAGGTCCAAGCTGAGACCCGTTGTAAAGACTCGTTGTCTTTGGTGGATGATGCATCAGGCCCTAACCTGGCACTGGGGTAAATTCTCCCCTCAGTTACACCAGTGCAATGCTGGTGATCCCGGAGGGGACCCCAGTGGGGTTACACCCGTGTAAATGATGGGACCGAATGGAACCATTATCTGATTAATCTTCACTCCTCCTGTTCGGTCAATATCCCTGTTTTCCAGAGGGGGACTCGGAGACAGGGAAGTTAGGTGACTTGCCAAAGGCCACCAGCAGGGGCCAGTGCCAAATCTAGACGCTTGTGTGGGAAGAAAAATAGTCAGGCGATATTTACACGCGTGGTTTGCGCCTGTGTGGCGGGAGTAAGGACCCGCCGCTCGCTTGTTAATCAGAGGCAGCCTAATGAGTTCAGCTGGGCCCCACCTGAGCTGCTTGATTGGCCAAACCCCCGATTGGCTGAGGGGGCTCAGTAGACCTGCTCTTTAGATCAGCAGGGCACTGGCTGCACAAAGCATTCGCCCACGGCTGCAGTAGGCCCTGCGTCTGCTTGTTCCTGGCCTCGTTCCAGCCTTGGCCACACTGCCTGAATGGTGGGGAGGGGTCAGCAGACCAGCTCTTAAGCCCAGCAGCAGCAGTTTGGAGGCTGCTCAAAGCATTCGCCCATGGCTGTGATAGCACCTGCCTTGGGCCCAGCCCTGCTCCTACCTTGCTCCAGATAACCTGACTGACCTTCAGCTCCCATTCCTGGCTTCAGCTCTCCCCCTTGGCTCTGGCATCTGGCCTTTGATCCTGGCTTGACCCTCGGTTCCTATTCCTGGCTACCAATTCCTGCTCCAACCACTTGGCGCGACTGCCCACATCCTGGTCTCTGACAGTGTGAGCAGCCCCAAAAGAAAACACAAATAATAAGGGAACTAGAGCTAACACAAAGGCCAGTATCTCTCTGATGGAGCGAGTGGGACCCCTACAGACCTTGCAGGCTCAGGGTGCCACCCTGCAAGTGCGGACCCCTGCTCCCTGTGCCTGACAAGTTCAATAGTGATTGCAACAAATGTTGGCGGTTCCTAATTCAGTGTTGGCTCCTCCTTCTGCTCCGCCCGCAGGCATGCCCCACTGACCAAGCCCAAGCAGGACTGATTATCAGCCTGCTTATGGGGGTGGCCCTGACGGGGGTGTTTCCACTCCTGGGAAAATCAAGCTGGCTTTGGGGACAATTTGAGGACTTTGTTTGAGCTGTGGAAGTGATTTCGATGACCGCAGTTGCAAGCGTCCAGCCAAAGCCGCACTTCAGGCCTTGCGGCAGGGAGGCCGGCCAGCTGCTAAATGTGCAGCGGTGTTCCAATGCTCGGTAGCAGACACTGAGCGGAATGAGGCTGCCCAGTTTTATCATTTCTGGCTCCGCCTGAACAATGATCTTAAAGATGAACAGGCCTGGGTGGAATCCCCGTCTGGCCTGGATATCTTCGCTGAGCTAAACATCAAGATTGACAATAGCCTGACTGAACGCCGCCAAGAAAAAAGATGGGCCTTCTGGCTCCTGCCAGTCCTGCCGGTCTGGCCCCCCTCCATATCAGTCCCTTCTCCATCGCCCAAACCCATGCAAGTCGATCAGGTTTGGCCCTGCCTCCCCCACATAGAGAAATATTGACACCAGGCATCAGGCCTGTGTCTATATTGTGGGGAACCAGGAGACTTTGCACTGAGTTTCCATGCCAAGATCCGATCTGTGCCCTCATCAGGAAATGTCAAGCCCCAGCCCTGCTGGTCTCCTCTCCCCAACGGTCCATACCAACACTTGTCTGCCAGTACCCTGGTGATGGCCAATCAGCATCCAATACATCTCCAACTCCCTCTCCGGCACCCTGTGATGCCTGATACCAACCTAGAATCGCTGGTGGACTTGGGTGCCTCAGGCAACTTCATGGATCTGGAGTTCAGCCAAGCAGTAGCACACAAGATCCCCACCCAGTGCAAGGACCCTCCTGAGTTAGCAGAGTCCATGGATGGGTCACTCCTTCGGCCAGAACTGGTCACCCACAAGACAGCGCCCTTAGAGGTAACTACCCTTTGAAATCCTCCAGTTTGCGCTAATTTGTGCACCAAATTCATCAGTTGTCATTGTCATCCCCTGGCTCATTGCCCTTGATCCATGCATCCAGTGGCAATCAGGAAGCAATCCTGTTTCCCAAGAGCTGACAAGGGACCACCAACCCTTTGCAGCTTACTTGAATCCAGAGAATTCAGAGCAGCAAAGAGGGGATCCAAAGGTGACCCTGGCAAGCCCCATGACCCCCCCATTCCCTCCCAACAGTTCTAGGGATTCCTGTTAAATATCATCACTCTGCCAACATGTTTGACAAAAAGAAAGCAGACACCCTATCACCCTGGCACTGCCATGCTGGCCTCCAGCTGGAGGCAGAGGTTCCCTTCGGGTGATTTACTCCCTCTCTGAATCGGAACTACAGACACCCAGTAGGTAGCTCAAGGAAAACCTGCAGGGTTCATTCACCCCTCCACATCTCAAGCCGGGGACTTGAGCTTCTGTATGGCAAAGAAAGAAGGCTTCCTCTGGCCTTGTGTGGACTACCAAACTCTGAACAAGATTATAATCCGAACCAGTACCCCTTAGCATTTATTAATGACCTACTCAAAAGACTCCTTTCTGTCAAGGTCTTCACAAATTTGGACCTCCATGGAGCTTATAACCTGGGGAGGATCTGAGAAGGAGAGGAATGGAAGATCATGTTCCGTACCAGCTGTGGTCACTTTGAATATTTGGTCATGCTGTTTGGGTTGTGCAATGCCCTGGTGACCTTGCAGCATTTCATAAATAACATCTTTAGGGACATGCTGGACTAATTTGTCATCATTTACCTGGACGACAGCCTCGTTTTCTCCAAAAGTCAGCACCGCCACAGTCATCATGTGCACATTGTCTTGGAGAGACTCTGCCAAAACCATCTCTATGCAAAAGCATCTCTGTGCAAAGCTCAAGAAATGCGAGTTCAGTGGAACCCTCTCCTGGAACCCTGTGTTCAAGTCTCGTCATGAGGGGGCTGCATGGGGACAACTGACCCACCAAATATTAACCCCCTCCCCCCAAACATTTAGGGCTTGATTCTCCTTGCACCTGTTTCACCCCAGGGTAACAGCACTGCCTTCCATGCTTCTGATTTACACCGGGGAGAGACAGACAGGAGAAGCAGGATGCTGGAGGCGGTTCCCATTGCTAGGATGCACCTTTGGTTTCGTTCAGCAGTTCTTCCGCAAGCTTTCCCGCTTCCACGACTGCAGGCCAGGACAGCCCTTTCTCCATGGCGAACACAATGCTGCTGTAAAGACTGTCGAGCTCTATGCTACGCCTCAGATCCCTCACGTCATCAAACTCCTCCCATCGCAGGAGCTCTCGCAGGCACTGGCGCCCTTCTTCCCTCTGGCACAGAGACATAAACGCAAGTGGGATGGGAGTGGCGGGGGATGCAGGCACTTGCTTGGTCTCTCATGTCTGATATCCCACATCAGAGGGGAGCAAGCAGCTCTCAGAAAGTGACTGGGGGCTTACTGGACCAAGTGGGGGAGTCACAGCCATCCACCCCCATGTCTCCTCCGACCCTTGCTTGGCCTAGCTGGGTTTCAGGTCGCGGTCTGGTGCAGCTCACAGCCTCTGCTCTGTGGATAGGTGTGGCTGGGTGGGAAATTGGGTAGAGCCTTGGCTCCAACCCGCATCCCCCCGTAGTAGGTCAGAGTAGCCGGCCTGGTACAAGCACTCTTTCAAGTCACTGTGAGGTACTTTCTCCCTGGCGTGGGGAGGGAATTGTGCCTCAAGGCGATTCCTGGGTTGGTGCAGCTTCCACCCCACTCCTTGCTCAGGAATATGTCTAAAGGTGCAATCATGGAAGCGGCAAAGTTCCTTCCTGACCCTTATAGGGTTGGTCCTGCAGCAGGAGAGATTTGCCTCATCACTGCAGCCATCCAGCAACAGGCTGCAGCCCAGTGTCTTTGTGGGAGTCAAATCCATGGGGCCGAACCCTGCGGGGTGCTGAGTGCCCAGTGGGAGCGAAGGGCAGGATCCGCGTACTTCCTCTTCTGTCGTCTCTGTTCTACCTGCCATAAACTGCCCTTTGGTTTGAGGCCAGGTGTACAATGGCCAGCCATAAACTTCCCAGAGCTGATATAGGCCATTTCAGCAACACTTCTAATTCCCAGATGCTTAGAAGGAGGTGTGGGCCTTGTGACGGTGTGGCGTGCAGGGATCTAACCTTTTGTTCCCCTCACTCAATATTGCAGTGGGAGGGGGTATAAACCCTCATCTGATCTGAAGGTAAAAAGAAGAGAAAGAGAGCAGGTCTGGGGGTCAGAAAGAGGCAGAGGGAAAGGACTGTCAGCATCACAGAGACACCTGCTGGGTGCTGTGCTGAGGTTCAGAGCTAACTCCGCCGAGCCCCGGCTGTGCTGTGGCATTAAAGACCCAGCTTCTGAGCTCAGAGAGGTAAATCTGGAGTAGCTCCCACTAGTGTCAATGAGGTTCTTTGGAATTTCCACCAGTATTGCCTAGAGTAGGATTTGACCTAATGGCTCTGACCTCTCAGTATTTCCGGGCTGCTTTGACACACCTGAATGAATGGCAGCTATCCTTACCTGAAGCTGACAGACTCTCCTTACCCCCTCTGCTGATAAGGCCGCCATCCTTATCAGAACCCGTTACTAAGGGGACGCGGCTTGTCTTATACAATCACAAAGGCGGCAAAGTTCCATTGGGTGGTAATGTTCCAGGAGCCAATCCAAGCCCGGGCAGGACTCTCCCCTACAGCAGATTCCCTAGAGTTGTGTCAAGTTTGCTGTTAAATGTCCCAACCAATGGAGCGGCTACCCCTGCCCCATTACACAGTCTAATAGATCTCGCTGCCAGGAAGCTTTTCCAGGTATTGGATGCAGCCACTGAGGTCACTAGAAAAATTGATTGACTTTAGTGTGGGCAGCAGCGGGCCCCTTTCTGCCTAAATTGTCCTTCCCTTTGTTTCATTCCAGCCCTCGTTGTTACAACACCCATTTGAATTTCGCAGCTGTGACCAATACCTCTGCTTCATCGCAGCTGTGCACTCCCACAGTTCCTAAAGCCGTCCCTGCCCACCCCACCCCATTACTGTGTAGCCAGAACATACAGATTCATGGCCAGATTGTGATCAGTCCTCTTGCAGAGGCTGGGGTGCAAGAAGCCTGCCCTCTCTGCCTGGACCACTAACGGGGCTGATTGCAATAGCAGCCCTTAGGAGCAGGGGCTGCTTAGTGCCTTCTCCTGCCATCAAGAAAATGGCCCGAAGGATCATGGCAATGGGGACATGAGGCCATAGCCCTGCCAGCCCTCTGCATTGGCTCCTGGGGCGGGGAGCACACACACACGGGAGCTCCAGGAGGGCACAATGTGCCAGCGTTTTCCCGTGAGCAGAGAGGCTCTGTGCCATCCTGCACATAGGGATGGGGACAAATCGCACAATCTAGCACTTAGCTCTTTTAGGGCCTGATCCCAAGTCTATGGAAAGACTCCCACTGATTTCAGTGGACTCTGGATCAGGCCCTTTCTTCATCACTCGGCCCTTCCAGCCTCTTTGCCATGTCTGTTGCTCTTTCTCTTAACTGCCTCCCGTTTTTTCCCCTACATCTTTCTCCTATTGAGAACAGGTAAAGCATCCCTGAAGGGCTAACCACCTTCCTGACCTCTGACATGGCATACGTAACCAGCCGTGCATGCACACAAACTCCTCCCGGTGAGCCACGTTCTGCCATCGGATCTGCACCGACTCCTCTCCAAAAATAGTACATGCAAATATTTGTGAGAGCAACTCAGGGATTGCTAACCACTTTCTCTCTCAACCAAAGAGTCTGTGGCTGGTTTATGGCCTGAAGCATGAGGGAATTATCCTGTCTCTCTCTCTCCCACTCATACACTCCACTGTGTATATCTGCATCAGGGGGTTGAAAACATGTGGCACTGGGTCATATACAGTATACTCCTGATTTTCGGAAACTCTATTATCTGACCAGCCGCATTATCCAAATCCTTCCTTGTCCCGCAGCATGCTGTTAATGTTGTTGATGCAGAAGCCGGACTATGATAAAATGTAGTTCACTCCCCCATAGCATTATCGGCTCTGCAGAGCCAACGGGACAAATTAGTAACTTTGTCCTTACTCAGATCCTGGACTGTAAAACACCCAGGAAGACAATTCTCTTAGTAAGCATGTGATGGTCACTTTACAGAGCAGAGCCCTACTAAGGATTTTTGTAGACCCTCTTCCTATGTTTGTCCAACATTTCCTCGATGGAAATGTAATGCTGACGTAGGCCAGCAGTGTTGTTCCCAGGGGCAGAATCTCAACAGCCCCAGGGGGCTGGAACAGTTTTTATAGTGGGAGTGCTGAAGATGGACACCATGTGTTTGTGATTACTACTTCAAGCCAGAGGGTGCGGAAGCACCCCCAGCACCCCTCGTTCCAGCACCACTGAACAGCCCCACATCTCCGAGGGCACTCACATTAAAAAAAAAAAAAATTAATGGAGATATCCATCTCCTAGAACTGGAAGGGACCTTGAAAGGTCATTGAGTCCAGCCCCCTGCCTTCACTAGCAGGACCAAGTACTGATTTTGCCCCAGATCCCCAAGTGGCCCCCTCAAGGATTGAACTCACAACCCTGGGTTTAGCAGGCCAATGCTCAAACCACTGAGCTATCCCTCCCCCCCCTAATTATTACAATCTAAATGTATTTTGAAGATTCGGCTGAGGCAAGAAGACCAGGAATCACTAGACTATGCGTAGAAAACTAGTGCAGGGAAGGGTGTGAGGCTTCTATACAAGGGAGATAAACTGGCACACTGAGGGTTTCTGTCTGTGATAAGGGTAGATAAGAAAATCAGAACAATGCAACTCAGCAGCTGCAGTGGTGACCAATGTCTAGAGGCAGAGCCACGTGTTTTAGTCTGGGGAAGAATAACATTGGTACCATTCCTGGACTGCAGCCCAACTCACCCCCGCAGAAGAACTGAGGTTAGAGTGAGAATCTGCAGTCGAGAGGCTACACAGCAGAGTCTGAACCAAGTGGAGTTGCAGCTTGCTTTTTGTTCCCATCTGATAAGCAAGGCAGCAAGACAGGTCTGAGGGAACGTTGACAGCTGGAAGCTGTGTGAGACAAGGAATGCATTGGGATAATGCAGAGGTTGGGATAATAGAGCAGAGACCGCCCGGCTGTGGGGGAGGCCACCCTACTGCACCTGCAGGAATAGGCTGTCACCGGCCGTGGGCAGCAGAGAGAGCCCTCTGCATCCCCGCTATCACAGGAGGGAGGGAGTGGGGCTGTGACAGCCGAGCTGCAGAGGGCTCCTGGTTGGGGTCTCTGCTCTGCCCCGCCTGCACCATACCCTTCCCCGGCACCTTGCCCTGCAATAATGGAGAGGGCTCCCTGCACTACCATTCCTGCCCTGGCAGTTCTCCAAACTCCCTATTCTCTGAATAAAATCACTGTCCTCATCGCTAGCTGGGTGCTCGGGGGTACACTGTATGTGTTAACTTCTCCGCATGCCGGGCATTTGCTGCCATGAGTGTCCGTGTATGTGTAAAACATGCCTGGTGCTTTCGTTGTTCAGGACCTAGGTCTTCTGGCTAATCAGGATTTCAGCGGAGGTGAGCTGGAGCGCAGCAAACACTAGCCATTGAATGCAGCTAAACGGAAATGTGCACACCTGGGAACAAAGAACGTGGGCTGTACTTACACGAGGGGGGACTCTATCTTGGGAAGCAGCTGAACTTGAGCTCCCAGTGTCATGTTGTGGCCAAAAGAGCTATTGTGATCCTGGGAGGCATAAACGGTGGGATCTTGAGTAGAACTAGAGGTTATTTTCCCTCTGTATTTGGCCCTGGTGGAATCCCGTGTCCAGTTCTGGTGCCCACAATTGAAGAAGGATGTTGATAAATTGGAGAGAGTTCAGAGAAGCAGCACAAAATGTACAAAAGGATTAGAAAACCTGCCTTGCAGTGATTGACTCAAGGCGCTCCATCTTAACAAAGAGAAGGTTAAGGGGTTCTTCATCGCAACTCCCTAATTATCTACATGGCAAAAAATAACATCTCCTAATGGGCTCTTCAGTCTCGCAGAGAAAGGTGTAACACGATGCAGTCACTGGACGGTGAAGTTAGACTGGAAAGAAGTTGTGAATGTTTAACAGTGAGAGTAATTAACCATTGGGACAATTTTCCCCGGGTTGTGGCAGATTCTTCATCACATGCAGTTTTTAAATCATGATTGGGTGTTTTTCTAAAAGAGCTGCTCTAGGCCTTATTGTGGGGAAGTTCTCTGGCCTGCGTTAGACTGGAGGTCAGACTAGATCAGGGGTTGGTAACCTTTCAGAAGTGGTGTGCCGAGTCTTCATTTATTCACTCTCATTTAAGGTTTTGTGGGCCAGTCATACATTTTAATGTTTTTAGACGGTCTCTTTCTATAAGTCTATAATATCTAACTAAACTATTGTTGTATGTAAAGTAAATAAGGTTTTTAAAATGTTTAAGAAGCTTCTTTTAAAATGAAATTAAATTGCAGAGCCCCCCGGACTAGTGGCCAGGACCCAGGCAGTGCGAGTGCCACTGAAAATCAGCTCGCGTGCCGCCTTCGGCACGTGTGCCATAGGTTGCCTACCCCTGGACTAGATGATCACAATGGTTCATTCCGGCCTTGGAATCTATGAATCTCTTATTAGGGATCATGAGGGGGAAATTCAAAACCCGGCAGCAGAGGCATATGTTAATGCATTCAAAGCACCTGACAGGGCTTTCACACAGCCTGGGAATAGCAGTGACTCTGACGTCAGATTCAACAATAACCCCAGCCACAGGGATGATGCTGTCTGCAAGCACTTTGCCATAGGAGAAGGCTGTTTTGCTGCTTGAAGAGTGACTTGTGTTGCATATCTCACCATATGCTGTTGTGGCTGGGGCCAGATCCTGAGCTCCTAACTCAGGGACAGGTGGATGGTTCTTCAGAATGCAGGGGCCTTCTGCACACAATTCCTCCCCGTTCTGTGCATGCTCTGTGTGTGACTGTGTACCGGAGAATGGATCAAAGCCAGGGGTAGCCTCCCAGCAACCTATGCATTCTCTCACAGTTAGGACTGCATTCACTTTCCCACAAAGCCTCCCTGCTCTGCAGAATCCACATGACAATGGCTGAACTGGTTCACACTGCCACCAAAGCGGCGTTACTGTGTGGTCACAAGAACTGGCAATGTCTGTTTCCAGAGCCCCCTGGTTCCAGGCAGATTATCCCTGCTAGGAGCAGGGATAATCTAGGTGGGAGTGCAGACATAGTTCCCATTGCTGAGCCAGGGGTGGGGGTGGGGGGGTATACACCCACACACACACACACACCGCACACGTGTCCCTGGCCCTCATGCTCTACCCTGCACCCAACCTCTGTGATTCTTGTCTCACAGGGTCTGTGAGCAGCCTTCCAGCCAGGTGCCAGGGGAAGCTATTACCGGGGAAGGACATTTCTGCTCCATGCTCCCCCTCGGCCCACAGTTTTTGTGGCTGGAACCCAGAGCTGCAGAGGCAAACGTGCAAGTGGTGTTCTGTCTGCTCCACCTGGCCTCGGCTCCTGCGTTCTGTTCTGAGAGGGAAGACGGCACATGAGTATGAGTAAGGTGACCTGGTGCCTGATTTTGAAACCTGTCAGCCTCACGCCGCTGAAGACAAACCGGCTGCGAAGGTTGGAGGCAGGAGAATGAGGCCTTCAGGGTGGCTGTGCATTAGCGGCCTACCAATAAAGGGTCAGATTCTAATCTCCGAAGCTGATGCTAGCCCCACCCTGTAGACAGTAGAGTAGCAGGTTTTTTTCAAGCTATACAGCGATAACGCGCTGTGCATTTGCAGCCACGCTCTGGCTCTGGGTGTTGAACTGCTGAGATGAACCTGTCAAGATATGCAAGAGGGCAGCTTCCAGCAGAGATCAGATAAGCTCAGCACGGCTCAGCCAGGCTGCAGTTCGCCGGTGGGCTCACCTGGGGAGCTGCTGTTCATGAAAGGGTTCCGGTCAGATTCTCACCTGTGGTGAACGAACTACCCTCTGCTCATCATCAGAGAGAGACCTAGGCAAAACTTTGGGTGGGGAAGGTGTTTCAAAATCTGGCTCCCCATTTCACGGAGGGCTCTTATCTCTATAACAGCCCAAGCAGGACACACTTCCCCCCCACCCCTGCCACGATTCAAACACCGCCAAGCTCTGGGTGGTTTGAAATTCAGACCTCGATCTGAGTCTTGTGGTTAGAGCCCCTTCCATTAACTCTGGTTGCGTCTGCTTCAGTGGCTGTTGGCTGAGACAAGACAAATCTGTTGCCCATGGGCCTGACTGTGCCAGGCCAGTTAGCTGTTTTTTAAAAGGCTACGTATAGGTTCTCAGTGATGCAGGGGTGAGATCCCTATGATAAACAGCAGGAGCATGTGCTAAATTCCATCAGTCATTCAGGACTGGCCTTATAGCTGGGCAACGTGGGCGACCTCCGAGGGCGCTGTGATCAGGGGGACGCCATGGCTTATGCTATGTCCTGGCTCGGCAGAAGAGGCAGGCGGGTTGGGCCGGCTCCCAGAGGGGAGAGGGGCTGAAGTTACAGTGGGTTTGCCCAGGGTGCCATTTTCCCTAATGCCAGCCCTGTTCATGCCCTTCTAATAAGGTGACCAGATGTCCCGTTTTTAAAGGGACAGTCCTGTTTTTTGGGACTTTTTCTTATATAGGCACATATGACCCCCCTATCCCTGTCCCGTTTTTTCACAGTCACTATCTGGTCACCTTGTAATCACTTCACCTGCATTCTGTCCACGGTTCCAGCTCTGACCGGAATTACACCCTGACAATTGCCTTGAAGTCAGAGGGCCAAACTCTCCTCTCACTTACACCCATGTAAATCCAGAGCAATGCCATGAAAGTCCTGTGAAGTCACCTGAGTTACTCCAGATTTACACTGGTGTGTCTGAGGGTACGTCTACACTACCCACCGGATTGGCGGGTAGTGATCGATCTATCGGGGATCGATTTATTGCGTCTAGTGTAGACGTGATAAATCGATCCCCGATTGCTCTGCCGTCGACTCCGGAACTCCACCATGGCGAAAGGTGGAAGTGGAGTCGACGGGGGAGTGGTGGCCATCGATCCCGCGCCACGAGAACGCGAAGTAAGTGATTCTAAGTCGATCTACAATATGTCGACTTCAGCTACGCTATTCTCATAGCTGAAGTTGTGTATCTTAGATTGATCCCCCCCCCAGTGTAGACCAGGCCTCAGAGAAGAGTTTGGCCTGTTTATTTCAGTTATACGACTGCAACTCAGGGCAGAATTCCACTCCATGGTCACGCTTTCAGGTGCTTCAACGTTCATAAAAACAAAACAAAGCAAAAAGCGCTTCTGAGTAACCCTACAATAACAAACCAGGCTGTGTGTACATGCGATGAAGGAAAAAGATTTGGGCAATGAATCAAATGTCAGTTTCAAACCGATACTGTAGCAGAATGGGAACTCTACTATAATTAAGATTGGGACTAGCTTACTGTTTAACAATGCCTTTTTCTAATTGCTCTAGAATCTGCAGATTTACTCATCTTCGGATTTACTTCGGATATATGCATCCGAAGAAGTGGGCTGTAGTCCACGAAAGCTTATGCTCTAATAAATCTGTTAGTCTCTAAGGTGCCACAAGTACTCCTGTTCTTTTTGCAGATTTACTCAGATTGTCTTGAAAATTGCTATGGCTGATGGAGGTCCAGGGTCAGGTTCGTGGTCCAGGTTTGGAGTCATTTGAGCAAGAGGTTCTTGAGATACAGCCTACCTAAAATGTCATGTGAGATCAAAATTTTACATTTCTGTAATGGGGTGCACTCGCCTCTCGTGAGCGCCCCCTTGGCTGAGTGCGAGCACCTGCACACTCTCTCTCAGTTTGTCCCTAGTCCAGGATAGCGCAGCGCCCCAGGGCTCCCTCTCTGGAGACAACGTCTTTGCCTTCTTGGGGCTTCCTGGCCATAGTTCTCCAGCTGGGCCACCATAGTTCAGTTTCCCCTTTGGGGTGCCTCAATGTCCAGGCTACTTTCCCTGCAGTAGCTAATGGGGGGGCAGGGGGTGGGAGAAACCTAGGCCCGCCCACTACTCCAGGTCCCAGCCCAGGGACCCTGTAGATCGCAGCCATCTGCTGTGCCCCTTTAACGATGTCGCGCAGCTCTTCTAATTCCCTGGTCCACTTCCCCATGGCCCCGCGTCGTCTTCACCCTTGTCCTAATGGAGTCCCAGCAACCAGCTCAGGCTCCTTCTCACTTTCCCCGGCGTCTGGCAGCACTGCCCTGTCCAGGGTTCGGTAACTCCATCAGCCAGCCACACACCATCCACACTCCTACAACTCCAGCAAGGAACTGAACTCCCTCTGGCCCTGCAGCTCTGCTTATACTAGGCAACTGGGCCTGATTGGCTGTGTCCCACAGAGCCACTCTAGGCAGCTTGGAGGACTCTCTCCACTGCCCTTTTTGGGGCAGGGTATGGCAGGACCATGAGGTCTCCAGCAGGGGGCTTCAGCAGGTCTGGTATACCCCCTCACAAATTCTCATAATGTTACCTTAGACCTGTGGAGTCCAAAAAAGCAATTGGCTCAGTTCTGGACACTGCTTTGGCAAATGAAAACTGAGCTAACCACAAAGATACATGGTGAACACCTTTCTATCTGGGCTGTGGGGAGCAAGCAGCACATTAGCCTAAATGAGAAACCTAGGGCCGCCCACTACTCCGGGTCCCAGCCTAAATGAATTCTTTCCAGATTCCATGAAGTCTTTGACCCAGTTCCACATTTGCTGAAGTCATCCCAGAATCGTCATTCTGTATTATCAGGGATGCTGGCAAACTCCACGGTAGCACTGGGACAGCCAATGGAGCCCTGAGTAAGTAATGAAATATGAAAATGAGACGAGATTTAGAAAACATGACCGATGGGGAAAGCTTGAAAGAACCGGGCCTGTGTAATCAAGAGAAGAGAAGGCTGAGGGGGAACATGAAAGCAGGTTTCAAATATGTAAAAGATTGTTATAAAGAGGACAGCAATCAATTGTTTTCCATGTCCACTGAGAGCAAGAATCATCTTAGTCTGCAGCAAGGAAGATTGAGGTTAGATATTAGGAAAATATTTCTAACTGAAGGCTAGTTAAGCGCTAGACCATGTTACCTAGGGATGCTGTGGAATCTCCCTCACTGAAGGTTTAAGAACAGGTTAGACGAACACCTGTCAGGGATGGTCTGGGTTTACTTGGTCCTGCCTCAGTGTGGAGGAATAGATTAGATGACCTCTTGAGGTTCCTTCCAGCCCTACATTTCTATGGTTTCCATGTTTGATTTTCCCATTCATGGCACAGTTTTTAAGCGTTCCTTTTTTATTAGAATCAATTATTTATTTTACGATTTACAGGCTTGTAGGTTACCTTAACGTAAGACCTTCCTCCAGGAAGCAAAGTCAAGATAGATTCATCTACCTCTGTCTGTAATACCGGGCCCCGTCGCTGTAGCATCTCAGACCTTCCCAACTATTCACAGATTTATCCTGTGAGGCAGTGCTATTATCCCCATTTCACCGAGGGGGAATTGAGGTACAGAGAGGCGAAGCTCCCACTTCAGCAAAGCATGAGCTGAATGGGATTGAAGCCGGTGTCAAAAGTTAAGCATGTGCTTTAGGGCTTCGCTAAACTGAGGCATAAGGGACTTGCCCAAGCTCACATGAGCCTTGCACTCTGATCTCCTCATCATTGTTAGATCTGTCAAGCTGGGCAGTTTCGGTTTTAAAATAAAAATGGGTTAGAAAAAGTTGAAAATCAATAATCCTTAGGGGGGAGATTATGGGAGCTAGATCTCTAATTGCCCTTTGTGCCTCAGAAAATCTGGCCCTTAGTTCTTATAGAGCACTTACAGTCAATAGAATGATTACTTTAGACTAAGGAACGGTGTGTTGTCTAGGAGTTAGAGACGGGGACCGTGAGTCTGGATTTGTGGGTTCTGTACCTGGCTTTGCAAATGGTGGAATGTTGAGCCTCTCTTTCCATATCTGTAAAATGGGGATAATGATACCTCCTTATTGCACCGGGGTGTCGTGTGTCAACTTCCGTTAATACCTTGAAGTGCTTTGAGATCTCCAGGTAGATGGGCTACAGAGAACACCAAAGTGCCGTTAATAATAGTAATACTTGAACTATTTAAAGGTCTCAGAAGAAGGCTGGAGGAAAGGACTGGAAATCCCCACTCCAAGCAACTTGGCGCGTAATCTCCTTTTGGAAAAAACGCCAATCCAAAAAAGATCCACCCGCTGCAACAGGTAAAGCTGATTTTGTACAGCTTTAACTCACACAGCCCTCGCTTCATACAGGCTAAAACTTGAGGGATTCCCTTCCTTTCTCATGCTGATCAGCAAGCAATCCCTCAAGAGACTTAAAACAACACCTGCCTATAATTACACATGCCATTATCCTGAATATCATTGTACACCTGCTTCAGCTTCCATGGAGTGCAGAGGGTTGAGGGAGGCTGGGGAGAAAGAGATTCCCTATAATATAGGGCAATTCAGTTTGGCCAGGAGAAGAGCAAGAGGAAATAAAACAGAGGTAGACAAAATAACTAGGGATGGAAAAGGCCGTTGAGATGCTCTTGTGTATCCCAGGCCATCAAACAAGAACAATGAAAAGGCAACACATAAAAGGAAAACCTCTTTTCACGCAATTATCCTCATGGTCCTGTGCTTCAGGGTATCACCGAAATGTAGGGCTAGAAGGGACCTCAAGAGGTTGTCAAGTCCAGCCCCCTGCACTCAGGCAGGATTAAGTAAACCTAGACCATCCCTGGCAGGCGTTTGTCCAACCTGTTCTTACAAACCTCCAATGACCGGGATTCCACAACCTCCCTTGGAAGCTTATTCCAGAGTTTAACTGCCCTTAGAGTTAGAAAATTTTTCCTAATATCTTACCTAAATCTCTAAGTCTATTATTTAGACAAATCACTTTGGACTGATATAGTTATGCACATTGAGTAGAACCTTACTCCATGAGTAGCCCCAATAAAACCAATGGGACTACTCGCATAGGCTACAATTTCACTTGGAGCAAAGGATTGAGTGAGTGAGGGTGAGAGAACTGGGCCTTTAGCGAGCACTTTTTAATAGGACACATCTGAAAATAGTAGCATCTGCAGTTACTCTAGCTAGGAAAATAATTAAGGAACCGATCCCGCTCTCTGTTACAGCACTGTAAATCTAGGGTAACTCCACTGAAGTCAATGCAGTCACGGTAGTCACTACTGTAACTTGGAATCGACTCGGTCTTTAAGAATTTAAGGGCATAAACTGATCTGCAGCAGGGCTGGAGGGCAAGAAGGCATTTTCCCGTATTATGGTATTATACATTGCAATTGGATTGTAAGCTCCTTGCAGCAAGGACTGTCTTTTTGTTCTGCGTTTGTACAGCACTCAGCACAATGGGGTCCTGGTCCATAACGGTGGACCTAGACTCTGGTGCATTACGAATAATAATGATTGTATGTGCCTAGCAGCTTTCACTCAAGCATATCAAAGTGCTTTAAAAAGTTGTTACATAGTATGACTCCCATTTTATGCATGGGGAATCGGAGGTACGGTGACTAGTGTGACGTCACATGCTGAGTCAATACCAGAGCAAGAAATAGAAACCTAATCTCCAAACTCCATAACCTCCTGCTGTAACCACTAGACAATGCTCCTAGCCTGTAAATGTCTGATTGCATAATTAAATGCAGTGTGTGCATTTAATACCTTCCTCTGAAGCACTGAGCAGGATTCAGGAC
Organism: Trachemys scripta elegans; assembly: GCF_013100865.1. Taxonomy (NCBI): domain Eukaryota; kingdom Metazoa; phylum Chordata; order Testudines; family Emydidae; genus Trachemys; species Trachemys scripta. Next base: position 194,824,059 of record NC_048300.1, read on the forward strand.
TAGATGGACTAATAATCTAGTTTGAGAATTCTTAATCCACATGTAATACAGCACTAGTGTCTTCTGTACACGGGATATTTCTGCATCCCTCTGAAATAAGATGTTGCGTAAATAAATGCACCTTTAAAATCTACACATATCCATTATATAGTCAAAGGAAGATGATCTTTAACTAAAGATTAGGGCTGTCAAGCGATTAAAAAAATTAATCGCGATTAATCGCACTCTTAAACAATAATAAAATACCATTTATTTAAATATTTGTGGATGCTTCCTACATTTTTAAATACATTGATTTAAATTACAACACTGAATACAAAGTGTACAGTGCTCACTTTATATTTATTTTTGATTACAAGTATTTGCACTGTAAAAAACAAAAGAAATAGTGTCAAGTATCAGGGGGTAGCCGTGTTAGTCTGTATCTACAAAAACAACAAGGAGTCTGGTGGCACCTTAAAGACTAACAGATTTATTTGGGCATAAGCTTTCGTGAGTAAAAACCTCACTTCTTCGGATGCATAGAGTGAAAG